>NC_134709.1:26315499-26640499 GCF_043290135.1 Rhipicephalus microplus | reverse complement strand
GTGGCGGGAAATTGAAGATGAAGAACGGCCCTTCCAAACGAAACCAAGATGACCACGCTAGCTCGTGTGTAACGGCAACAGTTCGGTGTGGAAAAAGCGCAACTTTAGAGTCTATTTGTGCTCAGAATAATCTCACAGGGGTGTTATAAATTGATTTTGTGCCGGAAATAATTACGCGAGAAGCTTGAAACTTCTCAAATAAGTGCAAAAATAGTTGCAGATTCCGAAAATGTCAACTTCAACAAGTCGGTTTTTTTCGCTATTTTCGGCCTTTTAAGACCAGTGTCCCTCATTAAGCAGCACTACAACATTGTTGGCAAAAGCAACTCTGGTGAAAGCGAAGCTTTCAGCAGCGAGGTCACATTGCAGTGGGTGACCAAGGAGTAGCTGGAAATCTCCGCGAGGTTTTCTCCCGCAAAGATCTTCAATGCCTGACGAGACATGAAGACTTACACAGCGGTCAACTGCTTCCGCTAGGCAGGCTTCGAGATGGCGGAACTTGCGAAAACTGGTGAAGACAATGACAAGCACATGGACGGTGCGTTTTGCGAGTTGTCGTCCTGCTTTCCGGCAGCAATTCCACACGAAGTGTCCGCAGACGACTTCGTGTAAGCAGACTGCAATGTCCAGGCTGATAGCTCATGGGACGAGGCAAATCGTCCTGACGAGGGGCTCGCTACACGTGCGTACTCCGCCGCTCAAGTAGCGGCAGCGTTCGGCATCATTCGCTGTTGTATCAGCGACATGGAGGAAACCGGGCTGTCGCACCGGGACAGTCTTGATAAGATCGAGACTAGCATCAACATTTCAAAAACGAAAAAGCAGGTGAAGATTAGCGATTTTTTTCACGCAAATAAATCATTCTGTTGTGGCGTGTCTGCAGAATTAGTTGTCACTCTTGTTCTATTGTAAGTGATGATCTGCTACAGGTAAGCTCTCGGGGCTTCTGTTTCTTTATATCGAATTTTTCATATATCGAACTGATTTGTGATCCCCTTCGAGTTCGATATATCCAAGTTCGTTATATCGAGGTTTGAGTGTATTACACATTTGACATTTTCAACAAATAGAAAAAGTGCTCTACAGTGTAACTTATGGCGTGCTTATGATGCGTTTGAAATGCAGCATTCAGAGTACATTAGCTAAGTGCATTCAGAGCACCATACTGTCTCTGTCACACATGTCCCGTTATTAGGGAGGCGATCGCCGGGCTAATTCCACGAGCCGAAGTATCGGCCCCCCGAACTGCACCACGAAAGCGTGGACAATTTAGAAGTGGTCCTTACTGGCGCGCCAGCAGACGCCGGCTGTGGCCCAAAGAACAAGTCAGAGCCGAGAGTTGATAAACAAACAAAATTATATTATCGATAATGGCAGATCGAAAACAATACACGAGTATGCACACTCCACAATAGTTGAGTACAATATGTCACCAATCAACCAACGTACTACACAGTACAATCAGCCACACTCAAAACAACGGACACAGACAACAATTCACACTACAATGCAGTCGCATGCATTTAACAACCAAGACACTTAAAGACTAAAGAGATAGAAAACCTATTCAGTCCAAAGTCCTTGGAACAAAAGTCTGAATGATACTCTTCCAAGAATCACTCACTCAAAGTCCAGCGTTGTCGTTCCGCTGCCCCCTGAAGTTTCTCTTCCAGAAAACCTCGCGTCTTCAATTGGCCACTCTTCAAGCTTCAACTTCTTCGCCGGAAACACGTCGCCCTCACACACGCAGCTGTTGCCACGCGTCTTCGCTCGATAGCGGTAAACACACGCTCTTGCCTGTGACTCGAGCCTTCACCCCTCAGGTGGAAATCCTCTTCTTCTCCTGCTTTGTCGCTACGGACAAAACCTTCGCCGACTATATGGCGGAATCCCTACGCGCTCTGGCGCTAACTTCCGTCTTCTCCTGCTCTCTCGTCTCGGCCGCTCGATTAAATACCTTGCGCGCGAGATTCCAGAAGGTTCTCGTCATTTCGTCGGCGCGGTACGCAGCGAAGGCTGGGGAGAAGGCGAGACGGTTCGAATGCCCTCTGCGTCGGATGACTCAACTCGGCATGACCACGCCTATTTCCTTCTGGAACTTTCCAGCGCTTGCTTGGCCGCTGCTGTGGGGTGAGGAGGTTCGTCGGCGAAGCCACGCTTCCGAGAGGAGAGGCTCGCGCGCCCGGGGAGCCCTTAGATGTTTGTTTTCTTTTTCTTTTTTTTTTCGTTGACCTCGCGGCGTCACTTTGGCGGTTCGTCGCGAGAATTTGGCGGCGCGCCCCTTTTGAGCGCTCGTTCTGTGACAGTCTCATAACCATATCTTTGAGCTGGGTCCATTGCTAAATTTTGATGTAATTTAAATTTCATGGCTATTGCACTGAGAGTAGCTCAGCATCTAGCTTGGGCAAGCTTTTTTTGCGACTTCAACCGTGAGAGGGCTGTACAGCATTCCAAATTGTGTTGAGGCATAGTTGGAACAATCTTGACTAATGCACCATTAGTTCCAAACAGTGCGAAACAGTTGTTTATGTTTCATTAAATTTTCTACCAATACTGTGTACAAAACATCATTAATTAGGAACTTCAGATAATTTCAGTTTTTTCTCGAGTATCTGAGAAACTCGTGCGCAGTTTATTGGCAACAGTCTCTAAATTCTTCATCTTTTTGAGTTTCAACATAATGAGAATTATAGCCTCCATGTTGAGAGTTTCAAAATTTTTCAGTAAAAAAAGGCAGCTTAGTTTAGTAAGTGCTTGTCTGTTTTTTTGCATCAGATCACTCAACATTCAGATAATTTTGTTGTTTTGGTCCAATGAAATACAAATTGTACATGGATTTACAGTACCTCAAGCCAATCTGAATGATAGATGCTCGGTTTTCAACTATGGCCGATTGTCATTGCAGTAGTGTGTTTAAACTTCCCATTTAAGGAGCACAAGGGCTTGGTAATCATGTGGGATTTCTGACCTCAGTTCTGAAGGGAACATTGTGATCTCAAAATAATTATTAATTTGGTTAACCCATGAATGAGGCCGAAGCAGTATACTTCAAACCTCACAAAGAATTGACCAGCTAATGCTGGCTGAAGGGATTCACAAGTTAAAGTGTTGCCGCAGCTGCATGTTCTATATGGTCCGAGGATCTTTTTCTAAGGAGAGTAGTGTGACGAAAGTCCACAAGGAACAATATCTGTGTGAAGGTCAATATTAACTTAAACTGACATTCTACTGCTGAGGACGAGGTTTCAGGTTTGATTCCCAGCTGCATTTGCCGCATTCTGATGGAGGCTGAATTTAAAAGCACCCATGTACCACACTTTGCATACACACTGAAGAATTGTAGATTTTAAAAATTTATCCAGACCGCTTAAAACCTCTCCCACAGTGTCTCCATAGCTTCTGTGTTCATTTCATATGACAATCAATAAATCGATCCATTCCTCAGTCAGTGAGTGAATCGAGCGAATTGACCTTTAAAGAAAACATCAATTTTGCAATCCACCAAGCAGCTGTCCAATCATATGATCAGCCAACCAATTAGGTGGTTTGTCAATCGAAGTTGGACTGATCAGTCAGTCAGTTTATGTGCTGATGGCTCATGCGGTCAATTGAGCAACTCACTGAATCTACCAACAGATTCAACCTACCAATTCTAGTCAACCTACCAACTGATCAGTCAGTAAACCAGTCAGCCAATCAGCTGCTTGTAGGAGGAGTAACGAGGTGCTTCTGGCGGTTCACAGGCCAAGCCTCCGTGCATTTGGAATGGAGAGACCCAGCGAGCCCTGTGGAGGCTTAGCGACCCACTGGGTGGGACGGCGGGCGGTCAGCGGGGCGGGTCTTTACTGGCTCGCTTTGTCCTGACGCGGGGTCCCTCGACACCTCGGCCGCTGGAGGCGCGCTTCCTCTGCGAGGGAGCTACTCTGTCCGGTGCCAGCTTTGAGCTGATTGGCCAGGGCTATCGCGTGTCTCTAGTCAAGAGGCAAATATTGTCGGGTGAGTGGACGCAGAAATGCTTCTTCTACGTTGTGTGCGTGCATATACAGGGTGTTTTTTTTTAGGCACTGGAGATATTTTACAGAATGTCGTGACAGTTAGACACTTGTCTTCACACAAAAACTTTACATTTAGGTGGAAGTACTCTGCTGCACATGAAGTTGCTATGAAATGACTAATTATCACTCATTAATTAACACTTTAGTTATTAGCTGATATCATTCGAAGTTAAAAATGAAGTGGCTAATTAGAACTTATTAACATTTTAATTATTAGTTGAGAGCAGTTGAAATGGAAGAGTTGCAGGATGTGACAATTTTTGGCATACCGATTTTATTACTGAAGCAAAAAGCATTCGTAATTTTATGTTGTGACGAGCCACGGGACTTCCGTGACCTATCCTGTTGAGCAACCTGCAAATCTTTATTGCTGTGTTGTATTTAGAATTAATGTGTAAATAGCAGCCTCAAACTTTGCTCGCTGTCAGAATTAACACAAGCACTTAATTCCATTTCCTGTGGGAACTGTTTCATACTTGCCTGTCTCACATGCGCAGGCAAATACCTATGCGAGCCGTGACATTTGCCCGCGACGGCGATGACGGGCCGTCCTCTGCCACCTGTCCCCGCCTCCCCGCCGTCAAGCCCTGACGAACAAGACAGCAGCGCTCTGCAACCAACCATGGTGGAGGTGGCGGCGACGCCCGTGCCGGTCGCTGGTTCGACCGACGAGCTTGTCGCCATACTGCCTCCGCCTTCTTTCGATCCCCCTCCTCCTCCCCCACCTCCACCTCTCCCACTTCTCCACCGAAGACCATCTTCCTGCGATGTCCTGCAGCCTCCCATCCCTCAAACCCGAGTCCCCGCCCCTGAAACTCCTCCTCCTCCCGTCTCTCAAACCCGATGTCCCGCCCCCGATGCCTCATCCCCGCCCCAGCAGCAGCAACAGCACCAGGCCTCGCCTCCCCCCATATTCGCCCCGGCTCACATCTCGGCACTCACCGTCACCGTCGTCGCAGCCAGTGTTTTCTGTCTCGCCTTGCAAATTGTGGCACTCTGGCGACGTAGCAGTTAGTAGGTCCCGACGAAGTAGTCAACCTGCACAAAGCCGCCACAAGAGGGAGGGACGGATAACGGCGAAATTCTTGCCCGTTCTCGACGGTTCTTCACACACGTACTGAGATGAAAAGGAGTTTGATGGAAGCATACGTGCCCGCTTGTAGACAAAGTCGAAGTGAACGCTCTAGCGTCTCTTCGCTCGTAAAAACACCGGCATCGCGCCCATCCTATTTCATGCCACGTCGACTACCTCTGGAAGGTGCCCGTGGTAAACTATGGTTGTGGTAGATGCTTGTTAGATATTGACCTTTATCTTCGACACAGCGCAAGCCAGAACTTGTTTTTTCGCTGAGTGGTGGCAGCGGTGGTAGCGGTAGCAGCAACAGCGTGGATGCGACCGCTTTCTCTGGCAAGCCACATGGAAAAGTATTTTTCTCCTTTTTCCCCCCATTTTTTTCTTGCTTCCTTGCCGCTAATGGTGTAATATAGGTAGTACTGCCCAACGGTCGCGCTTACGCTGCTGCATTTCTCGCCATGTATTGTGTACATAGAGAATATTTTTTAATGGCACTCGATGCTTCTTCTTTTTTTTTTTCCTTTGGTTCTTCCTTAAGACTCCCTAGTGCTTTTGCCCATGTTCTGCCTGTCGTCTGCCAGTTGCTATTGCAGATGATGTGCGTTAGCAGACTAATTAATGACCGCACCGTTGCCACTGCAGTCACCTCGTCTGTGTCTTCATCCCGCGTGAACTTGTAAATATTGCAGATAAAAAAGAAATCTAACAAACACCGCCTCGAGAACAGCCTGAGCTTGCTGCGTGCTCATCATGACCTTCCCCCTTTTAATTAAAAAAATATTGCGTCGCTTCGTTGGCAATTATTTTGTTTTCTCTAGCCTTTATCTTTTATTTTTTGGAATGAATGCATTGTTTAAATGTACCATTTGTTGTTGCTTGACATTTGTCTAACCATAAGTATATACATAAATGTATACATTATATATATATATATATTATATATATACACACCATGTTGTTGATTTGATGGAATGCTTTGCTTTACATGAGCTACAAAAAAGTAAAATCGCCGAAAAACAGCTTGTGGGGGATGCAATAAAATTGCTGCCTTGCAGAGCAACTGCTGCATTGTGCATTTTTTTCAAGGTTTTGGGGAATGTTGTTCGTGGAACCTTTGAGTGTAAAACGAGCACTTAGAGGGAAAAAAAAAAACACTTGGTGAGCTACAAGATGTGCTAAAAAATAATCCTGATGGCAACGGAATCTTGAAATTCCCGCACTAATAGGGCCTACACAGTTTCTTTGCAGTAGTGAGAAATTGCATTCTGTTCTGAGCAAACTAGAAATTTAACATACCCGTGTCACGGGGAATATTGTTGAGCTTATGTGGCCAAAATGTGAAAAAGTGCTTTCAAATCGGCGACATCGCTATAGAAAATTGGGGCGAGAAATTTAAAAGTGATGCTCTTCACATTGATTCATTCATTGATTTATGAACCAATGATAACGAATTTAGTGACTACAGAGTCTTCAGTAGAACTGTGCGAATAGCGAAGTTTTGGGTGCATAGCAAATTTGAATATTGAAGTGTGAGTGCGAATCAAATCTGATATTTTTCGAATATTGCTAAATTATTTGTCAAATAATTTGAAAAGAAATTGCACAAAAAAAAGTTGCAGAGGATTCCTAACCATATTTTTACGGCATAGCAACAGTGTTTCTTTGGGCTAAGTTGATGAAGTATAGGTGGAGTGGCGTCTCATAGCTGTCTTACCAAGAATGAGACAATGCAGAAGCCAAATTTTTTTTATGTGCATGATTTGGTGCTATCAAAATGTGTCCGACAACATGTTGCAAGTGTGAGGCAAACATGCTATATTTCCTCAGCCTCTCTTCTTTCAACTTCTGTGAAAGCCCAACTGTTGTGGCAGACGAGGGCATGTTCCTTCCAAATCCGAAATCCCAAATCTGCCTTATAGATGTCCATATATAGGAATCTCTAAAATTTTGCACGCTAAAAGTCTCTGGTCTAGTTTTTCAGACTTCCTACTAAAGTTTCAGGTCTAATTGATCTTCTACCTCTGCCACATCTATCATATACAATCGGAATTTTGTCTCAAGTTGATAAATATGCAAACGTAGTAGAGCTTGAACGACGGCTTTGTCACAATACTAGTGATAGAGTGAGGAAAAAAAAAAAAATCTGTGAAGGGTATGTACCACTAGCCTTCAGGGAACGAGTCTTCTGTAGAGGAGAGGTACGAATATTTCTAGATTGCACTTAATGCATGGAATCTTACTTAATCGCCTTTGTCAAAGCTTCAAGTGGATTGAGCATACAAAGAAGGCTGGTGATACAATGATTGATTGATATGTGCAGTTTAAAGTCCCAAAACCACCATATGATTATGAGAGACACCATAGTGGAGGACTCCTGAAATTTAGACCACCTGGGGTTCTTTAACGTGCTCCGAAAACCTGAGCACACGGGCCTACAACATTTCCCCCTCCACCAAAAATGGAGCCGCCGCAGCCAGGATTCGATCCCGTGACCTGCGGGTCAGCAGCCGAGTACCTTAGCCACTAGACCACCGCAGCAGGTTATATCGTGTGTATAACTTGATCTTTTGAAAAGAACTTTCAGCAACGTGCTGCAATCTTTTCGGAATTTGGGGTGTCTGGTTATTTTACACAAGGTGCTGATAGTCTTTTTGACAGCTGGGAATGTTGGTCTGTTTAGATTTACGAGTGAAATTCAGTGGCACAAGAAACATTATTCATGGCTCTGTTAATGCTTCATTAGATGAGATGCTGATCACTCATACTCTTGGAGAACAGGTATATACTGTATTATGAAGTGCACATGTTCCCAATGCACATGTGCACTCTTTCTGTCTACATGTTTCTATTATGACCAAGAACATCTAAAGATATGTGCTGGTGTGAGCTATTGCGGCTTTATTTGCACGTCACAGAGAAAGAAACCATTTAAGCATCCTGAGCCTAACTGTTGAAAAGGTAACATCAACAAGGTTGAGGAGGGAAGCACGCATAATTCTACTGTTATATACATTTCACAGTTGTGGTTCGTGATCGATGTGGAAACAAACTGCACAGCTGTCATGATATCGATGCTACTTTTATTCAGCAAATACAGCGCATACCTCGTTAAAAATAATGGTGTTGATTGGGCGAAGGCAACGCAACAAGCACAACAGGGAGATGGAGAAAAAATTGATTGCGGCCTTTTCATCGGGCGGTGGAACAGACAGCTGAACAAGCAGTGGCGACGATTCAGCGGTGGTTAGTGGAGCCAAATACCATCATTCGTCGTGGAAAGCGCAGAGCGGCGATGTCTACCAGATGCCGGATGACCGCCCTCCCGGTGGGTTGTGCACGCGTATGGCGGCTCTGGAGCCTTTGTCATCATCAATCTGGGCACCTGCATTACAGAAGAGAACATACTGAAGGGTGCACAGATGGGCTGGTTGGTTCATCATTTTATGATGCAGGAGTCGGTACAATAAGACCAGAACTGACGAAGTGTGCAGTGACACGTGCTCTTTCGTTTTGTCGTGTCATATAGTGCTGTTTTCTACGTATAAAGATGAGCGTACAGTTAACAGAGACAACTCTACTGCAGTGAAAAGTTAATCATAGCCTCGTCATTTTAAGCAGAAGATTAGCCCCCGCGGGCTTCTCCTGCCAAAGTGAGCTAGCTGCACGGCTACGAGAGGTGTGTGGGGATGTGTGCAAGTTGGGGAGGGGGGGGGTCAAAATTCTTTCCTCGAAAGTTTTTTTTTTCAATTTGGCTTGTGTATATATATAAATGCACGCGCAAACGGAAAGAATAGCTGAACCTCCTCCCCTAAAAAATTTCTGGCTACGCCCCTGGTGCAAGTTGTACGGGGTTGACAAACTGGCAAAAGGATAACATGGTCACACGCAACTGGTAAGAAACAATCCCTCCATAGGACCAGTTTCTCATCGCCCAATTATGCACGTTACACACGGGTGATCTTGCATTCCAACCTCCATCTGAATGCTGTCACTGCAGCAGAAATCGAACACGATAGCTCGGGCCTCAGCAGCACCACTCGGCGCAAGAGTAGATAGCATTGTTTAAGAAGTAAAGTGGCTGTACATCAA
This sequence comes from Rhipicephalus microplus, assembly GCF_043290135.1. NCBI lineage: Eukaryota > Metazoa > Arthropoda > Arachnida > Ixodida > Ixodidae > Rhipicephalus > Rhipicephalus microplus. The sequence continues at coordinate 26,631,280 of NC_134709.1, read as the reverse complement.
AACGTCCGGAGTTAACCTAGCAACAACTAGCACACCGTTCAATCGAACGCGCCATTTTGCAGAAAAACGAAACCAAAACTAGAGTGTACTATGCTCGGAACGGGCGTAGCACCAATGCATTAAAAGTGAAGCCTAAACAGGGTCAATCCGCTTGTGGCGCTGCAATTGGTAGTCTGCAGTGTGTCGGCATTTTAAGAGCTGTGCGCGGTTCTGTCGAAGTGGTCGAGAGGTAAAATTCTCGCTTCCCACTAAAAGAAAAAACAGGTTCGAATCACAGCTGTGGATTGTCACTTTTTTTATTTTTAGTATTACTTGAACATGTTATTTATTTGCCTTTTTTTTCCAAGTCTAACTTCATTTGCTACAAGGTATTACAAAAAGCCATGCGAAATATGAAGTAAAAAAGAAAAAAAAATTGACAGATAGCATACTGGGGCCATTGGAGAGCCGTCGGTCAAGTCCCAGTACACTCACTGTCAAATTTATTCTTTTTTACTTCATATTTCGCGTGAATTTTTGTAACAACTAGTCGGAAATGAAGTTAGATTTAGAAAAAAAGGCAAACCAATACCATGTACAAATAAAACTAAAAATAAAAAAATTGCCCGCAGCTTCCCTCGGGGGAACACTGAGGAGGATGCGGAGCATATAATTGGTTAACGGGGTGTTAAAGTGCGACTTATTTGGGTCGATGGCTAAATTGGTTAACGTGGTTGTGAAATGGGGTGTTAAATTGCGAGTTGGGTCGATGGCTAAATTGGTTAACGTGGTTGTAGGAGGGGGTGTTAAATGAGTGAACACGTACACACGTATGCGAAAGGGCGGCGCTGGTCGAAGGGACGTCGATCATTGTGTTTGTGGATTCGTTGGAATTCATTTCACCGCGACCTTGGACGTCGACGCGCCGTACAAACCAACCGACGAGCGGCAACTGAGCGAGCGAGCGCCGACCTTGAGTATATATACAGCGCGACGGCGCATGCGCTGTCAGCTGTCGAATGTTCTCGAAGGAGAAGCGCGCGCGCGGCACAGATGGCGACGGCGCGACGGCGCATGCGCTGTCAGCTGTCGAATGTTCTCGAAGGAGAAGCGCGCGCGGCACAGATGGTGGGCGACGGCGCATGCGCGCGCGTCAGCTGTCGAATGTTCGAGAAGCGGTGCGGACGGCGCACATCAAGGCGCGAGTATAAGATGCTTCCGCATCTAAAAAAACTTGCAATCCACAGTGGCCACGCCAACCTGGGTCGTTTGAGTGGGAAGCGAGCATTCTACCTCTCGACCACTTCGACAGAGCCACGCACAGCTCTTAAAACGCTGATACACTGCAGACTACCGATTGCAGCGCCACAAGCGGATCAACCCTATTTGGGCTTCACTTTTCGGAGCTCGGTTCTAGTACACTCTACCAAAGCATTGTGCTCCATGACGTTTTTAGGCAGTGTCTGTCGCGTTTTTACGAGCTACCGTATTTTTACCCGAATTTACCAAACAGCCAACGCTGAAAAAGTGTGTATGTGTTGCATGCTGTTCATTTTACTCGCTTTAAAAGCAGCAAGGAAGAAAATAAATGTTCGAAACGTAGCGCCAAGGTGGAGCTCTTGTAGGCAGTTAGTCCTAGCAGGGCTAGGTTGTCTGAAGTTCCCGCTTTTTAATTTTTTTTCGTTGCCGCGCAGTTAGATTTACTGGTTCCGTTTGCCCGCCTATGGAGTGCTCACGTGTATGGTACGTAAAGCCCTTCACTCGCTACTTACTACTTGCCTATGGGTTCTGCTGCCTTTTTTCAGCGTGGTTAGAAAACGCTGCCGATCGGTGGTCGAGGCTTTCACGAACACGCGAGCCAAACATGATAGCGCAGCACACGGCCTGAAATTCACAATCTTCAAAGTCAGCTAGCAGCCGTTCCCTCTTCTTTCTACAGATGACGCCGTACAACCAAATAATTCGCGGGCGTTGGCCGGTTTGAGCATCGTGAGGCGCATAGTTTCCGAGGCCGCTGCGGGAGACTGCCACATGCCGGCGCGCGCCCTTGTGATTACGCTTAAAGTAATCTACGTTTTCAAAGAAGAAGAAGAAAAAGAAAGAGTGCTCAAGGGGTCGCTCAAAGGCCATCTCAGTAGCCTACAGATAAGTTCTGTTATAGCCACAGATGCTTCCGTTAATGCCGAGAAAGCAGTGAGCACCTACTCAGCTGCATTAGATTGGTCTTATTCACTGCAACTGCCCGAATTTACGCCGATATTCCAGGCAGAATTAATGGCAGTGACTCTGGCCATACGCAAGCTCCCAACATATATCTCCTCGGTTGTTATACTGACCGATTCTTTGTCCGTTTGCACTGCTCTGACAACACCAGAGACATCAACTTGTTTATTAGAATTTCATATGTATATACCCAATCACGTTCGTGCTATCCGATTGGTTTGGGTGCCAGGTCACTCTTGACTAATACTAATTGAAGCGGCGGACACACTGGCGGCAGAATGAAATTTAGTGCCCCGTCCTGAATATTCCAAGACCCTGCTGCTTATATGCAATTGCATGATTTCGAAATTTCTGTATATGGCAGGAACACTCAAGCTCTTCAGTTCTAAATGGCGCAGATTTTCAGCACCTTATTCAGTGGTACAGCTCATGGTGTGCAACAAGACAATTCGACGTGACGTTCACTAAATTGCGATGCAGGATTCCACCTTCAAACTTTTATTTATACAGACCTGGTTGTGTTTCTTCCCCACATTATCACTATTGTACACAAACAGAAACTATAAAACACTTTTTCACAGAATGCCGCAGGTATTAAAATTTAAGGCAAAAATTTCTAACACCAGCTTTCCAAAACACACGGGCTTGAGCTGTCTGAAATGGTACTGCTCTCTCTTGGGGCTTTGGCACTAGGTCATTGCAACAAGGACATATATGGAGCAATATATAGCTGTATAAAAGAATCAAAACTACTATGCTAAACTCATTACTTATTTTTGCCAGTAGTCTACTTCATATAATATTTACTCTACTTTTTTTATTTGTTTTATTTTTAATCAATTCATAACAGCCTGTTAGCACGACTAAGCTTTCGTTCATCTAAAAAAAATTACTTACGCATACCCTCCTTTTTTTTCCCGACATCTCACTGCCGCAGGATTTATGGCCGATCCCCTGTGGTGGGTTGAGCCATTCCTCTTGGGTTCAACCAACCATGATGCATGTGTGACGCAACCTCTTTTTGCCCATGCCATCCCTCCCCGCTTAGCTTTGAGCGCACTCATCAGGATAAGAGAAAGCAATTACAGCATGCGACAAATCTCTGCTGCTCATACTTAACGGACACAAAATGTTTTGTGGCGATTGATTCGTCACGTGAATTGTCACGTAAGAGTGAGGGTAGCCCGAAGACAGGAGACCGGGAGGTTAGTAGAAATAGAAGGAGATCCGTTTATTTGGCGGACTTGCGCCCACTAAAGGAAAACAGACACACCGGCTTAGCAAGTGGCAAACAGCACGTTCGACGGCCGTCGGGGAACAGAATGCCCCACTGGAACGCAAGGCGCATTCACCATCCGAGATACAGTCGCCGTAGCGTCTGGCGCAATACGCCTCGCGGCAGAATAAACACCATTAATGAAGCCATTTATTGGTTACTTAGAAAAGTGTTCCAGGGCCCTTTCACTACACCCGCAGTGCAGTTTAAATAAATACTCTTCTTAGAAAGCCGCAACAGACGTATGACCTCCGGACAGACATGCAGACATGACAAATTTTTATGTTTCAGGCACAGTTGTTGATGTGCTCTGTTAGACTGATATACTTAATATGTGCAAGGTTACCTAATGTCATTTTACCTGCGTGCCAGGGGCGGCGCTGGGGGGGTGGGGGGCACGCACGAACTGGAACTCCTCCCAAGAATAAGCATAGTCAAAACACGATGCATAAGTTCTGTGCCTCTCTGCCCCCTTGAAAGAACACAATTGTCGTTGGTGCTCCCACAGCAAAAAAATCCTGGTGCCGCCCCTGCTGCGTGCTGTCACACGACGAAAACAAATGTAATTTTGAAATTATGACCATGACCTTAGCCCTCCTGAGTCATGCATTTTGGGAGAAATAAAAATATATTAAAACTTGCATGTGACATGCGTGTATCCACAGAAATAACTTTTATGGATAAAAAGGTCCTCCTAGAATATAAAATATAAACAAGACCATTTAACACAACTTGCTCCAGCGGCGCAACACATTTAGGAACCAACATGGTCGACGATATGACTGGCGTGAGTACAGTGAACTGAAGCAGGGCGCATATGACTGACTTTCCAGCTGCAGAAATGAGACGGCGGCGGTGATTTCGTGTCGTCAGCGCTTTGGTCACCACAACACGTGCATCGGATATTCAACATTTGCGATACAGCCGATGACGACATCAGAGAAAAAATGAAACACGGCCGGCGTCCAGCGGCTGTAGCTGAAAGTAGCTTTTCTTTCTCTAGAAACATTCATCATGCTTTTATGTCATCAAACCAGCAATAAATTGATCTAATAAGGAATAAAATATTCACAAATGATAAAAGTTATGTGTACACAAGTTAACAGACATCTCCCCAAAATGTCCCTGCAGTCGAGACTACCCATTCGGCCTGAAATCGAATGCCAATGTATTTCGGAAACTTATCTGATAGACAATGTCGTTTTTATAAAATGGCATTAGTTTTCCTGTGTGACAGCAAACCAATGGCATTACGAACAAATGGCATTCGCTGTAAATGACATTATATTTGCCGTGTGACAGGGATATTAGAGTCCCAAACTTAAACTATATGAAGCGAAATGGTCAGTTATATAAAACTAGCTATGTTGTTACACATCGGAGGCTTTTTGAATGGGGTATGAAAAGCTTTGGGTTAGCATTTGTTGCCACTTCGCGTGTGTCACATGCTATCCTCTTGGATACCTACGTTAAGTTACGGAAAAAGTATATTGTACCCAGGAAATGCTAACCTTGCGTACTCTAAAGCTGCCTATTGATGGCAGCATTCTGATAACTATCTACTCGGCGATAAAAAGCTTGGTTTGCATTGACAGCACATGCAACAATATTTAATAGCACAGCTTGAGCCATTGGGGGTGTAGCTCTTTATGGCGTGGCTTGTGCGTCCCTCGTTGTCGTGGTGTTTGCATAACTCGTCGCACATACCCGCCCTCAAGCACATATCTGCATGTCTACATGTTACGAAAAACATAGCACGGCATCATTGTAGCGCTATCGGTGTTAACAAAGTGCTGACAGCAGAAATGTGGTACATATCCTCGTTTAGTCCTCTGGATGGCGATACTTGTATATGATGAATATATGATAAAAAGAATCGAGATGGTGGTACTTGAAGTGTTCACTAAATGGACGGGGACGGATTAACGGACGCTTCACCCACTCATCGTCATTCGTTCCGTGGATATGCTTTGACTTTATTTATTAAAGATTGCGGCTGAGTGATTTCTGCTACCTTCATGTAATTGCACATTCCTCCTCTTCTTTTTTTTTTTACATTCTAAGTTGCTCATGTTATAGATCAGTCTTGTGTGACACTGCCAATACGGAAGCTTTGAATTTGAGGATAGAAGACTGAAAGGCATCATTCACACTGAGCATTTTGGTTTCCGTTGCGTCACAAAACTAAACGTTGATTTTTTCGTGATTTTTAGCCTTCTAAGACCTGTGTCCCCTTTTAAGCAATGGTAGCAACCGATCATAACTCTTCCAAGGATAATTCGGTGCGCGACGACACAGGCTTGGGGATGCATTCCTTGAGGCTAGTGTGGCTTATTATGAAACTCGAGGCACACAAAACATGTGGGAAGCATTTTCTCGCATAAACGAAATCTGCCTGGTTGCTTGTAGAATTTTCGAAAGTTACTACCTTATTACTAAACTCTTTATAAGCCTTCCAGTACAGTACAATGATGGCAGCATGCTTAGTGCCACTTATTGTCGTTATGCACCCCCCCCCCCCTGCTCCCATTAGTCTTCTTTCTTCGTGCCATAAAACAATGAACACTAAGAAAAAAGACGAAGGCAATTCTTTTAAGCCCAATATCTTGGCCCCACTCTCTTCTCCTGTGCTCTCAAAATGTCTACCCCCAAGAAATTATTTGGAAAAAGCCTGCCTGTAATGAATTTACTGCAAAAAAAAAATGTTCTTGGAAATTGTGTTAAGTGCCGCGTGGCGATTGTAAAAATGGGAACCCGCTCACCGGAAAGGCTAAAAGTGGAGTCCTGGAGGTTGCGGCAGCCACCGCGCGTCAGAGGCCGACTGTGGAACTCCCGGGGCGTGGCTGGGTACAAGGGCTCCTTGTAGTACGGCGCAGGTGGCGGGGTCGACCGTGTCGTGGGGGCAGCGTTGGCGGGCGACACTGGTGGCTCTTCAACGGTCTCTGGCTCTGGTGGCGGGGCTGATCGATCGATCTTGCGCGGAATGGAAGCCTGCAAGCAATGCCAGTGTCAGTAGTGGGAAAGAAAAATAAAAAAAGTTCACCTTAGACAGAGGAAGATCTTGTGTTTACTCCTGTTGGACATGGCGGGTCTAAAAACCTTTCTATATTATGTCACAAGGCAAAAGACAAAATGTTGACTCATTTCTTTTTCATTTTTTTCAATTTAACATGCTACTATAATCTCACAGGTCATTCTGACAAAAATATTTTAGTTGAAGGTTTGGTCTTCTTTCTCGATTGATTGATCTGTGGCGTTTAACGTCCCAAAACCGCCATATGATTATGAGAGACGCTGTAGTGGGGGGCTCCGGAAATTTCGACCACCTGGGGTTCTTTAACGTGCACCCAAATCTGAGCACGCGGGCCTACAACATTTCGCCTCCATCGGAAATGCAGCCGCCGCAGCCGGGATTCGATCCCGCGACCTGCGGGTCAGGTCTTCTTTCTCGGTTCCTGTTTCAGTTTATTTAGCAATTTTTTTTCAGCAATCATGTTGAAGTACAGTGATTCAATGTTTTCATACAATGGCAATGGTCAACAAAAAGCCTGACAATGTGTCCTTGTAAATTTCGTCTCGCCTTCATCTTGTTGTAGCGCTGTTTCATTAATTAGACTCTGCAATATGTTTACGAGGTCAGAAGGTCGCCACTTACCTCCCTCTGACGAACTGCTGAGTACACGTAGCTGCAGTTTGGCGCCATAGGAATGAACTTGCCAACGCCCTTGGAGGCATGCACCTCTCCGTTTTCGACGACAACCCGTCCCTGGCATATGACGTAGACCGGAGCACCCCGGCAACGGAATCCCTCGAAAATGTTGAAGTCGCTCGCAGATTGATGTGTCTGGGCCGAGAAGACGCGCTCCTTCTCGGGGTCCCAGATCACGACGTCTGCATCAGAGCCGGCCTGGATTCTGCCCTGCAAGGTGGGGTAGCCAAGGAGATGACATATTTTAGAAAGACCAGTTTGCTGATTTCTAAAGCAAGCTTAAACAGTGAAACTAATAATAATAATTCTCGGAATTTTATGTCCCGGAAACAATTATGTGGGAAGCTTTAGTGGAAGGCTCCAGAAATATTGAACTGTGGATCTTTCATGCGCAACTAAATCTGGTCCTCTAGCATTTTTGGTTTCGTTGAAACTACAGCCATCACAGCTGGGATTCGATCCTGCAACCTTCAGATCATCAGTTGAGCAACATAACTACTGCACCACCATGGCGGGCAAAAAAGCAGTGAAACTCAGTGACAAGAAAGTAAAGGTGCACTTGTAATCTGCAAATGCTTCAATTATATCTTGATATATATTACATAGTCCCACTGTTTAAGTTTACATTGAGGTTTTGGTGCATTAAACCCCAAAAGGAGAGAGTGAAGGAACACACAGCAACAAGGTCTAAAAATGAAGTAGAGATTGAGGTCTGAGGTTTTAATGGAATGTAATGCAATTCTTTTCTCGTGTTTTTGTTACCTGAAGTCAACCCTTGCATTACGATGTTATACCGAAGTTATCGAAATTCAAGTTGTCTAAGTGCAGTGTTACACACAATTCTTTTATTTCGTTAAATTTTTTTTCTTCCGGGACACAATGAAAAGTCACTCCTTACATTACAAAAGTGGTCGCGTTACAATCGAGTAAATATGGTATTGGGCCAGGTGCCTTATTTACAGACTAGAGCACTAGAAGATTGTAAAATCCAGTGACACCACAACGCACGGACTCTAAGGCCTTTGGCCCGGCTGCAGAATAAAAATAAAGATAAATGGTGCATGCTCGAGGTGCAAGTCTGGCAAGACAAATGAGCGCTCTTCTAATAAGAAATGTTAGTCCATTTATTATTTAAATGAAAATATGAAGGTCTTTGGGTTTAGGAATTTGTCACCCATGCTGCAAAAATTTTTTCCTTAGTGCGAGTGGTGCATGAAGTTGTGTGCAACCTTTACTTTGAAATAGTCTGTGTGCGTGTTTTATTTATGATGTCATTGGCGGTATTATTGTGCTCTAATATTCATCTGTTTGCAGACGACTGTGTGATGTTTCGTAAGATTAATTATAATGACGACATTAGAATCGTTCAGTCTGATCTAACCGCTGTTTCTAACTGGTGCCAAACTTGGCTGATGGAATTAAACATTAACAAATGTAAGGTTATGCATGTATCCCGCAACCCCAAGCATCAGTCAACTTATTACCTAAACAACATAGCTTTTAGAACTAGTTACATCATATAAGTACCTTGGAGTGCACATTACAACTAATCTCAGCTGGTCAACACATATTGAACATATCATCAACAACGCTAATAGCATGTTAGGGTATTTACGCCGCAATTTTTCTAGAGCCCCATCGTCACTAAAATTATCGCTTTACAAATCCTTAATACGCCCCAAGTTAGAGTACCCAGCATCAGTATGGGATCCAAGCCAAGGAAATCTAATCGCTTCTCTCGAGCTTGTTCAAAATAATTCCGCTCGCTTTATCCTGTCAAACTATAACCGTACTGCCAGCATATCTTCAATGAAAAGCAGCCTTTCTCTTCCCTCTTTATCATCACGCAGGAAACTTTTTCGGTTAACCATGCTACATAAAATATATTATCATTCTTTCCTGCGCAACGAACTCTTACCCCAACCACTATACATTTCCCATCGCATTGACCACCGTCACAAGGTTGGCATTAACTATTATCATACAAAATCTGCCACTCAGTCATTCTTGCCCCGTTCGTCCCGGAATCGGAACCACCTTCCCGCTGAAATTGCGGGTATCACCGATAACCAACTGTTCCGTGCTGCCTTAGCCAATATTGTATATGCAGAAATATCTGATGTTTAATCTGTGTTTGTGTGACCACATTGTTGCGATAATACTAATTTGTTTTGTCTTTCCTTTTCCTTTTTATGTACACGTTTTTTGTAACCATGCTACCTTATGTTATGCCTTTGTTCTGTACCACTCCCCTCTGTAATACCTCTGGCCCTGAGGGTATAATAAATAAATAAATAAATAAATTTAGATGGGAGCAGATTTCAAAATTGTTTATGTACTTGGATTGGGTGAACATGCACAAACTTGAGGCAGTTAAAATGGATCTTGATACCTTCACTATGGCAAGCGCTATAGGCCACAGGGGCAGCTTTGGCTCCGCCTAATTAAATTATTCTGCAGTGAGGGTCGTGCTAAAATTTTATCTTCTTACTCTGTGAATTGAAAGGGCATTTACCCACAAGCAAAATGGCTAAATCACTACCTCCATACAGTCGTGCATATTTTTCAACACCGTGTTTTACTTGCCTTTCGTGGATAGATGTTCAAGATCTTGGCTGCATTGGCACTAGTTACAGCCACGAATTTGCAGGGATCCAGCTTCCCAGTGTTCTGAAATGAGCATTGTAATTATTTTAAAACTAATCGATGGCGGACTCGAAATATTTCCTAAATGTTTACAGAGCTGCTTTCTAAATGCATTAGCGGTATACTTTCTCACAACTCGCTTGGAACCGATCAAAAGTTCATTATCATGTCACTCAAGTAAACATACTAGCTGATCCTTAGGTTTATAGCCCCACAGACTTTCACTTCTAGTTTTGTGAATAACTGTTTTGCATAGTGTTGTTTAAAAAAAAAAAAGTACAGATAAGATATTGTGAAAAAGTAAATACTAGTTCTGTGAAAAGTAAAACTTACTCCTTGACAACGCTGGCCACCGGCAGTCATGTTACGACTCGAGTGCTTTTGTGGCATGGTATAGTACGGCTGCCAATTTTAACTGCTGTTGCTGCAGTTATGCTGAGTTTGTAATCGAAGCAAACTAAGAAAGAAAATTAAAGTGTATCTCAAGTGCTCTGGTGACAAAATTACTCCTTCTACCGTCATGGGAAATATTCCTGTTCCTCCATGGCAAAAGATGACCGTGTGATACCTAGCGCAGTTTTTCCAAAATAATACAAACTCTGAGGGTTCCACAAGCGCTCAATCGTTAGGAGGGGTGGGAGTTGACGATCTACATAAGTAAAAAGAAAGCCTTACCACTCCATTCTCCCAGACAACACCCATTCGTTCTTCGACACCATTGACTCCATTTGGAATGCGGGTGAAGTCATCCTGACCAATCGCTTTCTGGGTAGTCGTGAATGTGCAGTGGTCGGAACCGGTCGTCTGCAGCTCTCCGCTAAGACGTGAAGAAGGATGAATAAAAGGTGGCCTTACTGCAGTGACTGACACACAATTCATAGATTTCTCCCATTGTAATGCGACATTCCTCTTCTTTGCTGTAGTTTAAAGTGAAAATTTATGTACCAGAATTTATGTACTCAAACCTTATAACAAACTTGCATCTTACATGAAAATAAGTTCATTATATCCGAAAATTCGTTATAAAGGTTTATTTTTACATTATATCTATTGCAACACTATTTTTATGTATTTTGTTATAACCAATATTTCGTTATATCCTGTTTCGTTATAACGAGGTTCGAGTGTACACTGATCAGTTGAAACTTGATCAAACGAAGCCTTGTTGTACAAGTTTTCCTATAAAATGAAGAAATTTCGTTTTCCCAGCAAGTATTCACAGGGCTCGATGTTGTCATCAACCTGAATTAATGAAACCTTGGCCATCAAACCCAATTTAATGATCTTTTGTAAAGTAGATAAGTAGCGATTTTGCTGATCCCTAATCTACTGTTAAATACAATAATAATTAAAGTCCCCTACGCTTGTCTTGGCCTAATTGGCAGTTGTATTAATTTGGAGATTTATTGAAATAATGCTGATCCCTAATCTACTGTTAAATACAATAATAATTAAGGTCCCCTACACTTGCCTTGGCCTAATTGGCAGTTGTATTAATTCGGAGATTTAATGAAATAATTCAAGCATAGTTGTTACTTTGTTGGATCAAGTTTCAACTGTAACATTATTCGGTGTCAGTGCTCGATAGTATGCCGCAGAGGTGTCGGGTATTGGGGCAAAATACGTTTCGCTTACACGCATAGGTGCAATGAAAGGGAAGTGGTACCTAGCAAGCAGGTCCATGAGGTATCCTCGAGTGGACGGGTCAGGCCGCAGAGGGGGCGACAGGACGTGTGCGGCTGCATGCTTCCAGCATCGATTGAAGTAGTGGGTACCGTCAGTGCCTAAACCCGCTGTGATGGGCTCGCCGAACACGACGCAGCCTTGGGCGCGCTTTCGCAGGATCATCTCAGCGGCGCTCTTGCTCATGACGTGCACCACGTACAGCGGGCAGTTCACCTGGTTGGCCAGCACGATGGCTCGATGCGTGGCCTCGGCCTCCACCTGTGTTGTTAGGGGAACGGCGACTGATTATTGATAGATCGGCGCAGCTTTTGGCTCTAGCGAAACACTTGAGCATCTTATAGTGCACTGTCCCGCATAAATTCTTGGAATGTGCACGACAATAGACGATTATCTCTTTCCGAGAGGTTGTGTTTCTCGACGCGGTCAGGCCCATCAAGCTCTACTGACTGTTATGGACCAAAGGAACCCAGCCACTTGTTTAGAGTCGTTTATTTTTTTTTTTTTACTCATGCTTATCTAAGTATTTGTCATTTTTTTCTTTACTTCCCTCTCTTCTTTCCTCTTTCTCTCCTCCTATTTTCCTTTGCTTTATCTCTGCCCTCCTCCCAAAAGAGTAAGCAGGCGTTGTGCCCCAGATTTGGGTGCACGTTAGAGAACCCCAGGTGGTCGAAATTTCCAGAGCCCTCCACTACGTCGTCTCTCATAATCATATGGTGGTTTTCGGATGTTAAACCCCACATATCAATCAATCAAGCGTTGTGCCCCCTCGGGTGGCAGTATCCAGCTTGCTGTTTCGTTCCTTTCTCTGTGTCCTCTAAGTCTGTGTATGCAAATCAAATCAATCAATAAATAAATGCTGGTGGTTCCCTTTTGTTTCAAATACTCTCAAGCAAGCTTCAAGTACTGTACAAAATAACCTTGCCCTCATGTATGTTACAGGGAAAGGCAACAGACTGTTTTGATTGCATTTGCATGCACAACAGCTAACATTGACTGCTTATTGATTGATTAGTTGAATAATTGATTGGACAAATTGAAGTGTTCTCAAGACTTGCTAGCATTACAGAGTAGAGCATTTTGAGGTTTGAGGAGGGGGGGCAAAGGGGAGGGGCTGGCTAACAGCAGTGTTAAGGAGCCTCACCATCTTCATTTCGAGTGTGTAAACATGTTTGCATTGTAGTTTGGAACGTATATTAAGAATAGAAAGGTGCACATTGGCATTAAGAACAGGTCGCATATATAGGTTTATTCTTGGTAAAATAGTTTGCGTCAGTCTAGTTTTCATTGATCAACTATTTGATTGACCTGTACAATGAATTTAGACTCCAAACTAGTGAGGCTGCGGAGAAGTAGAAGGCTTCAGACATCGAAAGACATGGTGAAGCAGCGTAGGCGTTGCGAAACACACTCTGATGCAACAATATTGTATTATCGCTGAACATACATTTTAAAAAATGGCACAGACTGTTATGTGGAGCATAGTGGTCATCAAGTAAAAAAAAAATGTGAGGAAAGGTGGCTAGTTCAGTGTGGTCTGACTGGTTCATTTGTTCATTTTGGGAGTACCAAGGTAGTGGTGGGCTTTTTGCACTTTTGAATTCTTATGTCTTTTCATTTTTTCTAAGTAAAACACGTACCTCTTCCTCTCGACTGTAGAGGTGGCCTTCTGGACCAGTAACCTCCATGCAGAGCAGCTTGCTTTGGTTCTGAAAGCAAATAAGTAGGTAAATAAGCAACTGTTTGTTTAATCAAGAAGACCAGCACTGTTCTGCTTGATACCTTATAGAAACACGAGATGGCTTGACAAAGTCAAGACGCGTGCCACGCGACAACACTCTTGCCACTGAAAACTATGAGTTACGTAAGCTGCTGTGGTGGGTTAATGTGTAAAATGATGCAGCACTCAATCAAGCAATCTGACTTGAGGTCCAAAAAGCTACTAGCTGCGACTGCAGCACAGTCAAGTGCACTGTGATGCACAGGCATTGTCACTAATATTGCCAGATTAAACACGATTATTGTTTGACTTCATGAGATGTGAACTCGTACTGTGGCTTAAAACTTGTTTTTGTTTTTTTTATAAATGGTGTGGTCATGTTCAGCTCGTAAAAAGGTGGATTTAAGGATGTGGTTTATTGCTTGTTTTTTTTTTACACGACAGTAGAGTTGTGATGCGATTGTATTTAAGCTATGGAAAGATTGTGTTAACATTATTTGTTGTTCAAAGAAGCCGAAGACCACTAGGTCTGAAATATGCTGCGTCTTTGTAGCTTTACAAGTTGTATTTGGCAATTGCTGTGAAGCGTCGTCCACTCACCACTGCACATAGATGTAGCGTCTCATGCCAGTGCAGAGTATCACATCGAGTTCACGTTTTTTCGTAAGCGCATCTTCCCCAAACTCATTTAAATCGACTGCAAAATTACGGTGAAACAAAGCAGACGTACTGTCATGCTCCTCTGACGCGACTTCACAACAAAACGAGAGGTGCGTTGGGGGCAAACCATCCTGGGCAGACGCACCAGACATCGCAGCAGACGAAACGTTAGGTTTTTCCCACTTAATACTGTACTGTTATTTCCATAAATAGATAATGCATACTTTCAAGGTCAAAATAGACATGTTTGTTTTCAAGTGTTGTAGAAAATAATTCATTAAATCTTGATGCTAAATCTGGAATACAATGGCAGAGCAATGCATACCCTGATGGTTGAATTTGCCCAGGTTTCAGTTTTGCCACCTCCTTATGAAAACATTTTGCAATACGGTTTGCGTGTAAACAAGTGAAGCAAGTTTCAAATAAATGTAAGTGTATATCACTTTGTTTTACACCCGGAAAAAAAGCGTTGCGAATCTCAAGAACGTAAACCATCTGAAGGGGATCCATGGCCTGTATTTCCCATAATTCCCGTGGAGGTACAAATGCCGCTGAAGGAGCCCACGTAGACACTAGTGCCAGATTCCCCATAGATATTATTGTTTGATACTCTACAGGTGCTACGCCTTTATATAGTGCTTATTTTTCATTAAACCAAACACTGATTAAATAGAACATGCTTGAGCATACTCTGAAAAATATCACATCACTTGTTTTTTGCCAATTTTGGTCCTAGTGGGGTGATCAACCCATAGTAGCGTAAAAACATCGCGTCATGTTTAAGTTGCACAGACCTCGTAAATTATGTCGCCGTTCTCGGCATGGACGCGAGCCAGCGCTCCCAGTTTGCTGCATGCCTTGAAGGCCTGGATGAGTTTGTCGTCGTCCATCATGAGCGTGCCTTTGTAGGCCATGAACATCTTGAAGGCATTCACACCTGTGTTGGTGAGAATGAGAGGATTAAGTGAAATTTATAAATGATGGGACAAACCATGCTTGTCCCCATATGCCGGCGGTCTTAAGAAGTGCCGCAAAGCAATGGCAGATATAATTAATGCTTTCATTTGGCCTGGAGGGAGAGAGTGTGTTCCCCGAAGAAAAAATGACATGTTGAAATGTTTATCTAGACGAAAACAATGAACCATACACGGACCACTGACAGTATGCATCAACAGTTGACCACCCAAATTAAAAAGTTCTGGAATTTTATGAGCCAAAACTAAGATATGATTATGGGGTGCATCTCGGTAGTCGGGGTGGACCCTCTAGTGTTATCGACCCTTCGATATGCCTTGTGCATATTTCGTGAACGTCTTGTTTTTGCTAGTTGTGTCCACTAAAGGCTAATCAGGAAAAGCACGTGCTGAAGTTCGGGGAAATTGAACTATTCGTGTAGTAAGTATTTTCAATAAACTTCATTTTGCAGTATACTGTTGCATTTGACCACCTTGCTGAAGGTTCTACCGTACTCGGGCCTGTCGACATGCAGCTTTCTCTATGGGACATCAAAAGTACAATCTTCCTTTCCTCAAGTATAATCGAAAAATAATATTGCACTGCATTTCTAGCCTGAGATTTTATTTTATTTATGCATAAACTAAACATGAAGTAGTTCAAGATAACTAGATATTGAACAACAATTTAATTAAAATAATTACCATAAAACATTAGTGCATCTCGAGATTATTTACGGCACTCAACAGAATGCACTCAGCAGAATATTACGGCACTCAACAGAATATTGAGTGCCGTAAAATAGTGTGTAAGTTTGACGCATTCACAAGCAGTTCATCTAGTGTGCCAAAAGTGGTTAAGGGGAGATGCAAGTCGAAGAACGTAGGTTTTTTTTTCAAAATTATATATTTTCTTTTTTATTTGCTTTGACGAGTTTGGTTTCTCTACTTCCACAACAAAAACAAACCAAAGATTTAACTGTACTTGGAGTAGTTTAAAATCGCTTTTAAAGAGCCCAAGGTCGCTACCAAAAAACAAAAAGAGTTCATTGTCTAGGGTCCGCTGGAAATTGTCACCTGGCTTCTTGCCATATCATTTTGCATGAGGATTTGACTAAAGCCACGTGCTCAAATTAGCACCGATTGCCAAGCTCTCATGATTGAAGAAATTATTTTAAAAAATGTATGTTAGCTGCACAGATGAGCTTCGACTTTTACTTTTTAAGTGCATTTTTCTCAAGATGCATTTTAGGGCAACGTATTGAGATTTAACATCATGTTTTTCGGTACTTCTGACAGCCAGATCAGGATGAAATTTAGTCCAGATATTCCTTAACATGTGAAGAATGCAAGTATCTCCTTTAAAACTTGATATCACCTTTATAATTACCACGAAGCTAAAGCAATCAATTAGTACAAGCTGAGGGTATTAGGAATTTTCACAATTTTTCTTGCCCATTAAGATGTCTTATACGCACTTTCTTGATAATTAATTCCTTTCTACAGTTCATGGAAAGCAATATGCCATTGATGGCTCAGAACCATAAAAGTTTAATGGCATAAAACATTTCTCCAAAACAAACTGTATTTTACGCATGGTCGTGGCACAACACGAAAACTGGGCAACTTACTGTGAGACTAATTACATATTTGAAATCAGCATAACAGCCCATGTATACAGCAAAAAATTTCAAAGTCCTAGCCTAAAAATTCATGGAACTTTTTTTTCGAACCGCGTCTTCCTTTATTGTGCATCTGTCTGCATTAAACAAATTTTTATATGAAGATTTACGTATAACGAATGCCGAGATACTATGAAGATTTACTTATAACTTCACTGAGATGAAACTTGTATGCAATGTGCCTGTTCAGTGATACGTTTGAATCACTTTTGTTGTCTTAATTATTACGGTAATTATCAAGCAGTTACTTGTATGGTAGTGCTTTTAAGAAGTACGGTTAGAATGCTTGAATGACTTTTCGAATATGCCGTCACAGCATTCAGAATAATCTGTTGTGCGTTGTCATGCAAAAAAGGTGAAGCAAGAATAGAAATGCAAAAGTCTCGTACCTTTCTCCTTGGTCAGCGTTTCCATCTCCCTGAACACGTTCTCGTTATAGTCATCAAGGATTACTGAAAGGCCGTAGTCGCAGCAGATGCGTTCGTCGGCCCTGCTTCGGTAATCCTCATAAGCTTCGAGCAGGCTCATACTGGGAGATTTCTTGGTGACAAAGTCAACTGCATACAAAGCGGAAAAAAGAAACTTAATACATGTTAGGGCCTTACAAGACGAAACTGTGTGTTAAGGGGGGGGCGTATATGTCCAGGACATTTCAGAAATTTTGTGTGCCTACCTACGTAAATATTAAAAATAAGCCAATAGTGTTACAGCACAAAATGGACACTTGTAAATATCTTTAGGCAAACATTTTAATGAACCTGTGTCTAATTAGCTAATTGATTTTGTGGTAACAATGCGAGTCTATCAAGTGTTGTAACTCACAAGTTATATTAGATAGCTCAAAACCGATTTCAGTTATAATATAAGCACAACAAATGTCATCAGCATGCCGAATTTCATCCCTTCAGCTTCATAAATAACAAAGATAATTTTAATTGCCACGTCCCCTCTCAAGTTTAAACGAGCCCTGCAACAATTTGTGATCATGGTCACAAAACACTGCGGATCAGTAGTCGAGGCTCCCGAGAACATGCCAGCCAAACATAGCGCAGCACATGCCCTAGAATTCTCATTAAATTCTCAAGCCCAGCAAAAGATTTCTTTCCCTTCTCTCAACAAATGATGGAACAAGCTCAAAAATCACTCTTCATAGCCATTGTATCAGCCATTGGCTGATTTGAGCACGGCGCGTTCGGTCGTTACCAGGCTTGCCGTGGGAGGTCACCTCTTGTCTGTACGTGCACGTTGCTTTCACACTGAAAAGCCATGTATCCGAATAAAAAAAAAAAGCACATGTGATGTTTTTCTTTCCCCGTGCCATCTCTCCCTGCTTAGCGTCCAGTGCTTTCGTCGGATCGACGAGAGAAGACAGAAAGCAATTGCAGCGTGCGCTAACTCTTTGTAACTCCGCTAGTACTGAACAGACTCTAAATAAAAATTTTTGCGGCGGTCAATTTGTGAGGCAATGAGCTTCGCTTCTTTATTGAATCTTCGTTGCCATTGCTACAATCAAAAGTGTTGCGGGGCCCCTTTAAAGGCTAGGGTGTAGGCAGAAATTTTTCTCTATTTCTTTTTCTGATGGGGAAGATGGCGCCACCCCAGTCTGAAGAGGTGGCCGGGCAGTTCGAGTGCCGTTTTTTGCTTTGTATGTCATGGGAAAAAAGAAAACCGGAGGGGGGGGGGGGTGTAGAGAAGAAAGTGGAAGTCAATGTTTCGTTTTTAAATTTTGCACTGAAATCTGGTGTCACGGATTTCAAAGTGTATTTTGCTTATTTCAGAGACATGGGCTCAACGAAATTTTATGAAACTTGCGATGGTAAATGGCTTGTTCAGGGAACAATGTATGCTTAATTTTTACTGATTAGTAACCACAACGAAACTGGTAGCAGCAATCAATATCTATGACGTCGCAGCATTCAGTGAGGGCATTTCAACCTAGTGTCGTCATCTACATTTTCTTTTTGCTCGTTTTCGGAATTGTGAAAGAGTAAATTACTAATATGAGCAAAGGTTTTTTTTTTTTTTTCAATTTAGTGCACTAGGGTATATCTCGATCAGTAGCAGAACGTCAACAAGCTACACGGCAAGTGCGAGGAAGATTAAATGTGTCCATAGCAAATATAAAATGTGGCACAATGGTTCCTCAAGGAAATGATCAAATTAATAAAGCAGTATCATGTTTCTATTTGCTACTGAGCTACTGTCTTTTACAAGAATAGGTATTTAAGTTAACTTCCTCAGCTATTTCCAGTTTGTCATGGTTGAGACTTGATGTGCAATGACAAAATAGCTGTGTACAAAGCTACCATAACGCTACGTAATGCGGAAAAATACTATGCACTGGCTGCACCAGCACATGGGAAACGGAAAGCTCGACAGTTCTTTGAATCGAGGTATACCTTAGCCACATTTAAATGGATACTGAACAAAATTTTCCCTGCAGAGATTCTTGCCCAAGCTGAAAGATTAGGTGCTGAAATCACTAGACACGGCTTTCGTTTCACACGGAAACTGGCGGCAAATAACAACCTTGATGCATTTTTTCACATCTGCATCTAGCAACCGTGCCTAGTATGAGAGGAGGTGACGCTTGCAGATATTTTGTGCACCCAAGAACCAGCATGTTGACAATGACAGCTGTTGCCCATGCCTCTGAATCCACTCAGCCTCTACTACCTTTCCTAGAACCACTACGAATGGCGCAGGCAGTGAGCGATGTTCCTGGGTGGGCTAAAGCCCCTAAAGGAAATGGGCACGTCTGATCACCTTTGTGGAAGGGCGAGAGTGGCATGTAAAGGAGACGTGGAAAAAAAGAAGCAGCAGGACAGGAACACATGCTCCTTTTATGAGCTGCAGGGACAAGTGGCAACTAATGACATTAATGTTCGCACTGGCATGCAGCTGTCACACGCTGGCAGTCCTTAAAAAACACAGCCAGTTGTTCAGAAACATGTGCAATAAACTTATTTGGAGCAGTCATAGCCTCCGAGTATAATTTCTGTTTTCGTTATTTTTGCATCAAATCTGTTCAGTACCTCTTCAAGAAATGTGAATGCACACAAATTTAAAAGAGGTTGTCAGTGTATGTTATGCTAGATGTACCAATCATGGTGGTTCCTCCAGCCAACGCTGCCTTGCTGCCTGTGTAGAAGTCATCGGCAGTGCGCGCTCCCATGAAGAAGAATTCGAAGTGGACATGGCAGTCAATGCCACCTGGTGGAGAGAATGAAGAAAGAAAGAAAGGCATGCCTTTCCTGTAACAATCTTTGTACGTTACCAGAAATGCCTTGCTGATTCATGTGATCAACTTTAAGCTGATGAGCTAGCTTGTCTTCATTGTACAGATTATTTCAGCAGTAACTCCACTGGTTTATCATGCTGCCACAAGAACGTGCTCAGTACCAAAATTTAAGCAATACTGGCATCTACGTGCAAGATGAATAAATGTGCTACATTTTCGAAAGTATCCCTTGCTTGTTTTTCATAGCTTAATACTTCTAAAATATTCATGGAAATTTCTTCAAGGGCCTGTATCCTCTACTTTTGAGTGTCACACTGTTTTTTATTTTAATTGAAAAGTTATTACTTATTCTGACATTTCACACTAGGTGCTTATTGACCAAACTGTGCAGTGGGTGTCGTTACTTTGGAAAAACACCACATCATTGCAAACAATGTGCTGCAATTTAAGAACTCTGCATGAATGTCTTAAGTGATGACTGTTTGGTGTTGTTGACGTGTTATTTGTAATGTTTTAAGTAGCACTTTAGTTACTAGAATAGGATCATAAGTGCATCTAATACAGAGTTCATCAAGTGCACTAACAAGCTTTTGAGAGTAACGTTATGTAGCAAAAAAATTTGGAACAACGTGCATAAAATTCCGGAGTGTTCCACTTTTCTCTGCTTTGCGTTACTCTATGCTGTCATCCCATCACTTAAGCAAGAACCGCCTCGTCCAGCCAGCATCTGACGGTATTCAAAAGTGTTCACAAACATGTTCAAGGAACTAAAAGATACATTCCTCCAGTTCGTAACACATTGCATGCTTACCTGGCATTACGTACATCCCATTGGCTTCGATGGTACGAGTCCCACCGGGCACGGACAGGTCTTTGCCCACCTGCCTGAGGTTTGAAAAAAAAAGTGTCTTGCTTTGAACATGTAGCAATAATATTTGCAAATTAATTTCAGGGAAGGCCGCAAGATGCAGAACGTCTTGCGTGTGGTGTAATTGCCATTGATTCGTTTGCGCATCAATACGTGACTCACGGGATTTCTTCGGGGGGCTCTCAAATAAGAAAGCCCTTGGAGAAAATCATGAAGAATCATATTGACTTGATTGTAACGTGACTACGACTGTAACGCAAGGGGCGACTTTTCGCTGTGTTAAAAAATAAGAAATAGAATTTCGGTACTCGAGTGGAACAAGAGAGTCAATTGCAGGTAGCGAAAATCTGGAAAAACTTTCATAACATTTGAGTAAATGCAGCATGACTATTCCTGCCGGCAAAACTTGCTTTCGTGTAAGATGGACAATTTATCCACATGCTAATGCTTCCTCCGTCTAGTTTACTTTGGTGGATATTTATTTGCGCATGAATGAGTGATGCAGTCTTACAGGTATTGTCACTTACTTAATGATGCCATCTTCGATGAAAACATCCGCGTCGGTCGTCATGTCATCGTTGACAACTTTGCCGCCCTTGATCAGCAGTCTTGTCTGTGCGCTCTGCATAAAATAACAGTCAATTCAGTTTCAGTCGTCTGTAAAATGTTTATTTGAGCTTCATATACTACTAGTTTGCTAGACTAAGAATAAGTTAAGCGACTGCATAATTCCTTCCAAGCCTTACACACAAATATTTCCTTTAGTTGCAGTATGTACAACTGTAAATGCCAATGTAGTGCATAACAAAATAAAATGCTGATAAAAATGACATTTAAAATGTATTGCAGGTACATCAAAACATTTGCCATTGGACCTGTGCTGTAACTTCGTGTTATTAGTGCTAAGCATATTAGTAAGATGAGTTGGAACATAGACTGATGATTATTTGCTCTTTGTGAGTGCATTATCGTTGGAAGCTGGAAACTCGGGCTTCAAAAATGACAATTTTAGACACTTGAAACAAGCACAAGAAATTTTAATTTGGGCATGGTAATGTTTCAATTGACCACTATACACTGTTTAACAACTCTGACCTGTCTTTTGTATAAAATGCATTTAACCACTTATATGTTGACCACTTGTGTTAAAAAGCTGACTTGAGGTCTACTTGTGATACCTGGAAGCCAACAAACCCCAATTGTAAGTTGTGTGTTACTCTTCTCATTGAGTGGAGACTTGCCACTCATATGGCTGTTTGAAGATACACGTGAACGCTGTTTAGGGTCCCACGATTCCCTGAGTGGAGTTTAAGAATCTCCAAATAGAGTTCATGTGTCGCTTAAAGCGAGTCATATACGTAGCATGTCAGTGCGTACTGACAAAAAGGAGTCAAAGGACCCCCCTTTTTTGTTTTTCAAAAAGTACAATTGACCCGTAAAGATAACATTTCCTAGAAATGACGACATCGGGTTTGAGCGCCTAGCAGCGGGCATGTGCCGGGAAGAGCAATCGGCATTTTTGGAGTATAGTGAAGCAGCTTGCATATGAAACGATTCTTATTTATTTTTTTTCTTCCTCGTCACTGAAAGAAAGCTTTTCCCGAGCTACATTCGACAGTGAAAGCGCCTTGCTACCATGCCGGAAAGGAGGCTTCACCGCGCACAGAAAGGCGTTAGGAGAAGCCGACTTCAAGCACCGCGTCGCTTGGCGATTTTTATTTGCGACTAATGCGTGACGTTTAAACGGCGAGTTTTATTAGTGACCACGTTTGTGACTAAGACGCGACGTTTAAAATGGTCGTCAGTTAAACGATAAACGAGGCCCCATAAATGTGGAGATGGTGCAAATGTACCCACGAAAAAAAAAAGGAGGGGGGGGGTGGCACAACTATAGCGACCATCAAGAAAGATGAGGACAGTTAATCTTTGTAATTAGAATGTTTGTATCTGGATATATATCGAGAAAACCTGGTGAATACTTGCTGTTTCGGTAGCTTTCCCTTTCGTCAACGCGCTATTTTACTACGATAAACTCTCGCGAAAAAAAAAATGGAATTTTATTTTTCGAGCCAAATACCCAACACGATTCTGATGCTGCCATTCGCTTCGTAAGCCGACGACCTTTACTGCATTGGGTCGCGGGATCGAATCCCGGCTGCGGCGGCTGCATTTCCGATGGAGGCGGAAAT
The DNA here is from genome assembly GCF_043290135.1 of Rhipicephalus microplus. NCBI lineage: Eukaryota > Metazoa > Arthropoda > Arachnida > Ixodida > Ixodidae > Rhipicephalus > Rhipicephalus microplus. The sequence continues at coordinate 26,608,451 of NC_134709.1, read as the reverse complement.
ACTGTAGGCCCGTGTGCTCAGATTTGGGTGCACGTTAAAGAACCCCAGCTAGTCGAAATTTTCGGAGCCCTCCACTACGGCGTCTCTCATAATCATATCGTGGTTTTGGGACGCTAAACCCCACAAATAAAATCAACTTTATTGCATTGAGCGAGACACACGCACAATAGGGCCGTCAATGTCTTGATAAAAACTCGGAACTTTATTTGGCTATTCCCAGTCGTGCCCACTACTGTATATCTTGGCGAACAGCAGAGACAAACTCAGAAGAACAATCATTGAAGCTTACAGTATAAAGTCGGGGAAGTTTGGCGCATTCACAGATAGACAAGTGGCACGTTAAGAGAGGCAAATATGAATTTATCGCAACGCTATTGCTATCCTTGACACAGGCACGAAAGCAGGGAAAACGTGAATATTGCGTTTGATAAGTGCACGAGTTTTACTGAATACATAGCACCCCTGTGCGCGGTTTGCCTCCAGTGCCCTCTCTATCGCATGTCACCCCACCACTTTTTAGTTTTTTTTTTCGTTTCAATAAATTCAAATTCAATTGTTAGATGCGCTTTGTCTGTGTATTCAAGTTTTTTTTCTTTAACTGTCCTCGACGTTGCAGCGCTGCTTTGCCTACAGTATTTTTCTTCCAACTTGCCCCCAAACAAGCTTTCCCTTTTGCGATTCCTCACAGTCGTGTAAGTACTCCTTCGAAGGCAAGATGCCGCCTCACGGTCAGGGACGGTGATTATCAGTAAAGAGACCGCTCTAATCTCAGCCATACACTTGAATACCCCCCCCCCCCCGCTTATCTTATCTGCAATCTCGTTTGTGACCCCGAGTGTTATTGCGCCCCCCCCCCCCATCTCCCGTGAAACAGCCAAATATGTGGGGTTGCGTTCGGTGGTGGTAATCGGTCGGCCCTTATCACCTTTTTTTGTTTATCTATTCAGCACTTCGCACGCGACGTTGGCAAAATTTACCGTGGTAGCATCCGTACCAGCAATTTTTCGGATAGTATACATTAGCAAAAACTGCTGCAAAAAGAAGGAGAATGAGAAATAGAGAGAGCGTGACGCGTAAAATTACAAAGTAACAACGATAACAAAAAAAAAATCGAGCAGTAAAAACTGAGCTTGTCTATACGCATGTTCGAGAACACACAGACTATGGTCCGTACCTCTGTTTCGCACTTCGGGCTACTCACTTCGCCCTTGTGGCGAAGCAGACTAAGAAAAAGAAAACGTTTATAAAACAATAGAAAGCCGTTTCGGGTTATATTTATTATGATCCAAATTTCCTCACCGACACTTTTTGCCCACAGTATCATATTAGAAGAAGGTCACGAACTATAGTAATGACCAATTTTATTTTGACGAAATACAAGGAAATAATCCGACTTCCTCCCAAGAGACGTCAAGCCTTGGTTTTGTTTGCAGTGCCATTTTTTTTCTCCCAATTTTGGTTAAGTCATTGCTACTAATGATTTCTGAAGTTTTACGTGCCAAAACATATGAACACAGGGCTCGAAGCAGTGTGGGAATGCGAATTAATTTTGACCGCTCACGGGTCTTCTTGCATTCCGGCTCGATCGAAATGTGACGACCACGGCCAGGAGTCGAACGCGTGACCTCGACATGCCACTGGCGTTAATCAACAAGGTCTGAAGGGGTGGTGCATGATTCTTCCCCCCCCCCCCCTATTTCCTGACGATCGATGGGAGACACCCTTACGACTGCCCCTCCCCCCCTCCTTCCGGACATTTAGCTTTCAAACATGCATTTGCTTCACGGTTTATTATAGCGCTTTCAACTTTTCCTTTAATGCCTGGTTATTTTGTAGTGTGTACTCGGGTCGGACTTTCCGATGGAGGCGGAAATGTTGTAGGCCCGTTTGCTCAGATTTGGGTGCACGTTAAAGAACCCCAGGTGGTCTAAATTTCCGGAGCCTTCCACTACGGCGTCTCTCATAATCATATAGTGGTTTTGGGACGTTAAACCCCACATATCAATCAATACTCGGGTCGGATTCCCAGAGAAGGCAAGCTGGTTACAGGGGGAGACAGAAGGTTAGATGGGCAGATGAGATTTAAGAAGTTTGCGGGTATAAATTGGCAGCATCAAGCACGGGACCGAGTTGACTGGCGGAACATGGGAGAGGCCTTTGTCCTGCAGTGGACGTAGTCAGGCTGATGATGATGATGATGACTTGGGTCGGCAAGATGCGAGTCGCCTTCCCGAGATTTTTTCCTTTATTTACGCCACTGCTCGACCTTATCTCGCTCGACTCCTTAGCTGCTGCTAATCTACCACGGCGAGTATTGCGCAAGTTAGCTGGCACACCCAAGCATCTCGTAGACATTCGATCGCATTCCGCGATCAATTAGGGACCGTCCCTACACCGATCAGTTTTGTGAGGCTGCTGCGCGCACGAAAATATATAGAGGAGACAGTAACCATGTGATAAAAACCATATGCTACAAAGAGCAGAACATGAGTAAGAGAAAAACAAACAACAAAAAACAAAAGCACTGAAAAACGGCAAAGAAAAATCTATAAGAAAACGAAACAGAAAGGTAAAGATAATATAACTACCTGCCCGCACCGAAACCTTCGTGGAACCTGAGTTCCTTCTCGGACAGCACCGCAGCGCACGCAGTTGATCGAGGAGGGGGGGGGGGGGGGGTTCACAGGGGACGAAAGCAGCGCGAGGTTAGAAGGGCGTGACCTCCCTTTCGGCGACTCGGGGGTCGTGACCTTTTCGTCTTCGCCGGGTGCGGCGTGCGATACTCGAAGGCGGAAGTAGAGTTCGCGAAGCGAGGAAAAGCGAAGCGCAACGGCGGCGGAACAAGGGCGTGGCCTCGTCATCGGGCGACGCGCGTCTTCCTCTTCCGTCCAGTTCCGCCCTGGCCGAAAACGCCTATACGTACATCTTCCCGCAGCACAGTGCACTACGTGAATCGCTGTCGAGAACTGACGAAAGCTCGTGTAAGTAAAAAAAGAAACGACACAAAGCGTGATGCATATTTAGGGGCGAAGCTCCCAAAGCCGTGGTCTCGGTCCCTTTTAGCTCGTACGAGACTGCCTAGTTCGATGAGTCATTCAGCAGGTGCGGGCAGACAGACAGACAGACAGAGAGACACAGACAGACAGACAGACAGACAGACAGACAGACAGACAGACAGACAGACAGAATAGAATGGTAGAGACAGACAGACAGACAGAATAGAACGGTAGAGGCAGGCAGACAGACAGACAGATTAGAACGGTGGAGACAGAGAGACACAGACAGACAGACACAGACAGACAGACAGACAGACAGACAGACAGACAGACAGACAGACAGACAGACAGACAGACAGACAGAATAGAATGGTAGAGACAGACAGACAGACAGAATAGAACGGTAGAGGCAGGCAGACAGACAGACCGATTAGAACGGTGGAGACAGACAGACAGACAGAGTAGAACGGTAGAGACAGACAGACAGACAGACAGACAGACAGACAGACAGACAGACAGACAGACAGACAGACAGACAGACAGACAGACGGACGGACGGACGGTCGATTCACGGTTTACCGACAAAACCCTCCGAAGCTTCGCCTCACTCATCATCATTCACTCCGTAAATATGGTGTGATTTTTTAAAAACTTTTTCTACCATGTGAGTGTATTGTTTTGTGCTTGTCCTTACGTAAGAAAAAGTAGTACGAGGAGTGGTAAGGACGAGCGTGTAAAAGGACACAAAGCTAGGGTGGTCCGAATGGGTCTTTTATCCACTTTCATTTCCTACCCAGCGCGTGTATTGTTTCAATTATTGTTGAAGTGTTACGTCGTCCCCTTCCCGAAAAAAGAAAACCGTGGTGTGATTATGAGGAATGCCCTATAGTGGGCTCCGGAAATTCTGACTACCGTATTTATCCATTTTCAACGCGCCTCCGATTCTGACGCGCATGACCCAAAAAGAAAAAAAAATACAGCTATGAGGTATAGTGTAAACGGGTGTACCAGACTCTACCGTGCATGCGATCTTAAGGCCTATTTTCCTCGAAAAAAGCTGCATGTTGGTGGAATTGGGTAAATACGATATATGTTGTTCGTCGTGCGAGTGTTTTTTGACAGGCAGGCGAGTATGCCTGTCAAAAAACATTCGCACGACGAACAACATATATCGTGCGAGTGTTTTTTGAACACGTCCTTACGTAAGGACAAGTAAACAAGTAGGCGTAAAATGACACCTACAAGATAATACGTGTTTTTCTACTCTCTTTTTTTTCTACCCTGTGTGTGTGTGTGTGTGTGTGTGTGTGTGTGTGTGTGTGTGTGTGTGTGTGTGTGTGTGTGTGTGTGTGTGTGTGTGAGTGAGTGAGTGAGTGAGTGAGTGAGTGAGTGAGTGTGTGAGTGAGTGAGTGAATGAGTGAGTGTGTGTGTGTGTGTGTGTGTGTGCGTGTGTGTGTGTGTGTACTTGTCCTTACACCGCTTCTTGGCAGCGCGAATAGTCATGAAGTGGCACCAACTAACCATTATATAACGGCTTTACCTTCAGTGTGCCTGCAGTTTGCCGAGCTCAGTCTGTGACTCAGGCTTCCCTCAGACAACCCATCAGAAATTAACCACGAAACAGTTCTTAAAGAACAACTTCTCGAACTACAGTGATTCAGTTTGTAGTGTCCCTCCGATCGTTATCGTTTCATAAAGCTGCCGCGCGAAGTAGCTGTCGAGCATCTCGCGTTGATCCACTGGAGCCGAGCACTTGGGAAGTGTGCGATTTTTTTTTTTTCAGATCTGTTGATCGCTGAGCCCCGATAACGGCTATTGTAACGACCATCCAAGCCGAACTTGAGCATTTTTTTTTTCCTGCCTGCCAGTTGTCTGCAATAACAATAGTAATAAGCTAGTAGGCGGTTTCATTTGACAAAAACTGCTGTATGGTTAAGAGACGTGTCGTGGCGGAGCGCTCTGGAATTGTCAACCACGAGAGAGAGAGTGTCAGAATTTATTAGGAGGCAGAGAGGTCGGCCTGAGCTAGTTCGCTCTAGCCTGCTACTCTACACAGGGGATAAGGGAAAAGGGAAGGAAAGAGGAATGAAGGGTGATGATGGGGACAAGAAGAGGTGGTGCGTATGTACAGTATAGCCACTTAGCATTGTACCCTACAGTCTAGTTTCTAGTCCAGTGCTCTTTATAAAGTCTAGAGCAGCCTTTGTAGCAGTTTTTGACACTGTTTGGTCGTTCATTGCTGACAATATGTGGCTTTCACTTAATGGTGTTCGTCCAATGCTTGCCAACGTTGCAGTTCGCAACCACGAGGTGTTCTTTATAGCGAACCGCACCGACATCGCACAATACACGGGCCTGCGCCTCTGTCAATATGCAACTTTCGGGTCAAGCCCGGCCGCGGTGGTGCAAGTGGCTAAGGTACTCGAATGCCGACCCGCAGGTCGCGGGATCGAATCCCTGCTCCGGCGGCTGCATTTACGATGGAGGCGAAAATGCTGTATGCCCGTGCGCTCAGGTTTGGGTGCACGTTAAGTAAACCCAGGTGGTCGAAATTGCCGAAGCTCCTCACTATGGCGTCTCTCGTAATCATATGGTGGCTTCGGGATGTTAAACCCCACGTATCCGATCAATCAATCAATACTTTCGGGTCAGCAGCCTAGCACCCTAACCCCTGTATCACCGAGTCGGACTGGTAATAGTGGTGTGGAATTTGGCGTGTACTGCAGTGCCTTAAATTTTGTGTTGCATCGTTAAAAGGAAGAAAACTGATAGCAACGTTACGCTAACCATTTTCATACCGCAACATGTCGACGATTCAATGATAAACTAAAAAACAAACAAACAGACTAAGCGCTACAGGACGAGCTCGAAGTGCGGCAGGTGTCATCCAGGCTTTTTAAAGGGTCACCGAAGTATCTGTATACTGTGCGTTGAGGCGTCGTTTCGCTCTACTGCACGTAAGGGTAGAAAACTAAACCAAACAAGCGGAGCGGAAACCGTCACAACGAAGAGTAACTTAAAAGAGGCGCGGCCTGTGTTTTCGGTACGCCACCCTGGCACATCCGTTACGCTCGCTATAGTTCCGCCGCACACACTTCAGAATTCACGAAGCGTGCGAACATGCAGTTCCCCCCTCCTGCCCATCGTTCGCGTCACAAATTGGGTACTACGCACCTCTCTCTCTCTCACTCTCTCTCTCTCTCTCTCACACACACACACACACACACACACACACACACACGCACGCACACACACACACACGCCGTTAACACTCACCCGCTCGGCAGCACTCCTCGAACCACGGACGCGGAACCCCATGACGTCACAAACATCAACAACACGCCGCCCGACCGGCGAGGAGATGCGAAAGAAAAGTAAATGATGCACAAAACAAGCAACGTGTAACACACGTCAACGGTGCGACCCAAAAGCGTGACGAGCAGCGAACTAGAAAGAAACCTAACAGCGAACTACGGCTCGTGGGGGGTGAAGCACGAGGGGGAGGAAAACGCAACGGGTGGGCGGAGCAGACCTCGGCGTCGCGCTATCGTCCTCCTCCTCCTCCTCCTACCGTACCCTTTACGTCCCCCCCCTCGGCCTGCACCAGTTGAAGGGCAGCGAGAACACTTCCTTATTGACGAGACGTCGTCCATCAGCTGGCAGATACGAACCCCCCCTCCCCCGCATCAACGTTTACGTATGCGCGTCGGCAGCTCCGGCCTGCGGGGACTTCCACATGCCGAGAACACAAGTCTGAGAAGTGTCGAAAAAGAGAGAGAGAGAGAGAGAGACACGTTTATATCATACATCTTTTTATTGGTCCGCTATATAAGGGCTACTATAAAGAATAATTGCATTTAAAAAAAAACCTTGTTAGATACGTCAGCGCGATAAACTCATCGGATAAGCCCGAGAAGGGGCTTCAAGAAGGCTTTGTGTTTGAAATGGCTAAGGTCGTCTTAAGGGTACCACACATTCACGCTGCCTTCTTCAGATGCCGACGCATCACCCAATGCAATAATAATAATAATAATAATAATAATAATAATAATAATAATAATAATAATAATAATAATAATAATAATAATAATAAACATTGATAAATTAGCAATCACGAAATGGTGTCATCATGAGGTCACACTTAGTTAACTTTTGTGACGTCATCGCCCTCCTTCAGTTCCGGCTGCGCTAGTGACGTGAGATGCAGGGCTCGCAATCCTCCGGTCCCTGAAGCCATGTAAAACTACGCCAGCATAATGGTTCATGCGGCTTCTTCTTCTTCTTTCTTTTCTTTTTTTTTTGTGGTTACTGTTTTCTTGCAGGATCCACATCGTTCCACTTATCGATTTGCCATCGCTCCGTGAGTGTATGCACCTCAGGAACGGAAGCACGGACACGATGTCTGAAAAAGCGTTATCATAAGTATGCGGAGCGATTGTTATGCAATATGCAATAATTGATGCTTTATTTACACGCGGCGCTAATTGAAAAGCAGTTCAATATTGCATTTTAAAACGAAGAAGCGAGTATGCCATTTTAATTTTTTTTATTTTGGAAAACGATGACGCAATATCACCGTAAGACAGCGAGGCCAGTAAGATAGCAACTTAGGGATGTTCCGCGTAACTATACAGAAATCGCTCAGTTTTGTGGCTGAAGAATCGCGAGACTCTATAATCCTTGCGTATGCAGAAAGTCTCCGAACGAAACCAAGGGCGATGGGAAAGTGGATAATCTATATACTTCATCAGAGGCTATTAAGGAAACCGATGAGAAATGATGCGCCATGTTGATTGCCAGCGCTACAGCTGTCACGCGCGGAATCCTTTTCACACTTCACCTTACTCGCCCCATGTGCATTGTTTTCGCGTTTGGCAAGCTGCTGGATTCCCAGCTGTTCTGTACTGCGTCTCAGTACTCGGGGCGTTAATTCTGTGCAGCGTGCGGTATGCGACGCAACAGAAAGCGGTTTCCATGGCTACGAAGCAAGCCTCTGTCAAGCGTGGAGTGGACAGCTATGTCCTTAAGCGCAGTGCTTGACTTGTGTAATGAATCAGGCACGTCTTATTTTTAGATGCGGAGCATCTTATACTCGCGCCTTGTAGTGCGCCGTCCACACCGCTTCTCGAACATTCGACAGCTGACGCGCGCGCATGCGCCGTCGCCCACTCTTCCACCATCTGTGCATCCCTTCCTCCTCTACACACCGCGCGCGCTTCACTCCTCCACCATCTGTGCACCCTTCCTCCTCTACACACCGCGTTCGACATCTACAATTCTCCTGATTCTCCAGTGGACGCGCATGTGGCGTCGCGCTTCGAGAACATTCAACAGCTGACAGTGCATGCGCCGTCGTGCTGTATATATACTCAAGGTCGGCGCTCGCTCGCTCAGTTGCCGCTCGTCGGTTGGTTTGTACGGCGTGTCGACGTCGAAGGTCGCGGTGAAATGAATTCCAACGAATCCACAAACACAATGATCGACGTCCCTTCGACCAGCGCCGCCCTTTCGCATACGTGTGTACGTGTTCACTCATTTAACACCCCCTCCTACAACCACGTTAACCAATTTAGCCATCGACCCAAGTAAGTCGCAATTTAACACCCCATTTCACAACCACGTTAACCAATTTAGCCATCGACCCAAGTAAGTCGCACTTTAACACCCCGTTAACCAATTATATGCTCCGCATCCTCCTCAGTGTTCCCCCGAGGGAAGCTGCGGGCAATTTTTTTTTTAACACACCCTGTATTGTTACTTCGTTGCGCGTAACCCCCTAGCGAGCCTTATGCATACTTACTTCGGTGCTCTAATCAGCAATCCGATCTAGCCAAGCCCATACAAGTAGCCTTGGAAATTATATAACGCATTGAAGGCGTGGGGAGCGTCCATACTTCTTTCTTTTTTTATCAAGTGATAGAAGCGTGCACAAAAGTGCGTAGTAAATGAAATTCTTAAACTCGCACATCAATCCATTTCTATCAATCACAAGTATCCCGTTAATAATAAAGTTCACATACTACCATTTAAATTCACCCGGCCAATCCGACCTAGGGTCACCAGTTTTTATGACCCCTTCGTAGAGTATAAGGCGTGGAGTAGCTAGTTGCGGGGCAATAATCCTTTGGCAAGCTACGGAAATTTGGTACGGTATTACCGTACCGCTCCTTCTTTCTCGCTCGTTGTGCGTTAGCGGCTCTCAATTTCATTGACGCGAATGGCAGTTTTTTGTTTTTGTTAACAGGAGGAGCAGCACCGTAATACTGTACCGTACTTCCGCAACTTGCCAAAGGACTATTGTCCCGCAGCTAGCTAGCTTCCTTCGTTGTTCACTTCTTTCTGGCGTTGTACCATATTTACTCGAACGTGACGTGCGTTTTTTTATTTTTTCAGATCTTTTCAGATTGCGATCGAATACCGAAATTCTGTTTTTTTTTTCTTCCTCGATGCAACGAAAGCTCACTTGCGTTAGAATCGTGGTGGCGTTACAATTGGGTAAATACGGTAGTTTTTCGCCGACACCGTTAACGCTTGTAATGTGTGACGATGAACTTCAGCGCGGCGAAATGGATCGTTTCAAATCAGACGGCTTCTGCGTAGCTCGTCATCGGCGGTTGATACGTTGCATTTGCTCAGGCCACTAGATTTATCCGTATGGGGAAATTAGCGAGCGTGTGCTGCGTGACTCTGCAGAAGCACCGTTCTGGGTGCCTAAAAACCGCGTTATAAAAACAGTGAGGACTTTTCTTTTACGACAGCTTGCGTGCCCTTACTGTGCTTTATATCTGCTTTCTTATTTGTTATTTTTTTATTTCTTTTCGTATGTTTAGTTATGAACCCGGCCACGACGTTCAGATAGAAGGCTCTGCATGACATACAGCTTTCATACACATATTTTCACATTAAAACTACAAAAAACACATTTGTTTGCGTATTGTGTTGCCCCTTTCTCCGACTTCAGTTCGTGTGTACGCACATTTCGCGGGAAACAGCAAATAGGCTAGAAAAAAAGAAACACCGATATTTTTTTGAAAGGCTCTTTTTATGTTGTTTTTATTTTTACATTAATCTCATTATAATACCAATTCATTAAACATTGTTAAAATGATTACAGAAAAACTGCACTACACTTTCTTGGCCAATCCCCCTGAGTGGGTATGAGCCAGCCTCCCAGGGAAACAAAACAAAACAAAACAAAGACTCAGACAGCCAGACCAGCGTTCAAAGAAGGCAGTCACACGCGAATCATCCTTCCCGAGGTCGCTCACGGTCGCTGGAATCCGTGACGTCACGAACTCCAGCGCGCATGCGCGGTCGCCCTCCCCAATGTCGGGGCACCCGGGAGCACAGGCACGCTCGCGTCATTTAGGCCTAACGATGTCGTCACGTTCGGTGGCGCATCGCTTTACGCAAGTTCAACCGTCGCGGAAGCGCGGTTGCTTTGCAAAGGTTGCCCGAACCGGCGTCTGTTTCGTGTCACAATGACGCTTCGTACGCGGTCGTTAGCACAGGCAGCGCAGAGTCTGTTGCATGCAGTGGGCAGATAGCCAAGCGAGGTAACCTGAAACATCGTGTGTACTTTCGGCTCCCAAATGGACGAAGAAAAATCGATCGGGTCGGAAACTTTGTTGGGTATACGGTACAAGGGCAATAATAATAATAATAATAATAATAATAATAATGGCTGAGCCCCACGTGCTCTCTTATTGACGTCAGTTCCGTGACGGAAATGACGTGCGTCGATTCTCAATACCGAGACGAAACCTTTGGTGCCGATTAAATAATATTAGTAATATAAATGAATCTGAAGATCGTTGGCATGAAACATATCGAAAGGACATACGCATGCCTATCAATACTGGAAGACGTAACTTTCCACGGCGACTCGCCCGCTATTCGCACGCGATGCCGCAGATGTCACTCTCAGACTGACGGCTATTACCTTCCCCCTACTGGGGCGGAGTCCTTTCTATTTTGTTTTCAACGTATACTTAGACGTGTGGCACATAGGAGGCCTCACACGAGACAACAGGAAGGTAGCAATGCTACCCACTGTATGTATACCCCCGACTCCAGCTATACGAGACAAGAGACTTAACGAACGTGTGCAAACGCTAACTTACAGTCGCAAGCAGAAATATAGCAGAATCGAGATTTTGTTGTTGTTGTTGTTTCTTGGCTCGTAGAACATCAAATCGTAGTTACCTCTGTCTGCGCCGTACATTGGCAAATAGGGAAGAAAGGTGGGCGTTGCGAAGCACCTTGCCGCCCTCTCCCCCCTTATGAAGAACGCCCTTGTATCCATTGGTAAAAAAAAAAAGTTATGTATTTGCAGGCCCTCGCAGGAAGACATGTACCTGGAGAAGTGCCGCGATATTATTTTCCAGTATCACTGCATTACACTGCACATCACCCATGTGGGTAGAGTAGTTTGCGATGTAGTATACTTCGATGCGTCGTCGTCAATTTAGGCTCAATTAAGAAGCTTGCGAAGATGAAGTTGGCCGCTTCAGCAAGCACAAGGCCGGGTTCATAGGCGAAATTTTAGACCCACCATTACCTCTGTCTCAAATCGCATCTGATAGCCTGCATTGCTCCCTGCTCAGATATACTCCTCTTTCGATTTTCGGCTCTTCTTTTTATATTTATTTTCAGTCCAAAATTACATTTTCTTTGAAAAACCATTAGCCTTTTAGTTAAGATCCTGCCGCCCGGTTCTTGGCCGATCCCCCTTTGTGGGTGTGCGCCAGAGTGTCAAGGATCATCATCATCATCATCATCATCATCATCATCATCATCATCAGGCGAAACACGGGAGAGGCCTTCGCCTTGCACTGGATGTAATCAGGCTGATAATGACGATATATTGATGACCATGATGATGATGATAATTTTGGCGTGCTGTGCCGTAAGGGACAAGTACGACCAAGGATGGCCAGCTATACACAGCTTACAACGCTATTCATCACTTGTAGAATATTTTATCTAATAGATTGTGGGCGCCACCATCTTTTGCTGTTCAGTAAATCTTGTTTTTCATTTTGTAGATTGCGATGTGAATTAGTGATGATGATGTGGGGTTTTATGGCGCAACGGCCATTTGTTGGCCAAAGAGACGTGAATTACGAATGCCACGAAACACCGTATACGCACCTATACTCAACTGTTTCCATGTGTGTGCCTCTAACGAAACCCCGTTCCTTTAGTTGTTAGAGATTCAAAACACAAACGTTATAACAGCTAGCCTAACATGGGGGCACTGAAGGCCCTCCGTAAAATAGTCTTAGGCAGCGCTGACGGGCAGCATTTAAGTTGGAACTATATACGCAGACCGAACACAGTACGGCGGAAAAGCTATAGAGCTCTCAATGCACGCAACTTCAACGCCAGAGATCCGCCATACAATGGCCCTCGAAAGAGTCCCGGAAGCCCCGCAAGTGAGTGCGGGAGGCAGGCATCGGACGGGTAAACAAACTCGCATGACCCCCCCCCCCCCGCCCTTTTTCGACTTCGTATGAGCTTCTCTCTCTCGTCCATGTAGTACGTACAAGCTAAGTTTATCGGTCTTCTATGTTTGTAAGCACTGCGGCGTGCTCCCTACCGGGCTGCAGAAATTAGTTGCCTGTTCCTAGCTCTTCTAACCACTGCCACCACCACCACCAATGTTTGCGGAGTACACCGGGCAAGAGTCTACAAGTCCGCCTCGGTGGATCATCGGCTGCTCGGTTGCTGATCTAAAGGTTGCGGGTTCGATTGCGGCAGCGGAGGTCGCATTTCTAAGGAAGCGAAATAATAGAAGACCGTGTACTGTGCTACGTTAGTGCGCATTAAAAAAACACCATTTCATTTCATTATTTTCAATTGCAACATGATAGATGAAAAAAAAAACTGTTTAAACCCATAGCCAAAGGCTAGAATAGGGTCCAATGATGCGATACATATGGTGAAAATTTCCGGATCCCTAAACTACAGCGTCTCTTATGATCATATCGCGGTTTTGGGGACCTCAAACCCCAGATATTCTTATTATTTAGAGTGTACAAGACTCTCGTCCATAGCTATAGTTTTGGAATTTGTGCGTGACATGCGCAACGAACGAACGGAAGTTGCGTGGCTTTCGAAAGGAGCAGGACCTACGGCGTCCTCTCATAATCACGCGGTGGTTTTGTAACGTAAAACCCTTACAATTTTTATTACTGCCTCGTGATGACGTCGCATGAGGGATATGTCATGGCGTCGTGGCGGAGTGTACGGAAAGTGAAACTAGTCGTTAAAAAGGTACTATGGTTAAGTATTTAGGAACGCCTCTGAGCCTCTTTGTTTTTTTTAATTTAGTATTTACGTCCCGAAGGTCCCGACCTTCCTTGTGTTCAGGCTGGAAGGAGGGGGGGGGGCGGACTTCTTGCAAGTGTCTTTCCTTGAGATGAATCTTTCAAGTTGTGCGTATACTCGAGTTGCTTGAGAGTTAGTCACACATTGCAATGAACATTTTAGTCTATTATTTCGAACTATGCAGGCCTGCGTTCAATAGCCTTCAATATCCTTCATCTACGTGAGGCTAATGAATTCACAACTGCCACTCCACTGCTCCCGGAGAAGGCAATAGAACAATGGAAATTGCACGAGCTGCGAACCCAGGCTCGTTTTTTAAAATTTATATGCCGGAGCATGATTAAAATTTTGTGCAAATAAAGATAAAGCCGAAATTGCCTCCATGGCAAGGTGTGTGTCCCCGCCGTTGCGTCGCCAGGGGGTGGCGAACCGGGCCCGTGCTCCCCCCCCCCCTTTTTTTGTTTTGTCGTAGCATAGAGAGGACGACATGGCACTCGACCGCATCTACCTGTCTGGGCACCCCTTCAGATCAAGGTGGTGCTCCCTCCCCGAAAAAAAAAATATCCGCCTAAGCCCCTGCTGTCGCCCATCTACGATTTTTCCGGATTTACGCCACTGTGCAAGCGTGTGTGGGCGCGCCCACACACACACACACACACACACACACACACACACACACACACACGCACACACACACACACACGTCTTGTGAAGGGATGTACGCCCCTTCACAATAGGGCTTCCGGGCAATGGCGCGCTGCCGTAATGACCCCCCAGCTCCCCTCGTTCTCGAGGGGTTGGCAACGGCGTCGGCTGAGTGATGCGCACTCAAGTCACTCGTGACGACGAGCGTGCCGCAGTTCCGCTAGGGTGGCTAGAATGCAATTCTAGCCACCCTAGCGGAACTCAAAACGACCATCGCGGGTACATTGCAACGGAGAAAGCGGGCAGCCCCTACGATTACAGCGCCACCGCTGCAAGCTCGCGAGCGGGAGCCACCTTGGAGCGGCCGGTTTTCACACCTCCCGATTCTAGCCACCCTAGTTCCGCCACCGCAAGCGCGCGTCTTCCAGCGATTGCGGGCGAGAAACTCGCAGACGTGGCAGTCCGTTTAATAGCAAGTTTGCGAAAAGCGCATCGTGGCATGAACGGTTTCCTTTCTTCGTAGAAGTGCACATTGTCATTCGCTGATCGTTCGGTAGAAAAGCTCCAGACAGAATAGTTGGTGATATTAGAAAGTTAGTCCGCATAAATCGAGCGAAGCCATTTATATGCCAAGTGTTTTCGATAACCCCTTCAGATCCATCGTTATGTTAATTTCGCTACAGAAACATTGGCCCTCATGATCTGACGAAAAACTGAGTTTCACGTTGATAGAACCGGTGTCCCTGTCGGAGACTAAGTATTGTAGAGCCACACGAGAATAATGCGCAGTGACTTTTGGCTTCCTTGGAAAAGCAAAAAATCACCACCCCACCCCCCGCTCAGAATAAAATTACTTTGCGTATGTGCATTGCGCCTGTACGTACATTTTACATGTCCCCCAGCCACGCAAGGACAGGCACTCGTACAAGCGTGGGTAAATAAATCCCCTCAACAAACTATAGGAAGGAAGGAAGCAACAAAAGGGAGAAGGCAGGGAGGTTAACCTGAAAGACATCCGGTTGGCTACCCTACACTGATAGATTAGGAAAGGGGAGAAGAAAGTCAAAGTTCATTTATGACGTGAAATTATTTGATGCTTGGCAAAGATGTGTTATATTTACAACATTTTCTTTTTGGCGACGTGAGTCATGTATAAATAAATAAATAAATAAGCAAATAAAAAAACAAACAAATAAATAAATAAATAAATAAATAAATAAATAAATAAATAAATAAATAAATAAATGGGTACATTGGAGTAAAATCCACTGCGCTGCAGGATAACGGAACCCCCCGTCATTGGGTCAACTGACTTTTCGGAATGTAGTAGTGCCCGACGTACATATATGTACAATTTAGTTAAACCCTGACAAAAGCCTTGTTCGCCTTCACTGCCTGGTTTTAGGCGAAATCCTTATGTGGGGGACCGTTGATTGGTCGAAAAATCTGGCTTCTGGTGGCGTCGAGAACGCGGATGTCAACGTTACACACAGATGCAATGTTGAAAAACGTGAACTCATTATGTAAGTGTTGCGCTATGTACATATGTATAGCTTTGTGTTTGCTACAAAATGTGCGATGTTGACTTTTGTGCAAGAGAAGAGGAGTAGCCGGCGCCACGCATTGGCACCAACCTCTCCTTACATACATTTATTTAAAAAAAAAATGCAATGTTGCCCATGATCAAGAGTACAAGTTAAAGTGAACTCGAAGAGAGCAGAAAGTTAATCAACGTGCGTTACTGTGAATATTTTCAGCGCAAGCTTAAGGCATGTACAATATTTATTAGAGGAAACTATGACACTGTAATCGTTCAGCCACAATGGGAATCATCAGAAATACACGAATTTGCCCAATCTCCGCGCTTGTGGCTTTGCTTATCATGTGCTGTTTTTTTTTTCGTACAAAGTAACGGCTTGTTGTGAACTTCGTAAGCCGATTTGTAACGTTGAGCATAAAAGAATCGAAATGGTGAGGTGGGACTGCTGAACATTTAATAATATTTTACCAATTTTCTAAGTAAAAAGGCCACGCGAAGTCGAAAGTAAGAAGCCTAGGCAAATCAAGGCACTGCCAGATCATTCCCACGCTGTTGAAGTGCCACGTATTGTAGCTATACCACAGACACAAGCGCGAGATTTCGTTCTAGTGTGTATTATCACGAAACTCTGCGGCTAAAGGCGTGGCTTGAAAATGTGGCAGCTTGGTCCAGTCGGTAGGTCATGATGACTGCAGAACTAAGGTCAAAAACAAAAAGGCACACAAAGACGAGCGCTAACTTCCAACTGGCTTTTTATTGTGCAGAGAACGAAGCTGTATAGGGAACAAAAACACGTGACCAAAAATGAGCAATACAAAGAAGATACCCGTAAAGAAACCCAACGAAACATCAAAGGCATGGAGGGATGCGATTAGCTCCGGCAATGCAGCGGCGCGTTGACGTAGCGAATCTCGGAAGCCACGCAATCCCGCGTCTCTATCGCCGCACTGCACGCGACTGCGCTGGAGGGGACAGCACTACGTGTGTGGAACTGATGATGATGATGATGATGGTAATGCGGCCATTCCCTTTGTAACGGGCGGGCACACTTTGGCACCCTAGCCGATAGTAAAAAATACAAAGAAAATAAGAAAATAAAATACAGACTGGGCGCG
Source organism: Rhipicephalus microplus (assembly GCF_043290135.1). Classification (NCBI taxonomy): domain Eukaryota; kingdom Metazoa; phylum Arthropoda; class Arachnida; order Ixodida; family Ixodidae; genus Rhipicephalus; species Rhipicephalus microplus. Next base: position 26,591,823 of record NC_134709.1, on the reverse strand, counting down.
TTGCCGAGTTAAGAACCCTCCCGAAGCCCGCGCAAGTAGCTAAACCGCTGTCTAGCGGCAGCGGTGAGAGAGTGCGTAGATCAAAAAGGGAGTGCCGCCACTCCCATATACACTACTTACTATAAGAAGCAGCAGGGTCTCTCTCGACGAGAGTCGCAACGGGAAAGGATGCCGCGTCTCGCTTCTTGGAAGTCATCGAGCCGCGTCGTGTACATAAACGGAACTCTCTCTCTCTCATCTCTCTACAAAGTATATATACACACACAAGCACATACCCAAGATCACGGGATATGATGTGACGCAGTGGAGAGGGCCTCTTAATTTGGTACGCGCCGCGTCTGTGTGTTTTGTATGTACAGCCAGACTGCAATGGACATTTAAGGAACACAGAAGCGGCGCTGGGGAGGGGTCGAGTTTTACAGCTCGTGGTGTTTGGCTGGGTGGGCGGCCTGGAAAAGATGAAAGGGCTGCAGCACTGCTGTAACAGTTCGAAGTGACCAAATGGGACAAAAATGAAAAAAAAAAAGCTTGAAAGTATTGCAAGTGACATAGTTGTCTCCACGTCCGAATGTCCCCGAAGATGACATCGTTAACGATAAATAATGATATTGTTATTATCCACACAATGCATTTTCTGACAACCTTCGCTCTGTGTAGGTGCTGTAATAAAAATGCTAGACGACACAATTACTAGATTTATACAAATATAATTAATAAAGTTGAACCTGTCCGAGGAAAAGTTGCAAAAAAAAAAAAATCAGCGCGAATAGACTGTTAACGGCACCTATTACATCGCTGTCATTGCTCTGTCCGCATAGGCGCCTACACAGAGGGGAGTCGAGCACATGGTTTCGATAGTTTCAATTAATGATTAGACGCTATGCATTGTAGAGTGTTGATGCTCCATTCTCGGTTTTCTTTCGTGTCTCGCTTGTCCGTCGTTGCGCCGGTCCAAGTGACGCCAAGCTTTACGCGATAGACAAGACACGTGGAACATGGCGCAACAACGCTCGCGTGTGCGTAAAGATAAAAGGGCGAGTCGGGACCTTAGAATACCCACGCCAGCTTGTCCGCGCTGCTGGGTTGACGGTTTGCACGAGAGGTGCTTCCTTTTACGTTCCGCAAGTTTTTCGCGAACCGAGGCCATGGTTCGAGAACGCGCGGAACAGCCATGTTGGTAGCTAGTCCCCGGAGGGTTAACAATTGTATAGGCGCGGCTCGATCCAGAGATGGTGTGACCATAAGAGGACGCAGGCGCAAACTTCATCGAATCCCCCCCCCCCCCTTGCCTATTCTCGTACTTAGCTGGTCGAGTCCCAAAGAGGGCAAGCTTTTTTTTTTTCCATTGTTCTCCCAGTTCTTGTTATTCTCCCAGTTTTTTTGTTGCTCAGTTGCACCACCGTTGCTGCTCACTTGAATTCTATACCTACGCCTTCCGAATTTCTTTATTGTGTTTCGTTCATGTACCTTGAATTTCTTGTTAATCAAGCTTTCTGCATATCGGTAAACATTCGCGTATTACATTTGTTTGAGTGTCAGTGACTAGACACGCTTTGTCACGATGTTGTGTTATTTTCTGTGTATTCCATGTTATTGATGACCGCCCTATTACTCTTTGAAGTTTGTACCCCCCTTACTCAATGCGCTCAATTGAGCTTGTAAGGTATCATAAATAAATAAATAAAAGCTCCGCAACGGATGCTAAGGCAAAAACGAAGTCATGTAGTTTTTTTCGCAAAAGCCTGTCATTGGTCTCGGGCTTTGTGGAGTTGGGAAGGAGCTCTTTTGGAGATAAAGTTGCGAACACCTTCGAATGCGAGAGCAGGACAATTGTTATAGTGCTGTTTTCTTATCATATGACCTACCAACTAGCACAAGCCGCCACTCTTCTAAGCAACATCAAGGTTCCGCGGTTGCCATTAATACAAAAAAAAAAAGCGTTTTCATTAACTACGCAATAACCCTGCACGTTAACAGATAACATGCAAGGTCCGACTATGTAAACGTACGGAGCAGGATTGGCATCTGCCCCCCCCCCCCTCTGTATCCCCCGAGGGGGGAGTCTACACCCACCTCCGCCTTCCTGCATGTGCGCGCGGGATACGCGGAGATGCGAGTGTGCATTAGTGCATGCTCCGTACGAGATGACCTCCACCCTGAGAAGTAGAGGAAGTATAGAATGGCGTAACACGGCCTTGAATTCGCTCGAGCTTCTTTAGGAATACCCCCTTCTCTCCTTTTACCTCTCACTCAACTTGTATCGCCCCTTCTCGCTTGTAGCATGTCTGGCTTGTAAAAGGGTATTACAAACCAAAGGTGCCCGCCAAAACGCTGCAATCCCGAAAAAAAAAAAAAACATTAACGAACGTGGTACGAAGCTGTCAACTTACGGCTGCGCCGTACTATAGTCTACGAGCTCATCAGTTTGGAACGGTTTTGATTAGTTAGTAACCAAACTCTATTTAGTTAGAACGCGGTGCACATTAATTTAAAAAAATTAGGGCAATCACTTATTGATTAATGACTATGTCTGTGTTAGTAGTCAGTACTTCTAGCAAAAATTTGAAGTGCCTTCCGCTTAAACTTTCTTCCTCCTCCTCCTTAAAGTATTAAGTAACCACTTGTAGTCTCATATAGTAAGTGACTAAAGTGTTAAAGTTGCACTAAAGGAGAACTTTTTGAAGGGGCTCGTCTCTTTATTAGACACAACCACATATGAATCCAATAGACAGCGAAGCCAAGGAAAGCGTAAATGTTATTTGATGTTTTTAAATGAAGTTTGACCGTCTGTTGGATCGATATGGCGGAAGTTGTAGTTTTGTACTTGTCGTAAAGCGCTAATGTTATTTTAGCTGGACTAAATGACTTTAGTCCATTAGTCAGTTCCGTCAATCTAATACATGCGATTTGACTGAAAGTCTCCGGACATGTTTTCTGGTGTATACTGTATACGTTGAGAAAAAAAGGGTCTCCCACAGGTCCAAGATTGTTTTTTATACGGCATTATAATACATTAAAACTATTAGGCCATAGTATACCGTTCTATTACTTGACTATTCATCACTGAGGAAAAGTAAATAAACTAGTATACCTGCCTCACACGGCGCACTGCTGATCGCGGTTAAGCTCCTGTCGAGGCGGAATTTCTCAGCTCTGTAATTGGCTTCATTCTGCGGCTTGCGTTAAGGAGTCGATCACGACTATAAGAAGTTCGATCCGTATTGGGTGCGATCGCCATCAAATGCGCCTTTGTGACACCGGTATCGTAGAGTTTCCCGCAATACTAGAGGGAACTCTGGCGCTAGTATCTATATGGAAGCTGCAACGCACGGCGCTTCAGCAAGCATATAGGAATGACGGGTAGTACATAAACCTCTGTCTATAGTCTTCGTTCTTCTGGTTACGTTTGGCTTCGCATATACCGGATTCGCTTTGTTACCAAGACGACAATCGGCAAATTTAAGTTGTTTCACTTCACCACCGTAACCTTTTAGGCTCGCCAATTTTGATCGGCTCACGCAGTTCGCAACAGTCGATATTCTTTTTTTTAACAAAACCACAACACGGCAGTAAACAATACCAAAAGTGCGTTAGAAGTCCGCAAGCATGAAGACCGTGTTCGTTAATGAATGCTGGGACGATATTCCGCAACTCCGCTCGTCTGTCGGCTCTCTTTATGCTCCGGGCAGACAATGGCCGGATACAATTAAGCGAGCGTTTCGGGACTGTTAAAAAGGGCAGGCCACAATGCGTCATTAATGACAAGGCAATGAATAAATTGGCCGGGAAAGAAGTGAGACGTGCGCAACGGACGCCATTTCACTAATGAATGCGACGCGTGCTGAGCGAGATAGCGTAAGACGTATCTCGACTGATTGATTGATTGATTAATATGTGGGGTTTAACGTCCCAAAACCACCATACGATTATATGAGAGACGCCGTAGTGGAGGGCTCCGGAAATTTCGACCACCTAGGGTTCTTTAACGTGCACCCAAATCTGAGCACACGGGCCTACAACATTAGAGAGTTTTAGTACTGCAGAATAGTGCTACGTACGCATCACGCAAGCGCCTTGCGTTACGTGGCGTCGTTTGCCACTAATCGGCTTTTAGTACGCCGTAGTACCTGCGTACGTAGCGAGCGAGAAGCGTGTTGCGCCATCTGGTAGATCAAAATAGAAGTACGTGTTGTTGACAGCCAATGTGAGCCAATCCAAGTGTTATAGCCAGATTATGGCCATATATTTAAGCCACAGAGCCGGTCGGTGCTTGCCTTCGATGCCGCCATTTTGCAAAACGAAGTCTCGCGCTGTCACGAACTTGTTCGAGAGCGGCGCGATCACCTCATACGTACGCACGCACGCATCTCATGCGCGCGTGTGTAGCGGCTGCGTACGTAATGCGATACGTGCGCGTTGCGGTCTGCGCATGCGCACTACGCAGAACGTGGCGTCCTTACGTACGCAACGCCGCCACGTACGCAATACTAAAACTCCCTATTTGCGCCTCCATCGGAAATGCAGCCGCCGCAGCCGGGATTTGATGCCCCGACCTGCGAGTCAGGCAGGAGCCGAGTACCTTAGCCACTAGACCACCGCGGCGGGACTGGACGTATCTCGAGTAGCACAGCTAGGGTTTTGACGTTTGCGAATCGCGGTGGAGTGTATGCGAGAATGTTTCAGAACACTCTGACCCGAATTTTTTCATTCATTTATTTGTGGATTTTCGTCATCGCTATCTTGCACGGACAGTGGCGCTCGATATTAATTGCAACACGATTGCCATGGTTAAAGAAGTCCCTAGATATATATATATATATATAGAGAGAGAGAGGGAAGGCAGGGAGGTTAACCAAGCTTGGCTCGGTTGGCTACTCTACGCTTGGGTGGGGAAAGGGGGAATAATAGAAAGGAAAGAGATAGAAAAGAAGAGGAGTAAGACAGAGATGGATGAATAGTCATGAGCTCGAGACTACACAGCACGGTCTCGCACTGTTCTTTCACAAGCGCTTGCGAAGTCTGGTGGTGGTGGTGCGAAACCGTCGGCCAAGGTCCCAAGAAATTTTTAGTGGGTTGGGGAAGAGGGGGGGGGGGAGGGGGCTTGTTGACGGCCTCGGAAAACACCCATTTTCATCACCTGTCCTCGGTATAAGACACTCCATTCTACCCAAATTTCGGGGATGGGGCTTCCCAGCTGCGGGCCTGTGCTTGACACCGCCAACATGCGAAAACGGTTTTGGAAACACCATTGGGACAAACAGTAGTATACGTCATTGATTTTTTTTGTTTTATTCTATATATCGGCGCTACCGTGCAGCGTCCACGCTGCGCAGAGCGCGGGAAGCGTGTTGCAACTAACATTGGGCGCGACTGTAGCTCTCAAGCTTTCCGTAGCCCCGCCGCGGTGGTTTAGTGGCCAAGGTACTCGGATGCTGACCCGCAGGTCGCGGGATCGAATCCCGGCGGCTGCATTTCCGATGGAGGCGGAAGTGTTGTAGGCCAATATGTGCTCAGATTTGGGCGCACGTTAAAGAACCCCGGGTGGTCGAAATTTCCGGAGCCCTCCACTACGGCGTCTCTCGTAGTGGTTTTGGGACGTTAAACCCCTCATACCAATCAATCAATCAATCAATCAATCAATCAAGCAAGCAAGCAAGCAAGCTTTCCGTGGGACTGTTTGCCATTCGTTCTTTGGGCGCATCTATCACACAGGCACCACAATACTTTCATTCGTTCGTTCGTTTGTTCACTCATTGACTCTGACTCGCTGGCCTATACGCACACCTCACAACCATCGTAGTTGCATCGCGTTGTGTTTTATTTAACGCGCCTTAGCATCGCACAGTATAGACGGACCTCCAAGTATTTGGCCTCTATTTGAAATGCGACTGCCGGGGCCGCGGAAATCGAACCCGCGACCATCTGGCTCGATCGCGGCCGCCTCACAGATGTGTAGCCGTGGTACCTCGCTTCTCCGCGGAATGACGATTAACGACATACATTATTTCCTTACTTCGGAAAATCACGATGATTTGCGGATAGCCAGCAAGCTGTATATTGCAGATATAGTCGCCCCGAGAGAGTATACAACGGGGCTTTTTTTTTTTTCAACTTTCGTTGCGACCGTGCTACGCGTACCGCGCAACCCTGGCGCGTCTTCTTTTTTTTCTTATTAATTTTCTTTTTTGTCTGGCTAGTAAAGGAAGAGTGTGCGGACGAAAAGGGGCTCTCGAAAGCTCCAGTCTGCGAAGCCGTGCATGTCTGGTAAGGGAGAAGACCGGTTTTTCCTTTGCTCGACGCTAGTCGAGCGACCACCCGAAGTGACCGCGGATGCCCACGCAAGAGAAGTCCTAGAAGAAGAAGAAGAAAAAATCCAAAAAGAAACAAACTAAAAGAAAAACGTCAGACGAAAACGAATCGTGTGCGGCGGAACGCATCCACTAGACACGTGTCCCACTTAAACGTCTTCTCAGCGTATCCATAACGTCCGTCGACGAGTAGAAGAAGAAGAAGAAGAAAAAAGAAAGTATTCGACGAAGTCCGGCAGAAGAAAAGCAAGAAAAGAAAAAGACAAGTGTTGAAACGTAACGAATTTCTTTTTTTTTTTCTTTTTGAACGCGCGCCAAATGAACGGCCGTGCCAACTGCAGACGGACCGCGCTCAGAAAAGGGGACTCGAACTTTTCGATGCCGGGAGAAACGTTGGAAGAATACACGAATGGCGTATAGAAACTGAAAGGCCGGCTAGTTGGAACTTATCCATAATTGGGCAGTGCACAAATGGAAACACACAAGAGAAGGAAACGGGACAAACCACTGGCCTCATGGCGAAGTGTGTTCGCAACTGCGTTAGGCCAGCCATCTGTTGCTTTATCAGAGCAAGAAATTGGTTTAATCGATCGTATGTAATCTCGCGTGGCGCATGACATGATTTTCAGCGCGCGCACACACACACACACACACACACACACACACACACACACACATATATATATATATATATATATATATATATATATATATATATATATATATATATATATATATATATATATATATATATATATATATATATATATATATATATATATATATATGCTTTCCTTCAAATAAAGATTCACTCGTTAGACCAGCGCTCGCCCTATTTTCTTCTCTTTTGTGTTTCCTTTTGTGCGCTGCCCAATTAATTATGGATACGAGTGGCGTCTCGCCGCTAGACCGACCTACCTCTGTGTCCACTGTATAAGTTGTGTCATCATCATGATCATCAGCCTGACTATACGTCCACTCCAGGACAAAGGCCTCTCCCATGTTCCGCCAGTTAAGCCGGTCCTGTGCTTGCTGCTGCCAATTTATACCCGCAAACTTCTTAATCTCATCTGCCCACCTAACCTTCCGTCTCCCCCTAACCCGCTTCCCTTCTCTGGAAATCCAGTTTGTTACCCTTAGTGACCAGCGGTTATCCTGTCTACGCGCTACATGCCCGGCCCATGTCCATTTCCTTTTCTTTGTGTAAGTTGTGTAAGGTACCCTAAACTAACTAACTAACTAACTAACTAACTAATAAAATAAATCAATGATCGAGTAGGAATCAGAAGTATAGGAATCAGAAGTCCTAGGGAAGCCTGCCCTCCTTCCATTTAACAAAAAAAAAAGGGCGCATTTTTCGTGCTACAACATTATATTATCCATCGTGGCTCACTTGCGTTGTTTACTTTCTTGAATACCCGGCGGCCACTTTCCTATCTAGAATGTGCCTCGTCACGCTGATAACGATCATGCCATTCGCGACTGAGAAATGCGGGTCGCACGGCGATAGTGCAAGGAAAGACATGCAAGATAGTTGACGATTGTTGTTCTGAACGGCAAATCGCTCTCCTCACTCGTTTGTTATTAATTTTTTTTTGAAGAGTGAAGTTTCGAACTTGACGATACGATTCCGATGCACCCGATGGAGGCGGAAATGTTGTAGGCCCGTGTACTCAGATTTGGGTGCACGTTAAAGAACCCCAGGTGGTCGACATTTCCGGAGCCCTCCACTACGGCGTCTCTCACAACCATATGGTGGTTTTGGGACGTTAAACCCCACATATCAATCAATCAATCAATCAATCGCTTCCGTGCACACCGTGGATCAGATGTAACCGCGTGGATCACAGCGTGGATAAGTTGCCACGGAATCAGTTGTAGCCGCTCCACTTGAGTTTTTTTTTGGCGTGCACCGAGTTGTAAGTATAGGCACACAGATGTTCTAGCATTTCGTCCTCTCGTCCAGATGCGGCTACCGTGGCCGGGATTCGAACCCGCGCCCTCGAACTTCGTAGCGTGGCGTTTTACGTGCTAAGTTATACCGCAGCAGGTTAGCGCGCGGGAGAGGCGATATAGCGAGGTTTAGGTTTGTACTATAGGTTTAGCGTTGTATTGCGGGTATAGTTTTGCCTTAGTTTCGTGCAGTATTCTTACGCACTGTATGCCACAACTTCCGCGCGTGAGTTTATGCATGAAATTGTTTTTTTTTTGTTGCGATGGACGCTAAAGCTGGTTACCAAAATATAGATCTATGTATTTATGTAGTGTACGAGTTTTACTGCCTTTAATTGCTCTAAGACCAGAATTGTATGCTTATGAAAAAACTGTATGTGAGTCCACGTTTACGTCTTGAGAAATGCCGGACTCCGACTGAAACGACGTCTGATGACTGATGAAACACACACACACACACACACACACACACACACACACACACACACACACACACACACACACACACACACACACACGCACGCACACACACACACACACACACACACACAAACACACACACACACACACACACACACACTGTGATGTGTGGTGCGCGTTCAAAGTGCGCGCCTTCGAAAAGTGCGCGTCACGAAAAAAAAAGGAGAAATACCAGAGTGCACGTGCGGTGCTGCTTAAACAAGAATGACGACGTTAAAGAGCGTCAAGCACGAGGATGCGTGGCAGGACGTGAAGTAAACAAAAGGTAAAACATCCAATGGGCAGCGAACACGGAGATTTCAAGGCCCAATGGCGTGACACCACGAAACAGCAGTATCTCCAATGAGAACGTGACAAGTGGGCCAGAGCTGAAGCAGGAGCCTGAGCAGACCAGAGCAAAGGGAGTTCGAGGCAGGCAGTGCAAGCGGAAGGTCGTCACCGGACCGGGCGCTGAAGATGGGCCGTTGGGTTCCGGACCCGAGCCTACAGGACTTCAACCGGCCGGGGCCTCCTGCTGTCGTGTTCCCGCTCCAAAGGACCGTGGCCATCCGGTCCTGAACTCCTTTCCAGGGCCTGCGGACTTTGGTTCCGGCAGGCGAGCTACAGCCGTCGGGCTCCGGGCCCGAGCTGTGCGCCCAGCTGCTTGACTAGGTCGACCCTAGTTCCCTGACGCGCCGCCACCAGCCTGCGTTCTCCCGTCTCCGACGTGTCCACGCTCCTCAAGCCGAAACCATCACGATTTGGTAGGGCTTTTCGACGTGTCGCCAGCAGCCAGCGTTCTCTCGTCCTCGTCCAGCCCACGCACTGACGCCGGAGTCACGGCGTTCCGGTTTCTCATCACCGCCGAAAACCAACTTGTGGGTGAGACTGCACCGATACTCTTGCGCTACTCCCATCACTCAGCCCCTTTCGAACGTTAGGTTTAGTTACTGACTTTGAACGTTCTTGTTGGGTGTTTACGGATGTGTTTCGTCATGTCCAGTCAACTGTTTATTAAGTGTTTTGTTTTGTGAGGAATTTTCGCCTTTTTACTTTTCAATTAAACTTTTTGTGTGTTTCTTGGAAACCGAACGGCTTTGTCCTTATTAACAAAACTCTCTGAGGCTCAGCCCAGGAGAAAAACAAATCAGCAACAAGAACCTTGCATCACAAATTGGCGTCCGCGACAGGACAAAGTCGTTTGTTTTTCCAGTAGATTTTTTTTTTGACGCGGTTAACACGATGACGAACACGTGGGAGTTAATTGAGTTGGCGGATAAAATGGGACTGACGGGAGCGGAGTTTAGAGTATGGTACGAGGAGCGGATGGAGAGGGAGCGTGAGCAACGGGCTGCAGAACGAAAGGCGGCGAAGGAAAAGCTTGAATTGGTGCTTAGAGCTAAGAAGGAGGAGCTAGAGCGCGTAACGCGTGAAAATAAAGTGTTGCTAGAGCGTCAGACACGCATACTGAAGCAGCAGCTCCAATTAGAGAGGGTGGATTTCGAGCGGCGACTCGAGCTTGCGATGGCGAAAAGGGGGCAGCTGGCGATGCCGAAGGTCGAGCAAGCGGTGAATGTTTGCTCCGATAGCAGCGTTTGCTGGAGGGAAGTCGATTCCTGCAAGGTTGGCCTCGAGCCTCGCGACAGCCTTACTTCGGAGCGAGAAGCTCAGATAGAGGAAGGCAGAGAGGTGGACAGCCAAGAAGGCAGGAGTCATGAGGAGCTTGTTGAAGCGACGGAAAGCTTCTCTGGCTGGGAACATATTACTTCCGTTAGCTGCTTGGGGACCTCTGAGAGGCCAAGCACCTATGAAGAAGAGCGCCTGGATATGGGCGACCTAGAAGCTGTGAAAAATGTTGTGGAGCAAAGCTTCGATAGCAGGGAACAAAGAAGTTCCATTCAGAATGAGGTGTGTATCAGAACGTCTCAAAGGCCGAGCACATTTCAGGAAGAGGTAGGGCTACCTCTCAATAGCTCCATGGAAGGAGCGCTAGAACGTCATTGGGATGATGGCAGCGAATGCCATGAAGGCTCTGATATAGTGGCCACTGATTGTTTTGTACCGACAGAGGTAGCAGCAGGCACCATGTCGATGGTCCTAGACCATACGTATATCTCGCTCAGAGAGAGAGGGGATTCTAGTTCACAGGATAGCGTAACTGCTATTTGTCCGAGAAAACACGATGGGAGTGCTGAAGCACTCTTCAAAATAAACAGTATCGAATCGGAGGTGGGCTCGATAGTAGGTATGGAGAATGCCAGACAGGGTCTTGAACCTGAGAACGTGATTGGTTTTGAACCTATAATTAAGTCCACTCAAGATGAGCTGTATAATGACCGAGCACAAGGGCATTCCTTCTCAAGAATCCAGGAACCTCACACGCTTGTCGGAGCGTTTGGGCTTGCTGAGGGCACCCCGAGCTTGTGTTCATTAGATGGTGAACTAAAAGAAAGCATTTGTGTGAGAGATTGTGGCATTTGGACATTCGTGTCTCAGTGCGTTTCGTGTCGACGCCGACGGCTCGAGACCGCGCCCTGTTCCTCTGTGACCGGTAAGCGTTCATGTGGCCGGCGGGGGCGCAGACACGCGTTTCAGCAAACGTGCATAAAAGCATGTTTGCCACAGTTACTTTCGAAACGTGCGAGAAGGGCAGTGCGTCTGGTTTGGGACGCAATAACCTGAGTGTAGAGTCAGAAAACCGGTAGCTCTTTCTGGACTTCGACTTTTAGATGCGGACACAAGTAGCTTTGTCCATAGTCGATTTTGTAGTAAAAAGGTTTATTCTGTGTTTCAGAACTTTTAAATGCAATTGGGTGAATCTAAAGTTTACGTGTGGACATTTGGACGATGTAGCGAACTGTAGCCCGGTGATGTGTTGAACTGCGTGGTGCAAATATGTGGTTTAATTGTGACGTAGTGCAGAACGCGCACTCATCGGCAGTTTTTTTTTTCTAAAAAAAAAAAAAACTTGAATAAAAGGGGGGCGTATGTGATGTGTGGTGCGCGTTCAAAGTGCGCGCCTTCGAAAAGTGCGCGTCACGAAAAAAAAAGGAGAAATACCAGAGTGCACGTGCGGTGCTGCTTAAACAAGAATGACGACGTTAAAGAGCGTCAAGCACGAGGATGCGTGGCAGGACGTGAAGTAAACAAAAGGTAAAACATCCAATGGGCAGCGAACACGGAGATTTCAAGGCCCAATGGCGTGACACCACGAAACAGCAGTATCTCCAATGAGAACGTGACAAGTGGGCCAGAGCTGAAGCAGGAGCCTGAGCAGACCAGAGCAAAGGGAGTTCGAGGCAGGCAGTGCAAGCGGAAGGTCGTCACCGGACCGGGCGCTGAAGATGGGCCGTTGGGTTCCGGACCCGAGCCTACAGGACTTCAACCGGCCGGGGCCTCCTGCTGTCGTGTTCCCGCTCCAAAGGACCGTGGCCATCCGGTCCTGAACTCCTTTCCAGGGCCTGCGGACTTTGGTTCCGGCAGGCGAGCTACAGCCGTCGGGCTCCGGGCCCGAGCTGTGCGCCCAGCTGCTTGACTAGGTCGACCCTAGTTCCCTGACGCGCCGCCACCAGCCTGCGTTCTCCCGTCTCCGACGTGTCCACGCTCCTCAAGCCGAAACCATCACGATTTGGTAGGGCTTTTCGACGTGTCGCCAGCAGCCAGCGTTCTCTCGTCCTCGTCCAGCCCACGCACTGACGCCGGAGTCACGGCGTTCCGGTTTCTCATCACCGCCGAAAACCAACTTGTGGGTGAGACTGCACCGATACTCTTGCGCTACTCCCATCACTCAGCCCCTTTCGAACGTTAGGTTTAGTTACTGACTTTGAACGTTCTTGTTGGGTGTTTACGGATGTGTTTCGTCATGTCCAGTCAACTGTTTATTAAGTGTTTTGTTTTGTGAGGAATTTTCGCCTTTTTACTTTTCAATTAAACTTTTTGTGTGTTTCTTGGAAACCGAACGGCTTTGTCCTTATTAACAAAACTCTCTGAGGCTCAGCCCAGGAGAAAAACAAATCAGCAACAAGAACCTTGCATCACACACACACACACACACACACACACACACCCCTACTGTTTTGTTGCAGAGAGTTGATTGAAGTCAGTCGCTGCTTGCATATCTCTAAATAGTATTATCAAACCGACAAAACAGTCATAGCTCCGAACCTCACTTTCGCCTGGGTGGGTCCAATTTTTTCGTCACAATTTGGGGGGGGGGGGTGAGGCCATATGATACCGCACGCGTCAAACAAGGCATAAACGTATAAACAGAAAAAAGAGCGCACGGAAGCGTATCGGAATCGATGCGACGGGTGCTGAGTCACCGCAACACGTCGACCGAAGCGACGCGAAAGCAGACGACATCAAATCGATACGACACGAGGACGTATATACTTCGCGCTGAAAGCTGCGCCGTTCGTATCTGCATCGGCGTGCTAATGCGCGTGGCTATCAATAAACATCGTACGTGTCGCCTCGACGTCGTCGATCAAGTCAATTATCGAACGACATGTGAATGTCTAAGTCGGCTATTAATAGTAGACGCCGGAAAGGTCGACGACCTCCGAAAATGCGGCACGCACTGCGAGGCGCCGCTCTCGTCTGGTAACGGAAGTGATGATACTGCGCGCCCGAAGTCGCCGACCGAATCGAGACCGGTTGCAAGTGAGCAGTAAAACGCTCGTTCTTGGACTAATTTGTGCACGTTGATAGTCCGTATGAATACTGATTATGTGTTTCTCTGTGTTCGTGCGTTGTCGTGTTCACGGTGTGCCCAGTTTACTGTCAGTGAAGTACACAATGGTTTGTTAAAAAATTCCTTTAGCGACGCGTTTTCTCTGTTCTTTTATACTGGTGCTCGCTTCACTACCCAATGCAGTGGCGCGCAACGCGCTTAATTTTTTGCGCCCTCTATAGGAAAACAATCGCAAAAGTGGTCCCTACAACTCTACCATAACATGCACAACGCAACGTATACAACCAGTCAAGCCAATAGACAAGCCGAGAAAAGTATGGGGGACATTATCTGTTGTATTTCACCGAAAAAAAAAAATGACCTTTTAGTTGAACGGAGTGTAAGTATACGCGCAAATATTTGTTGGGCGCGAATCCACAAAACGCCGAGAAGAATCGCAATTCGACTTCATATACGTTCCACCGCGGACACCAACTGACCATTGTTGCCGATCATTTGCGAACTGCTCCGCAGCGGCTACAAACTGTAAACAAGTTTGTAATTCGCGCGTTCTTCACAAATCGCTCGCCTCCTGTCAATCGGACGTTGCAGGCGCGATGCAGATGGATTGTGTGATGTTGGCGCATCAGCGCAAAGCGGCAATTTCAAGTAACAACGACTGTACTTTTTTTTTTTACTATTAAAGCTTACATCGACGAGCGGGCTCGGATTATCCGCGAAACTACGTCATGTTTCGCGACACATTAAACACGCCAGGCGATGATTGAAATGTTGCGGACATGATCGCGGCTGCGGTTATGATGTACGCGTTTGTCGCACTGCGTTGCACCGAAGCCATTGTTGTGCGGGTGCCGCTATACGAGCGAAACTACTTCGACAAAGCGCGTTCCAAAGCGTTTGAAAGAAAAGATGCGGCAGTAGAGGACGGTCAAGTGGCCGCGGTATTGTTTTTTTCCCGCTTCGACCAGAGAGGTTAACGCCCGCAGACTCCCCGGATCAATTCGCGCGGCGCGAAAAATATTCAAAAAAGAATTTAAGCAAATTGTGAAGCCGTTGAGCGAAGCAAAACGCAGTACGGGAAGAAACGTGGCAGACGGGATACACACTCACAATTTAAATTTATCGAAAAAAAAAAGATTCCAAGAAAGTGAATTCACGCTCCGTCGCAAGCTCACGCGTAAACGTAATTAAAAGTTTCTGATATAACGCGCTGCCCAATAGCTCTTTTCACTGCGTCTATACGTACGAGTTTAGGTTTGACGACGCTTTCTTAGAATCTCTTCAGCAAACTTCAGTTGTAAGCGAGTGTCTATCCCGTCAGCAACGTTTTCCCCCCGCACCCCGTTTTGTCTCGCTCAACGATTTCGCAATGATGCACCACTCGGGCTTAAAACGGTCAACGCCTGTGGAATTAAATCGAAGCGACAAGAGCGCGCGTAGAAGCGAAAGACGCCCGCCGACGGTTGCAAAACACGTCCGCGCGGGAAGAAATGCTGTGTATGGACTCACCATGATGCCGCCTTTCCGGGCCGGTTCAGTCGGTGCGAGACGAGAAAAAAAAATGCGTCCTCGGTGAAAATCCTGCAGCGTCGTCGGTGCTTTTTCTTTCACGGCCGAGTGTTGCTTCCCTCGAGCGAAACGTCGATTGAACGCGATCGATCTCTGCACAAGCACACGGTTGTAACGAAGACTTTGGCGGCAGCAGCTGTCAAATCGCGCCGATCACGCACGTTGAATGGGGCTCGCGGCCGGTTTGCCTTCTTTCCGGGTTTTCCTGCTTCCCCTGCGCCGTCGGCTTCGCCACTGGGGTGCGGTTGATCATTGTTGCCCGGTTGGGTCTTCGTATTCCGCTAAACACGGTAAGTGATTTCAAATCGGAACCGAAACTAACTTTTTTTGTGTGTGAAATACGTTATCTGTGATTAGTACGAGTTCAATTGTTTTAATTGAACACTATTTGCACTCGCTGCCAGCACGTTTTATATATCAAACTGCCAAAAAAAAAGCCTTTCCCATATCGACAAAATGGGCTAGCGAAGATTGCCTTGTGCATGCGTCACGTACTATTTTTATAAAGACGACAACCTTCCTTGGGATGCGTCAGTGCAAAAATTTTGGTCTGTATCCAATGATTCAGCCACCCGGCTTAAGTTTAAGCCCATGCTTCAAACATTGCCAATCGGAAAGCAAATGTTACGCATACTTGAGGCGCAACATTAACACGCAAGTTTTAGGCAGTGTGTCTTTTTATGTCAACATTGCGTAGATACGAAATTAAACAGTTCGAAGCGTTTATTCCGCTGCGCTGACAATGTGAGCTATGAACGATAAAGCGGGTGTTTCCTATGCTATGCTGCGCGCACGAGCCACCTTCACATAGAAACGGCTGCTGCGCCGCACGGAAATGACGTCGTGCACTTTGCCGGTTAGGCGCTTAGTTTGAATAGTCGGAGGGCCTAGTAGTATGTCTAAACGTAACAATAGAAGACACTGAAGTTACTTCCAAACGCAAAAGTAAAAAAAATGTTAGTTAGGTTCAGTGTGACAGTAATACAAAACCAGCTTGTTAATACTACCCAATCGATCGGCAGTTGTGGCGTAGTTGGTTAGTGCAAAGCATTAAGTATGAGTGAGGTCGGTGGTTCAAGCCCCATGGCAGTTTTGTAAATTTTTATTTCTTTATTTAGTTCGCGCATGCATTGTTTTAACATTTGCGCCTGCTCATCAGCCTCCTGTCAGCCTGACTTGCTGCTGGTGGTCCTGTTGTCCACAGGCCCTTTAATATTGGATGTTTGATGACTCTCGCAGACTTGACTATATTATGATAAAGTGCTTTGTGAATTAATGGCGAGACGCATAAAGACACAGGAAACTTTGTTTACGTCGCTCTGTGTACCACCACCTGACGAGGTAACCGGCAGGCCGCTTCAAAATGCTGACGTGTCACCGCAATGCTCTAGGCGGTTAGCACTTGATAAACGATGCCCAAGGGCAAGTGCCGATGGCGTTAGCCCATCTAACTGCAAAATAGATTGTGTGCCTTGCTGAATAACACGCACGGCCTGTGACAGCACGAGAGCATTTACGCAGCAACGGATGAAAACGGCCGTACGTGTTCGCATTTAACAGAACTGCCGGCAATGCAGTAGCTTTGGCCTTCGCAGATCACATGCTTCGTAAGAACACTACAGTAAAACTGTTTCCATTCATCGTAAGTAAACTTAGCAGATGCACTGGGGTTTCATGCATGTGCGTCATGGTTAGTCACACGTGAATTGTGCAAAAGCATTTATTTCGTCGTCGACCTTGTCCTTCGTGACAAGCAAAACTAGGCAGCAAGGAAACTTTCACCTTTGACAACACCACGATTGGCATTGTATTCTAGAAAATACAGTACGTCCTTCAACAATAATCCGCACTTCTCACTGAGAAACTTTATGGCGCACACACTCAGATGAAGCTGCGGCGCGGTGGACGGCCACGCTAGCTCCAAACTTGAGGTTCAACTGGGCATCCAGCTATCTCATGAAGCAGCGACGACACTCCAGTCCTCCTTGGGAGTGGCCTAGGCCCAGGCCACGATTTTGCCGGAGTTTTCAATAAGGTTGCCACCACCAACACAGGTCGCAGGCAGTTACCATCTCACACTGTTTACCTTTCGCAGCCGCAGTGCCCAATGTGCCCCCTGTATTTAAAATGCTTGTAATATGTGTTTAAATAGCAAATATAAGCTAATTTACTCGTCAAACACCTGCTTAGTGACATTTTTGTAGGTTTAGCGCATTATAAATTAATATATTATACATATAAATAGCTTTAGGTAATAATTTTTAAAGTGACGTCGCTTTCATGCGGTGTAGGAGCCACTTTTGTGTGGTGCTGGCTGCTGCGCCGCGCGACGCAGAAGACGCTGCAAAAAAAAAAAAAAAATCAGGAGCTGTCAATTAAAACGACCCGGTGGTGCCACCTACCAGTGGCTCTGCGCTCTAAAAAAAAAAAAAAAACGTTCGTTTCCTCGCATCACAGCCAGACTGCGTTATGAAGCGTGAAAACTTGGGCAAGCTGGTACGACATAACTGAATATATGAACAGTCGCAACCTAGAAGTAGTAACAGCGTGATTACGGAAGCAATAAACAAGGGCAGAATGAGCGCCGACTTTCAGAAATAATTTAGTAACGGAGTGGTGTACATATATAGGGTAAAAAAAGAGAATGGGTATATGCGTAGAAGGGTGCAGTTAATAACCACTGCGATACAATGTCAACAAAACTCTTGTCACTTGTTGATTGAGCTGGAAAGCAGAACACATCTTAAAAATGATCGAGATAAGCAGCCTATTTTTCCAATAACGCATCTGATAGCGAACTTACACATGTTCCGTCAAGCTTACTTATCTGATAAGCCTCTAGTGTTTGGCGCGTGGCGTACGAGTGGTGCTTGCCTATTACCTCGCAACGCCCAAAGAAGGGCACTCAGCCGTAGTCACGGCAGGGTACTCCGATTGATTGATATGTGGGGTTTAACGTCCCAAAACCACTCTATGATTATGAGAGACGCCGTAGTGGAGGGCTCCGGAAATTTAGACCACCTGGGGTTCTTTAACGTGCACCCAAATCTGAGCACGACAGGGTACTCCGGAATGTTCTTGAAACACATTGTGGCCATTATTATTATACTTGCTAAAACGGTTAATCAAACACCTTCCGGTTTGCCCTATGTATTTATTACCGCAGGATAGCGGAAGAAGATACTCGACACCAGTAGCACAAGGAACAAAGCGCGTTTTGTGTTTCGCAGAGCATCTTACTCTATTTGCAGCGGGATGGCTCACCAACCTATAAAGCTCTATTAGCTTTTCCGGGGCGGAAAAGACAGCAGTGGTACCAGTGGTTCAGCATCCCGAAACCACCACATGATTATGAGAGAAGCAGTAGGGGAAGGCTCCAGAAATCTTGGCCACCTGGGGTCCTTTAACGTGCACCCAAATCTAAGCACACGCGCCTACAACATTTCCGCCTTCATGGAAAACGCGGCCGCTGCAGCCGGGATTTGATCCCGCGACCTGCGGGTCAGCAGCCGAGTAGCTTAGCCACTAGACCACCGCGGCGGGGCTCGCCGTCCAACCTGACACTACAGTTATACTATGGCAGTATAGCGACGCTGCCTTCCCCTTCCCCCAACCACACGCGCCGACCACCAAAGACTGGCAAAATAACGGTACTTATCAGGCGCCTGGCAGAACTTTCCCGTTCATTCAAAGATCGCATTGCGATGTGACATCATGCGTGATGTTGTTGCCAAGGTGAAGGTGACCGGAAGTTCCGCTATTGCGTTCCCTGGAATGTGGAAACGCGCTCGTTCTGACGCCGGGCATTGTACCGGAAGCTAGGCGAGTCGGTAAATGTTGTTGAACATGTTTGAAAAAGCCGCGCGAAAGCCGTCACTGACAGGAGTGGTGTGTGGGACGGCAACCACCTGTGGCGTCCTGGACTGAGGGCAGCCATACAGCACTGCTAGATGGCACTTCCTGACCAAGCTTGCTCCGCGACCCACGAACACCTTTACGTAAATCTTTTCTCCTTTTTTTCCTTGTAACTAATGCCTGTGCCCAGGTCAATTTGCGAGCTGGTTTTCCAATTGTGTTCAAGATTGGATGGAAGCTTTGTTTCGGCCGATGGCTAGGGGGATGATTGGGGGCAAAGGCCGAAGCCTCCTCCCCCGTCATTCTAGACGGGTGCTATTTATTTCTCTCTCTCTTTCTTCCGACAAGCCAAACTAGTAAAGGTTTCAAGCGTTTCGCTCAGTGATTCGGGCGGTTAAATAGCACATTAATGTGGAATTGGAACGAGAACAAAGCGACGGTAAGTTAATAATAATAAATGAGGTCTAACGTCCAGAAACCACGACATGATTAGGAGAGACACCGCATTGGAGTGCTCCGCAAATTTTGACCGCTTGTTGTTCCGACACGGGGCTCTACCATTTTGCCTCTATCGAAAGGTGCAACAGCCGGTATCGAACCCGCGACCTTCGCATGAGCACCATAGCACCGTAACCGCTGCACCACCGCGGGGGACCAACAGCGGTAAGCTGGGATTCCTTTTGCGTTTTAGCGATCCGCAGTGAAAAAAAAATCCAGGTTACCCGAAAACCGACATCACAGGCGTGCGCACGAAGTGGGGATGAGGTGCAAGGGGAGGGGGGGGGGGTGTGGCTGACCTCCTTGTAGTGACATAAGAAGGCGACGGTGCCTAGACAGCCCCTACATTCACATAATTTATTTATTTTATTTATTTGTACATACTGCAGGCCCTAATCGGGCTCATGCAGGAGTGGATACATAGAGGTAACATGAGGCATAATAACGCTCCACAAAAAGAAAAGAAAGAAAGTATTGATACACATAGGATACTTCATGATTCACATGTATACATTTTTAGAAAAATAAATCTCTTCTAGACAGTACATAAGGTTCCAGCGTAGAACAATGCACAGCACTGACTGGCAGCCTATTCCTAAAACTGATGGCCATTGGGAATAAAGAATACTTATGTGTATTGACACGGCTAGCAGGTTTAAAGATGACCTTATTATGGTTTGTCCTGAGTGAGTGTTTAAATGGGTCCCGTAAGTACAGATTGCGTGGTATCTTAAAATGACCGTGATAGAGTAAGTATAGGAACATTAACCTCTTCGCTTGGAAAGTGGTTGAAGATTCGCTGTGTTAATTAGGTCAGTGACGCTTGAATGCCGCGAATAATTAGAGTAGATGAACCGTGCAACAAACCTTCGCTTCCCCCCTGCCCCGAATAGGAACGCTGACACGTAATCTTTCGCACCGTTGAGCTTTGCGGTGCAGGTTAGATTCCCGGGCACGGCTACCGCATTTCTATGGGAGTGAAATGAGACTAACAACCGTGTACCGTGATCTGGGGCCCATTAAAGAACTACAGGTGATATTAGCCGATCCGCAAGCCCTCATTACGGCGTGTCTCATAATCATATCATGGATTTGGCGTGTAAAACATTACCGGTTAAGTTATTACTCCTAATGGGTCGATGCCATAGGCTGCAGTGGTAGCGTATACACCGCTGGGAAAAGTTGGTGCTACTTATGTGTTCTTTGTTATTTTATTATTTTGTTTCTGTTTTTTTACGTTGAATCTGCGACTAGAGATAAAGAAGAGGAAGGCCGAGAGGTTAACCAAATATGGGCTTCCGATTTGCTACCCAGAAATGGGGGAATGGAAACAGAGACAAGAAAAAGGGTGGAAAGAGAGATAAAAAATGAGGAAAAAAACACGCACGTGCACTCAGGAGAAAACACACACACACACACACACACACACACACACACACACACACACACACACACACACACACACACACACACACACACACACACACACACACACACACACACACACACCGGGATCGAGGGCGCACCTGCTACAACCGTTCAGAAACGCCGGCTAATCGCAAAAAGTTCAGTAGCGCTTGCAGACCTTCTTTTGTGACGTTGCGTCCTGGCAATATTGTAAAAAAATGAAATGGCAGCATATCCACGGGGTGAATGATGGAGAGTGGGGCGTAGCATCCGTCCGTTCATTCGTTCTTGCTTCCGTCTGTCCATCCGTCTGTCTGTGTAACCGTCCGTGCGTCCATCCGCCCGTCTGTGCGTGCGTCTGTTCGTGCGTCCGTCCCTGCGTTCGTCCATGCATCCGCGCCTGCGTCCGTTCATGCGTCTATCCATGCATCTGTCTGTGTGTCCGTTCGTCCATCTATTTAGCACTCCAAGTACCACCATCTCGCATATTTTCATCATATATTTCGCATATGGAAGCACCGCCATCCAGCGGACATTCCAACGACTAAACGAGAGGTGGCACACGCACACTTTCTTACGGCTTGCGCTTCGTGTCTACTTCCCACCTTTAACCACCTTGAGTTCATGGTATATACTAGTTCACTGTATTCATGGCACTGCGGCCCAACGCTCGCTAAACCTTTCTAAAACCAAGGAGGTTACGCCCAGCGAGTACAACGTAGCAACCCTTTCTTGTCAGATAGTGCTCAATGTACATGCCAATGGCTGCTAACGGGGAATGAGAGACAGGGGAATTCGACTTTTAGTTAATGCGCGCGCTGCGAACTTTTTATTGTTCAACAACGCACACGGGAAATCTCCCACTGGCGCCACCTTGTAGGTCAAAGCGTAAGACATGTTACGTACTACGAGGAGGGACGAACGGGTGCCGCTTTAAGGAGCTTCGCCCCTAAAATCACCGAGACTAAAAGCCTTGCCCCTGCGGGGACAGACGGGACGAAGGTATGGCACAGTTTCTTTCCTGCCCCATTTAGGTCACAGGAGGCGCGTATCGCTGAGCTGACTGGG
Organism: Rhipicephalus microplus; assembly: GCF_043290135.1. Taxonomy (NCBI): domain Eukaryota; kingdom Metazoa; phylum Arthropoda; class Arachnida; order Ixodida; family Ixodidae; genus Rhipicephalus; species Rhipicephalus microplus. The sequence continues at coordinate 26,570,013 of NC_134709.1, read as the reverse complement.
GTAACGCGACACTGCGTGTTGGCCTCCGATAAGCCTTGCGCGACTATCTGCGTGTCCTGTAGCCAGCGGCGAATTCCGTGCAGCGCTGCGAAGATTTTTGATCGCAGTTTGTGATAAAGTGATTTTTCTAATGTTTTCCCTGATTGATTGATTTGTGGGGTTTAACGTCCCAAAACCACCATATGATTATGAGAGACGCCGTAGTGGAGGGCTCCGGAAATTTTGACCACCTGGGCTCTTTAACGTGCACCCAAATCTGATACATGGGCCTACAACATTTCCGCCTCCATCGGAAATGCAGCCGCCGCAGCCGGGAATCGAACCCGCGACCTGCGGGAATGTTTTCCCTGAAATAGTGTGACAAGACCATGCTAAATTTTGTTGTGTTATGGTTTATTTATTGTGTTATTTATTTATTTCTGTGTGTTATTTGTTGTGTTATATATTTTTTCTGAAAACATATGCGACAGATTGAGCGGCCTGCGTGCCAAACTGTATTTAGGAGCAGAGGGCCCATGTCAGGCTATATAGCCTTTAGCCTCTGCTCCCGATCCTGTAAGAATTTCAGGACAAATAAACTTCAATTCAATTCAATTTAATTTCACTCAGTGTGCTGCGCGAGTTGGCTGACCTTCGCCGCCCGGTGTTGTCCTATTGCTCAGTACAGCTAAGGATAATTAAATGTGCAGTTTTAAACCCACCCAGTGTGCGCGTCACAGGGCCGGATGTTATGGTTGGATAACGGCGCATAATTTCGTGTCATGTGTACTCATGATACACGACACACAGAGGGAAGCCCGACAGGGTGTCTTATGCTTTCGTTTAGAACAACTCGAAAGTCCCCTCCTTCTTCTAGCCCCGCCGCGGTGATCTAGTGGCTAAGGTACTCGGCTGCTGACCCGCAGGTTGCGGGATGGAATCCCGGCTGCGGCGGCTGCATTTCCGATGGAGGCGGAAATGTTGTAGGCCCGTGTGCTCAGATTTGGGTGCACGTTAAAGAACCCCAGGTGGTCGAAATTTCCGGAGCCCTCCACTACGGCGTCTCTCATAATCATATAGTGGTTTTGGGACGTTAAACCCCACAAATCAATCAATCAATCCTTCTTCTATTTCTCAGTCGATGCGTCTATTCTGCTGGGCCTCCTCCGAAAGCTTTCCGCGTCTAACGTTCTTTGGCGCTGCCTGTGTGATGGGCGCACCTTTGACTATAGTGTGCTAGACCAAGCGGAGATTGTGTGTGATGACGTCATGTGACGTCACGATGGCGTCGCGAACATTGGTGATCTGTGACGCCCTCACGTGATTATAATTTTGAAGTGCGGAGAACTTTGGAGTGTCTGGCCGTATTCTGCATGTAGTCGTCGTTTGGAGTGATGCAGGCAAAAGCCGCATAGCGTATCGAGTGAATATACGAAAGTCGCAACCTAGTAGTAGTAACAGCGTAACTATAGCCAAAATTTCACCGGACTCACGTCACGAAAATGTGGTGGCGCTGTCTCGGTAGGCAAAAGACGCTCTGCCTGCCGCAGTTTCTGCTCGGTTTTCAATGGTGCATGTGGTGTTCTCAGTCAAGCAACGAGAAAAAAAAAACGGTATGCCGACGAACTGCGTCGCGGTTGGATGTGAGTCGCGTCTCACAACTTAGTTTTGTTTGTTGGCGCACATCGCAGCCTTCAGCACTTATGGCGGAAGTTACTCGCGGACGTCGCTATAGTTTTACCCATAATGTCGACATCGGCCTACCTGTGTTTACAAACATGGAATGGGTCTATACGGAAGCAACAAGCACACGAAAAAGCGCTTACATTCAACTATGATTCAATACCGAAATGTTGCACATATATAGGTAAAAAAGAATGGGCATGCGTAGAAGGGTGCAGTTAACAACCACTGCGATACAATGTCAACAAAGCCCCGCCGCGGTGGTCTAAGGTACTCGGCTGCTGACCCGCAGGTCGCGGGATCGAATCCCGACTGCGGCGGCTGCATTTCCAATGGAGGCGGAAATGTTGTAGGCCCGTGTGCTCAGATTCGGGCGCATGTTAAAGATCCCCAGGTGGTCAAAATTTCCGGATCCCTCCACTACGGCGTCTCTCATAATCACATGGTGGTTTTGGGACGTTAAACTCCACAAATCAATCTATCAACAATATCAACAAAACTCTTGTCACTTGTTGAGTGAGCTGGAAACCAGTACACAGCTTAAAAGTGGTCGAGATACGCAATATTGAGTGCGTGCTTGGGCCAAAAAAGAACTGTTCTTCCTGTTCTTGGAGCGCCTTGATGATGATATCAGCGTTGGCAAAGCCAGATATAGCATAGTCAATTGCAAGCCGTAGCCAAGGTTTATTTTGTTTGTTTCTTTTGGTAGGGGGAGGGGGCACTTGCAGAAAGCTTGATTGATACTTTGGGTTTAACTCTCCCAAAGCTGTCATATGATTATGAGAGATGCCGTTGTGGAGGGTTCCGGAAATTTGCGAAAGGACTGGGAAAACATATTCTCATTACATATTTTCGATGAAGCACGCTCCTACATTAGGGGAGGAGGAACAGGAGGGAAAGGAAAATCAGGGATGTTAACCAGTCTGGAGCGACCGGTATGCCAGCATACACTGGGGATAGGGATGTGGGAGTTTGAAAGATGGGGAAAAAATGAGAGAAAGGAGAGCTCGCACACGCGTTCGGTTCACAAACGCTTAAGTTTCGGGAAGGGTAAGGGGTCTAGGGCAACCTTCTCCCCTCTCTCTCTCTCTGGCTATGGGCTTGGTGAGTGCTCTCGCCAAAGATACTCTTGCTCTTCGTGTTTCTTGATAATAACATTAAGCGTCTGCATGCCAGCTCCATTGCGATGGACATTATCCCGGGAAGACAGTTTCTGAATTTGTGAGGCTCTATAGCCTTTGCGCCCTGCGCGCAGCCAAAATCGCAGAAGTCGCTGTCAGGGCCATTGGACTTCCATTAACTTTCCGTTGTTCACGTGCGCCATCTGATGTTTACTGATTTGCTGCTAGTACGTCGCCACCTGTTGTCTTCCCGTGACGCCGCACTGACATGACACGTCACGGAGAGACCACCTTCTCGATGTCGAAACCGAAAATGCCTTTTTTTAAGGTAGTGGTAATAAAGAAAAATAACTTTTATTTTCTCACGTTTAAAACGTGAGGCTAATATATGAAATCAATACTATTTTTTTAGAAGCACGGATTTCATGAGAAATTCGCGTGTGTTTCCTTGGGGGTTCGTGTTAAAATCGAATGTTTGTCAACTGCCCCCTCAAAAAAGATGCTAAGAATTAATAACAATGTGCTCGTTATTCCTGGTTGGATAATGTCGAATACCAAAAGAAAGCGAGCATACCGTCTAAAGAAAGTAAATATGAGGGAACCGAATAATCAGTGAGAGTAGATTAAGAGAAGTAAAAAAAAAATGGAGCGCTTCCTTATTCGGACACAGGGCTCAAATGACGTTTCGCGATGACGTGCTTGTTATCCTGCTCCCATTTATTTATTTATTTATTTATTCTTTTATTTGATTATGCATAGTCCGCTGTAACCAGTTTAATTAAGGGTGTAAACTAGTTTGCACCATTAAAAGTGCAAACTGTAAACCTTTGTAAACGTGTAAACCAGTTTGCACCCTTAAGGGTGTAAACAGTGAATAAGTTTAAGGGTGTAAACTAGTTTAAGCGTGTGAACCAGTTTCCGCTCTTAAGGGTGCAAACTATAAAGCAGTTAAAGTGCGAACTAGTTTGCACCCTTAAGGGGGCAAACTGTAAACCAGTAAAGGTGTACACCAGTTTACACCTTTAAGGGTGCAAACTGGCTTACAGTGTAGCGACAGTCCCCGGAACGCTGCGTTTTCGTGGAATCTGCGTGGCGTCTCGGACGTTCTTTTTAGCATTTGTCTGCCTGTGAATGGCCCAGCGACAGGGTCATGGCGCCATCACAGAAATAACGCTTGGGAATCAAATATTTTTTGAGGTGTTCTTGAAATTCGCAATTGCTGATTTCGAATGAACGCTACTTCCGGTGGACTGCCTTCTGTGCGCCAACGCGAAGTAGTGGCATGAAGCGCCCGCAGGACTCTGGTCTACTGCCTCTGAATTCTATTTTTGTGACGACGTCGCAAAAGCGACGATGTCGTGTGATGACGACATCGTGTGACGTCACTTGATGCAACGTTGTATCGCGTCACGATGACGGGAGAAGTTTTCATAGCTAACAGGTAAAATTTTATGACCATGCCTTATGGGCACATCGTCACATAATGATCATCTTATGCATCGCTCGGGTTCCCGCCACTGATCGTTTTCTAATTTCGAGCGTGGTGATCACTTCGTTAAATAATCGAATCGCAGGATCGCTATTGTGGGTAAACAACGAGCCGTCTCTTGTTGCATTCATAAGAAAGGTGAATAACTCAGAATGCTAAACGCTTGGCCAAGGCAATGAAATAAGCACGTGTTTAGAACAAATTTTCAATGATTTAGAACGTAATGCGCTTTACTATGGGAGGGCTTCGAGCTGTCCCTGTAGAATGGCAAAGTAATGCCAAAAGTCAGTCACTCCGTACAAGCATTTGCATGGTTAGTGGGTGTGTATTTAGAAAAAGTGGTTAACAATTTAGAGTACTTAGTACTCTGCTACGGGAGAGCTGAAAGCCGTCCCAATGTGTGTTTAGAAAAAGTGGTTAACAATTTAGAGTACTTAGTACTCTACTATGGCAGAGCTGAAAGCCGTCCCGAGACATCGAGCTCCTTACAAGGGAAAGGTGATACCACTCATATGGGGGAATTTCCCTAGAGTTGGCTGCTCTATACTTAAAGAGAATTTTATTTCCAGATATATCTTACATAACTTATGTGCACACAGAAAGATGGAGAACGATGATCACGCTTATGTACAGTGCAAGCTCTTATATACAGCGAAAATAACCCATTTGCGTATGCAGTGCATGATGTACAATGGAAAAATTGTACAACTAGGACAGGACATTCATGAACATCGAGATGATTAAAGTTATATAAACAGTAAGACCATATGAACAAACAAGGGTTCATTCACAGTGTAAGGTGGTGTTTTGCATTCACCCGTGAGAACAGTTTGCTCTCGCGCTCAGAACAATGTTGCACAAAAGAGACATGTTTCTAATGAAGAAAAGGAAAATACGCACTGTAATTTCACAGTGGTACGAGCTATAGCCCACCTCCTCAATGGGGAGGAAAGGCATGGACACTCTGTCGTTTTTTACAATAATGAATCGTGTAGACTAGCGTCGGAAGAAAGTCTCCTCTCCCAGCATAACTAGCTTAATGTGTTTAGAAAAAGTTTGTTTACACTATGTACAAAAAACAAAAGTATCATAATATTCCTGTAATGGGCACATATACTACGACAGATCTATGTACCATGACCAACGTCACTACGTTGAAAGAAAGACATCGTTGCTCTAATATACATGACTATGTTGGCATACGTGTACACAAGAACTCATGCGATATCATGATACAATGAACGGTATTTTTTATTATTTTTTATTTATCGATACTGCAGACCAATATGCTGGCCCATGCAGGAGGGGCAAATACAAATTACATTAACAAGGCATTCACAAAAAGACTAACAATGCAAGAAGAAAAAACATGCAGTGCAAGATGCTTGCTTCGAAAAACAATTTACACAAGTGATAGAAACGAGAAAAAAATCTTAAGACAATAACAGAGCACTACACAGAGCATGGGATTCACGAGACAATTGTAAGAAATGTTTAACACTGATCATATTTATACTAAACATTAAGAAAAGTAGTTTTCCAATTCTTTTGTAAAGTTTTCCGATTGTATGACGTGAACAGGTAAAGAGTTCCATTCTTTTATGGTGCGCGGAAAAAAACTGTTTATGTGAGATTTGGTTTTGGCGAATATAGGCGTGAGAGAAAAGCTGTGTCTGCGTCTAGTCAACCGTCTGTTTAGGGGCACTAAAAAGTGAGGCTTCTGAAGGCCAATTTTCCCTTTTATTATGTTGTGCAGGAACTGTAGGCGACTAAGTATATGGCGATGTTCTAGTGAACTTATTTTATTGGTAAACATTAGAGGTGAAGGGGAATGTTCTCTTTTGTATTTTCCGAAAATAAATCTAACAGCCTTCCCCTGCACACGCTCCAAAATCATGATGTCCTTTTTGGTGTGAGGGTCCCATACAACCACTGCATATTCAAGTTTTGAGCGCACAATTGCGTTGTATGCCAAAAGCTTTTTACTCGCCGGAGCTTTGCTAAGCTTTCTTTTCAAAAACCACAATTTGCGCAAGGCCGGAGAGTATGTTAGAGATATCTGATCTGACCAAGTAAGGTTGTTATTAAACGTGACGCCTAAGTATTTATACTGGTCAACCTTGGTTATTATTGTGTCGTTAAGAACGTAAGAAAATATGCTAGGTTCTTTTTTTCTATATAACGATATATTAGATGCAATGAAACACAATTGCTTACAAACGAAATCGTGAATAATTACTCAACGGGCGGTGCTTAGCACCACGTCGGTGGAAAAATGAGTTTTACCCTTTCGTGTTCAAAATTGACGAAAGGACACGACTAATGCCGCAGAAACTCATGCTCCCCGAAGAAGAAAAGCTCCTCAGAGAGGAATGCGAGCATCTCTCGTCTCATTCTCCCCTGTATTGGCCACAAAGCACGCCGGCGGCAATTGGCAGCTACGGCCTCACATCGGCTTCCCCAAAGGCTGAACAGCCCCGCAACTGTTGAAAGACCGGAGAAGCGGCCGCGCGGAGGCCTTTGGTCATGAAAGTTCGCACACTCTGTCCCCGAAAACCAGCGTGAACCGCACGCCAAAAAAAGGCGGGAGACCAAACATTCAATCGTCGCATGTCGATTGGTCTCGACCATGACGCAGTTGGGGCAAGTGGAAGCGCGAATCACCTGCCACCGCTGCATCCAATCTCGCGTGGGGAGCAAGCCCCTGCCCAACCGCCAGACAATGTTTCTGAGATGCCCTGGCAACACTGCTGCAGTTATTGGTTTCCAAGCGTGGCTCATCAGAGATTGACGATGCTGGGGCATCAAGGGCCGTAGAAGGGCGGCCATTGTGTCCACCGCTTTAGAATCGGCCGCCTCTATCTCTGAGCACGTAGCTCCCAAACGTCGGTGAAATACCAGAAGGGCTCGATACAAAGATGGTAATTCAGTTGATTGGGGACCTTAGTTAATTTGGCTAGCCGGTAGGAAGACGCGCAGTGATGGTCCCAGATAGTAGCGAGCCATGTCTGAGCGGGCGTGCCATCATTGCTGAGTATTCGCAATAGAGTGCGGAGACACAATGTAGAAGCCGTGACGGAAACGACGGGAATGCAAACCGCCTTGATCTCGCGGTTGTGCTAACGCTGGACGAGATAGCAGTTCTGTGGCACCAGATAAAAAAAATGAACTGATGCAGCTTTGCACTTTCTTAGACACGTGGAGCGGTAGTTTTACAGAATGGCAAAGGTACCAAAACTTTCCGAGGTAAACCTTTTGAGCTAAGTATCAGCGTTCCAAGAGGGGGAAGTCGAAGTGTTTGGCTTCTTTAACGTCACTATGAAGAGTTTGTACAATTGATGACCAGATGCTGTCCTGTACACCAATTGCAGAGTAAGTAATGCCCAGTATTGTAATGCTAGGAGACCACTGTAAAGACGACGTGATGATGATACGACCGTTAGGGTTGCCAATAAAGAAATACTGGCATTTAAAAAAGTTTACCTTGCACCGGAGATAATGCCGAAATGATGGAAAGTATCAGGAGCATGTTGCAGCGACTGTTCATTATGAACATATAGAGTAATATCATCTGCATATGTGGTGACCTTTACTTGAGTGTTACCAGGTGGGGGTAAGCCACGAATCTGCGAAGCACGTTCAATGGCCTTTAAAAAGAGCTCTAATGCCAGGATGAATAGAACTGGGAAGAGGGGACACCCTTCATGAACCCCGCGCGTTACTTGAAAGGGGTGACTCTCACGGGAATCTATGTAAATGGTACTTTCTGAATTAGTGAACATCGCGTGAATTAGGTCAATGAACTTATCCGGGAAACCAAATTCATGTAAAACATTTAGTAAGTAGCCACGTTCTATGAAATCGAAATCCTTTTCCTAATCTATGGAAACCAGCAGTCCTTGTGCACACATCGGCTAGTGGTGCAGTACTGAATGATGTCTCGCGTCAACCACGTATGGGTGTGTACTTTTCGGCCCGGAATGGAACATACTTGGTGGGGAGCGATTAATGTTGCAAGAGACGGTGTGATTCGGCGCACCAGAATATTGGCCAAGAGTTTGTAATCTACATTAAGCAGGGTAATAGGGCGCCAATCTTCTGGTCGCGTGGACATTTGGTCTTTCTTGGGGACTTGTGTTATACGGCCTCTGTGGAAAGAGGTTTGAAGGGTAATATCACGGAAACACTTGCGAATGACCCGTGACATAAATGGACCAATGATAGGCCAGAACTGTACATAAAACTCTGCAGGGAGTCCGTCAGGCCTGGGGGACGAACCCTTCTTCATTGCGTTCAATGCACTCTTCATTTCGTCGTCGGATGGTGGTGAAAGAAGAACGTCGTATAGCATATTCGAATCATGTGGTAAGTCTTTCAACAGGGGATGCGAAGAAAGACATCCTGCGTAACTGACACCAGCAGCAGACGGAGCCATTATCTGAAAGTATGTAGTGAACGCCCGACAGTCACGTGTGTTTAGAAACAAATGTTCAACGATTTTGAGTACTTCGTACTCAACTAAGAGAGAGCACGAATGACTTTACATCTTGACTTTGACAGTGAAAAAAACGTGTGTTTAGAAAAATGAATAACTATGGGAGAGCACTGAGCCGTCCTGCCTAAAAGAATGAAACTCACATTTTTGGAATGAACAATGCTGCGAACTACTGAACGCACTCGTTTAAGAGAATTTTATATCCGGATATATCTTACACGGCTTATGTGCACACAGAAAAATGGACAATGGTGTTACCGACAGTCTTCTTCGCACTGCTGGTGGAGCCAACTTACTAGGACGCCAAAAAGTTATGCTACGATCAAACACCTGCATACTTGTTCTGGTTAAAGCACTTGCTATTTTTATAATTATCTGGTTATCAGTTTTATGAAACTTAGGACCAAGTCTTATAACGAAGATTTGTAGTGACTGCTTCGTACCCTTAAGGCAAACGTTTGATATCCTAAAATATTATACCGAATGTTAGTGTGGAGATGGCAAAAAAATTCAAGTACGGAGCGCCTCAGGTGAATTTTTAATGTTTCAATATCTTGACCAGGAGTGTGCCGAAATAAAGTCCAAATGCGACGGAGTGATCCGTATAGGCGTGGATTTTAACGTTGTAATCGGTAATTGTGGAGGTCTTCCCGGAAACTTTGCTTTCGGGTGGCATCGCCATGGCGTCTTTCATGTTCTTCCCAGCGTTCGACAGCGTCTCGAACGGACGAACGGCATCCCCATCGGCGTGCAATCTTCAAAACTTGTGTGTGACGTTCATTAAGTCGGAGTTCTCTTAGTATGTGCAATATTGTTACGTAGTCGTGACGTCGACAAAGGAAACAGTCGGCGTGTCAAATAAGAAACTTTTTTATCTGGCCGGACTTGTGGCTGCGAAACTTGATTGATTGATTGATTGTGGGGTTTAACGTCCCAAAACCACCATACGGTTATGAGAGACGCCGTACGTTGTGTAAGGCTCCGGAAATTTTGACCACCTGGGGTTCTTCAACGTGCACTAAAATCTGAGCACATGGGCCTACATTTCCGCCTCCATCAGAAATGCAGCCGCCGCAGCCGCGAATCGATCCCGCTACCTGTGGGTCAGCAGCCTAGTACCTTAGCCACTAGACCACCGCGGCGGGGCTGTGGCTGGGAAACTGAAGAACAGATTACAGTGATACATGCTGGCACCGATAGCGGTGAACAGAGTGTCAGCCGTCGACCGAATGACAGGCGCTGACGAGCATCGGCATTTATACGTGTGCCGCGTAGCAATGCCTCGCCTAATATTCCAGAGTACAGAGCACTGCACTGGATCGGGCCGGCGCCGGGTCGGGCCGGGTAATAGAGTGCTGGATTTTGCCGGGTAACCGATTATGGAAGCTTTGGACTCGGGTCGGGCTTGACACAGGCCCGTATTAGGTCGGGGTCTCATCAAAGCCAAACTGCGCGTGTACACTGTTTGGCTTTGTTGTTTAGACTTGTCTTTCAACCTCTTTTGCCGACTGAAAAGCTGACGCCTCCTCAAATGAACCTTGTAGATTATGCATGGCCCACAGGAAATGTCCTTCCACATGAGTGCTGTCCCTGTTGAAGTTTGCCTTTTTTACTTTCCACTTTTCCTTACCCATTACAAGGAGTTGCTCGCTGGTAACAGGTGTGGCTCGCTTTGACAGATCTACGGTACAGTGGTGGAAAAAGGGTGGGCAAAATAACCTTTGTGTTTTAATTGTGTTTAGAGAACGTATTAGAACGTATAGTGTACGTTAGGGTCAGTTGCTGGCCGAAGAGTCGACACGACAGCCTTAATTTATATAAGAACATCACCACCGCAACTATCAACACCACCCTTGCATGCGCTGCCCAGATTACCGTGTTAGTCCATATTTATCTATTCAGATTATTAGTCTGTAATGGGTCATTTTTCTATCAAGAATCATAGATACTCTGACTGCTTGCTCAGTAACCATTTTCCTTTATTCTAAGCTTTATTCTTAAACTAATTTCCCAGCTTGGCTTTATATCCATTGTCCATTACTTTAAACACCCTGCCGCATGGTGCACAAGTTCCTTTGTGTGTGAGCGTCATCCACACGAAGTCATCATCGTCTTCGTCATCTAGCCAGGCGCGAGCTGTACGTTCCCACGCACCACAGTCGTTCCACGTCTGCCGTCAGCGCTTAGCTTCCAGAAGAAACGCCCTCCAGATCTTCGCTTATTTCATCAAAGGCCGGAGCTCTGCAGCAGCTGCGAGCATTTCCAGCGAAACTTTCTGCTGCGAAGCGCTGTGGGCCGAGCTGCAAAGGTGAGTCGACGCCGGTGTTGGATTCTACGAGCAGCGGTGGCGGCAGCTTGCCCTGCAACACGCTCGAGCTAACCTTTCAGAACTCTTCGTCCTCCTCGCCATGCACCGGGAACAAGGTGATCATCCAAAATGTACCACCCGCGGAAATTCTACATCTGTTCCCGAACATTCGTGCTCGCAAGGTGAGATCCCGACGAATCGAAGGACCGTTCCAAGAGACGTGCCTGGGGACGTCGGGGTTATCATCGGACAGCAGCGTGCGACCATACGCTCGAGAAGGGTCGCGAAAGGAGCACTTCGGTAAGGTGTTTTGGTCGCGTTGACTGCCTCGAGCACGCCCGAATTTGTCGAAGAGGAAACCATATTTATGGCCAGGTGATCGGGCGTTCAAGAACAGTCCCGAGTCTGACCTGACACGCGTCGTCTGCTGTGTTGAAGAGGGCGTGACAGTCTCTCGTACCATGAGGCACGCTTTCTGCCTACTTGGGCCAACGCCTATTCTAAGATCGGTTCCACACTCGTATGCTGCGCAAGTTTAGCCAATGACGAAGAATGGGCGGCAGCAGCCCGTTCATGAAAGGTTGAGCTAAGCAGCCGCATTTGTTTGCGGTCTCTGGCACGACTATCGAAAGCGCTCTCCTGTTCTCTGACTGATTGGCAACTACGGAGCTCGGTGCGCCCGGGCCAGCAAGTGCCAGCAAAGACGAGCAATAGTTCTGTTTTTTTTTGTTCAAATAAACGCAGATAACGAAATATGCCTTTTTACTTGTTCCGGTTTCCATGAAGCAGAATCGCTAGATCGAGGTCTAATGGGCTACATTTACAGCCGTGTTCCGTTTCACAAGCCGAGAGTATGATACGTGTTGCATCGTGTATGAAGGTCCGCGCCCTTCTCATTCACTTCGTTTTGCGTATACCTCACTAAAAAATGTTGCAATTCAAAGTGGGCTTGGCGTGATGTAATGTTCGTGGTAACATAGCCACTACGAATGGTTTTCGCATTCAAGTTGCCTCCCGTGAATTCATGAAGGATCCTATGACGTGTTTAGCGCGAGAGAGTTTAACAGCTTGTTTCTTGGAATTTCCTATGTCGATGATGGCATCGTTGGTTGTGAGCGATAAATCGGCGTTGTCTGTGAGTACAAATTGGAGATATATGCAAATAAATAAATAAATAAATAAATAAAATATTGCTAAGTACGAATGAGAATCGAAGCCATACCTTGTGCGCTCCTTGCAGACGTTCTAACGCGGAGCCACACCAGTGCCGAAAACTTCTTCGTAAAAAAAAGTCACAGTTTTGCTGCAAAGGCGAAGCAATGAACGCGATAGCAACAAATTGGAAGGGCACGTGCAGAATGACACTGCAGATCGAAACATGCCCCGTGTTTCTCACGCACCAGCGATGCACGAAACGTTTTCAAAGGTACAGATGAGCGCGAATAAGCGTCTCGGTTGTTACTTCGCTGTGTCTGAAAAGCGCGCCCTTTTCGCAAACGGAGACTGTGCAACGATTGCAGTGACCTTTCTGTGACCGGTAGCTACATCAGAGTCTTTCCGGTGAAAGAACAAGGCCAGCCAAGACGTACGATTGTACCCACCGTGAGATAAGCGCGTGCGTTTGCGTCCACCCTGCTCCCTCTACGCGGGGCAAAGTACGCGTGGGAGATGAGAGCGCGCGCCGCCGCGTCGTGACGACGTGGGGACGTGCGCTCATTGCATCATCTTGCTGGTAATGCCGAAAACATGGTAGTTCCCCCCGAGATGCCCGTCGTGAGGGGTAAGTGGTAGATATAAATAGCTTGCCGTTTGACATCGAAGGAGGCGGTCCTTCGTGGCTCAGTGGTTAACGCCTCGCATTCACACTTCAGAGGTCCCACGTTGGATTCCGCGTGCCGAGTGTTATTCCAAAATATTTTTCTTTCTTGCCTTTTCATATATACAGATACGTATACATATGCGGTGAGTCACAGCCACGCTGACGTCTACGCCGACGCCGTTGGCAAAATTCAGATGAGAGTATCCATATATTTGCTATCGCAATACAAAAAAAAGAAAAAAATGAAAGAAAAAACCACGGCTTATTTACGAGATTAATGATGATGAGTGGCTAAAGCAGTGGGATCATTCGGGGTTCCCGTAAATCACCCATCGTCATGGACATCGACGAAGCAGTGTGCAAGGTTTATGGGTCATTAAACTTACGTTGTGTTTAGTTGGAATGAAAAAAAAAAACTCTATTTCAGTCCTGCAGGACGCGCTTAGCGCGTAGTGGGCGTTTCCCACGTAGGGACCGACAGGGAGAACTTGGCGGCCGCTTCGTGGGCCTGCTGGACGGCCCATTGCTGGTCGGCCAGAAGTGAGCTCCTGAGGGACCTCTCCCACTTGCTTGAGGTAGAGTCGGGAGGAGTTGTTCTACACTCCCAGAGCATGTGTGTGATTGTCGCTGTGTGTCCACATGATGGGCATGTGTCGCGGGGGTATACATGAGGATAATAAACGTGAAGCGTGGCAAGGTTTGGGTACGTGTGTGTCTCTAATAGGCGTAGGGTTAATGCCTGCGGTCGGTAAGTTTCAGATGTGGGGGTGGAAAAATGCGGCGTTCCAGGTAAAAGTGCTTTGTTATTTCATTGTAAGTAATTAGTGCATCACGATTGGTATCCAACCCAGCAAGATGGGGTTGCCCTGTGGCGGTACGGTTGGTAAGTGCGCGCGCTGCATCATGGGCGATCTCGTTGAGGTTGAATAGGGGCCCGGCACCTGGCCGAGATGGGCGGGGAAGCAGATGACAGTATGGTACTTCAGGGCACACGTGTCTGCTTTGCACAGGATACGTAGCGCCTGGTCGGAGATGACTCCGCGTTCGAAGGCTTTGATGGCTGGCCTAGAGTCGCTGTAGATGGATTCCCGTTTCCTGTCGAGCATAGCTATAGATAGCTATAGCTATTTGCTCCGCTACTTCAGGGTTTCGGGTGAGGATTGTGGCAGAGTTAAGAGTCTGCTGCGCGGATGATACCGCGACCGCGGCGAAGGCTCGGTTGTTGTGATAGGCAGCGGCGTCCACGAACGAGACGTGGTCCGCTTGCATGTGTATGCGCTTGAGAATAGCGGTCGCCCGCGCAAGGCGCCTGCCTCTGTTGTATTTGGGGTATATATTTCGTGGAAAGGGAGCAATCGTGATAAGGTCGCGGATTTCACGGGGAATTAGGGTCAACTCTGGGGGGTCCTTGGCCCTCGAGGAGAAGAAGCCGAGCTCGCGCATATTCTTATGGCGGCCCGCCTTGGTGGTGGGGAGTCGGGTCAATTGCACGCGTTCCTGAGCTTCGGCGATCTCTTCAAGCGTGTTATGTACGCCAAGCTCGAGGAGTTTGTACGTTGGAGTGGTGATAGGAAGGCCAAGGGCTCGTTTGACCACCTTGCGAATAAGCGCATTGAGTTGATCGCGCTCAGCACGTAGCCATTTGTGTATAGCAGCAACGTAGGCGAAATGGCACAAAACAAACGCGTGTACGAGACGCAGCAAGTTGTCTTCTTTGAGGCCATGGTGCCTGTTGGCTACTCTACGTACCAGTCGTATGGCATTCTCAGTCTTAGTCCTGAACTTATGTACTGTTTGGGTGTCGGTTCCGCGGGACTCGATAATCATGCCGAGGACCTTGATGGTGTGTACCCTTGGTACAGTGCGACCATCTCTGGTGTAGAGGGTAATATTGCGTTCCGCCGGAGGGTTCCACCCTTTGGGCTTGACACCGCGGCGTTTGGGCAAATATATCAACAGCTTCGACTTCGCGAGTGAGCACCTGAGACCAGTGTGGTCGAGGTAGGACTCAGCGGTGTCGATAGCCTCTTGCAGGGCGGACTCAGTGAAGCCATCTGACCCTGTGCAGCACCATATGGTTACATCATCCGCATAGATAGTGTGATTTAGCCCGTTGATTTTCGCAAGTTGTTCGGAAAGCCCGATCATCACAAGGTTGAAGAGCGTGGACGTGAGGACGGATCCCTGAGGTGTGCTCCGCTGTCCGAGCTCTACTTCTTCAGACACTAGGTCTCCTACGCGGAGGACGGCTCTACGTCGGGTGAGAAAAGAGCGGATAAAGTAGTAAAATCAATGACCTAGGCCGAGGGCTGCGATCGCTTTCAAGATTGACGAGTGCGTTATTGTATCGAAGGCCTTTTCTAAATCGAGACCGAGTATTGCACGAGTATCCCGAGTGTTTCCGCCATCTAGAATTTGATGCTTTAGGAGTAACCTGGCGTCTTGAGTGGATAACCCTGGTCGGAAGCCACTCATGTGGTGCGGGATGCAGTCGTTATCTTCGAGTTATCGACCAACCCTGTTGAGGAAGACGTGCTCAGCCACTTTGCTCACGCACGACGTGAGAGATATGGCGCGTAGGTTATCTAGGCTCGGCGCCTTGCCCAGTTTGGGTATGATGTGTTTAGTTTTGAATTTCGTTTTCCTTCATCATTCTGCTTTGTGGTATTGGGTCTAGGCTGAAGTTGGCAACGGTCGGTGCATGTTCTCTTGGTGGTTGGTTGTTTCAAGTCATGGCATCGTAGACGTCATATGTATGTTGCCAAAGCTAGTCATTGTCCGTGATCAT
Source organism: Rhipicephalus microplus (assembly GCF_043290135.1). NCBI lineage: Eukaryota > Metazoa > Arthropoda > Arachnida > Ixodida > Ixodidae > Rhipicephalus > Rhipicephalus microplus. The sequence goes on along the minus strand of NC_134709.1, from coordinate 26,554,331 downwards.
TATTGTCTTCATTATCTTCGTCTTGCTATCGTGGGCGCCGCTAACGGACACGCTTCTGCCTCAGAGTTTCACCCCTAAAAATGAAATCAGTCAATCATGGCAGGCGCTGCCCGTCGGCCGGAATCTCTTGAGCACGGCATGCAGCAGCAAGGGCCTGATTGTTGATGTCTCGCTGAACGGTGAATACGGGGTTGTGAAGCAGGGCCTCCAATAATTCTAGAGGCCATGAACCATTGTTCTAACTAAGACATGTTTACACCATTTACACCATTTTTGCTGCTTATATTGTTTCTGGCTCCTGCCGGTCTCTTGTCGGGCTGCTCTCATGGCGTTTGTGGCTGGTTGCACCAGCGATGCTTTTCCTTGCCTCAAGGGGACATGTTCTCAACATAATGGGCTCCTACCGAAGCTCCCATACCATGTCAGAATCGCGTTACCGATGCAAAATTGTATCATTGTCTGACAATATCCACGGATATATCCCTGTCATTCATTTCAGCGGGGACGGCTCTAGAGAGATCGTTTCGCAAAAAATTCTGGTGTTGACGTCTCTGTCGGCGTTGGCGTTGTTGGTTGTGAACAAAAAAATCATCTTGACTGTGACCGAGAAATCAAAAAGGATGAAAATAAACTTAATAAAAGCAGTCGTTGCTTTCCTTACGGCAAGACAGAGGCGTGCTGCGAGGACCTAATGAGGCCAGCAGTTAAAAAGGCGATGGGCTCGAATCAGATTACGCTGTCGCGATCTATTCTTGAAGGCGAAGCTTGCGCGTCCTTCAATTTTTTCCCCCAAGAATTGTCACCACTGCCACTGTCATCATCGCCGTCGCATGCACTGCCTGGGCTATCCAGGCGCGAGCTGCTCGTTCCCACGCGCCGCACTCGTTCCACGTCTGCCGTCAGCACCAGGCTGCCAGAACGAATGCTCTCCGGATCTTCGCCCATTTCATCAAAAGCTGGTGATCTGCAGCATCTGCGAGAAATGCCAGCAAAGCTCTATGCTCCGAAGCGCTGTAGACCGAGCTGCAAGTGCGAGTCGTCGCCGGTGTTGGATCCTGCAAACAGCGATGGCAGCGGCTTGCCTTCCAACATGCTCCAGCGAACCTTCCAGAACTCTTTGTCCTCCTCGACACGCAGCGAAAAGAAGTTGATCGTTGGAAGTGTAGCGCCCACGGAAATTGGACATCCGTTCTCGGACATTTGTGCTCGCAAGGTGAGATCCCGACGTTCGACATCCGTTCTCCAACCTCTGTGCTCGCAAGGTGAGATCCCGAAGAACCTAAGGACCACTCCAAGAGACGTGCCTGGGAACGTCGGGGTCATCATCGGACAGCAGCGTGCGACCACTCGCTCGAGGAGGATTGCGAAAGGAGCACTTTCGAGAGGTGTTTCTCGTTGTATTCACTGCCTCGAGCACGCCCGAATTCTTCGAAGGGGCCACTACCTTCATGGTGATGTGATCTGGTCGGGAATAAGAAAAGTCCCAAGTCTAGTCTGAGACGGGTCGTGTAAGAGGACGCGACAGCCTGTCGCACCATGGGGCACCCTATCGGCCTTCTTGGGCCAACGCCAATTCCAAGATCGGTTACACACTCGTATGCTGCTGAAGTGTAGCGATGACGAAACATGGGCGGCGGCTGGGAGTAAAAGATTGAGTCCAACGTCCGCATTTTTTACGGTCTCTGGCTTGATGGTTAGCAGTGCTGTTCCGTTCTCGCACTGATTGCCAGATGTCCACATGCGTGTGCCCGTGCCACCAAGTGCCGTCTAGGACGAGCAATAGTTTTGAAGCGATTTTCGTTCAAATAAACGTAGATAGCGAAATGTTGCTTTATCTTTGTTCCGGTTTGCTGGGCACGTTAAGAAGAATCGTTGGATAGAGGTCGAAATGGGGTACGTTTGCGACCGCGTCCCGTTTGATATAAAAGGCGAGAGCGCTATACATGTCACCGTGCTGATGGATGATGATGATGATAATGTTGATGATGATGATGATGATTTCCGGAAGAATGGCACAACGCACAATTGTGGATCAGGGACGGAACGTGCGACAGTAAATACTTGTGAAAAAATAAATAAATATAAGATATATCAAGAGAACAAAAAGATGGGGGAAGGAAGGATATGCGAAACAGATTATCTATAGGGAAGCGAAAAACATTTTGCTAATTTAGGTGCCTTCTATAGCAATGCTACTTATGCAATGCGAGAAAAATGAATTATACGATATAAATTAGATGAATAAATGATTGAATGATATTAGGCGTGCGATCTTCCAGTTCATTTCGTTTCCGCGGCGTTCGTATCACTAAAAAATAAACACGCCAGGGCTGAGCGGAACGCGCAACGCAGTCGAAGAGAAAGCTAGAAGAGCGACATTCCAGATCCTTTTCTGATCACTCTTTGGGTAACTGCTACAAGCACACTTGCTGGATACCAATTACGCTGCGATGCAGCGCCTCCAATAATTCTAGAGTCTAAGAACCATTGTGTTAACTAAGACATGTTTACACCATTTACATCGAGTTTGCTGCCTGTAATGTTTCTAGCTCCTCTCGGCATCTTCTCGGGCTACTATCATGACGTTTGTGGCTGCTTGCGGCAGCAACGCTTTCCTATGCCTCAAGGGCACATGTTCTTAACAGAATGGGCTCCTACCGAAGCTCTCATACCATGTCAAAAAAGCGTTACCAATGCAATATTGTATCATTTTCTGACAATTTCCATGGATATATTGCTTTCATTCATTTCAGCGGGGACCGCTCTAGAGAGCTTGTTTCGCAGAAATTCCGGTGTTGGTGTCTCTGTCGGCGATGGCGTTGTTGATTGTGAACAAAAAAATCATCTTGTCTGTGATCGAGAAATCGAGAAGGATGAAAATAAACTTGATAAAAGCAGTCGTTGGTTTCCTTACGGCAGGACAGAGGCGTGCTGCGAGAACCTAATCATGCCATCAGTTTAGAAGGCGATGGGCTCGAATCATATCACGCTGTCGCGATCTATTTTTGAAGGCGAAGCTTGTGCGTCCTTCAATTTTTTTCCCCGAAAATTGTCACCACCGCCACTGTTATCATCACCGTCGCATGCGCTGCCCGGGCTATCCAGGCGCGAGCTGCTCGTTCCCACGCGCCGCACTCGTTCCACGTCTGCCGTCAGCACCAGGCTGCCATAACGAACGCTCTCCGGATCTTCGCCCATTTCATCAAAGGCCGAGGCTCTGCAGCTGCTGCGAGAAATGCCAGCAAAGCTCTGTGCTCCGAAGCGCTGCGGACCGAGCTGCAAGTGCGAGTCGTCGCCGGTGTTGGATCCTGCAAACAGCGGTGGCAGTGGCTTGCCTTTCAACATGCTCCAGCGAACTTTCCAGAACTCTTCGTTCTTCTCGCCATGCAGCGGAAAGAAGGTGGTCGTTGGAAGTGTACCGCCCACGGAAATTCAACATCCGTTCTCGGACATTTGTGATCGCAAGGTGAGATCCCGACATTCGACATCCGCTCTCGAACCTTTGTGCTTGCAAGGTGAGATCCCGAAGAACCTAAGTACCACTCCAAGAGAAGTGCCTGGGAACGTCGGGGTCATCATCGGACAGCAGCGTGCGACCACTCTCTCGAGAAGGATTGCGAAAGGAGCACTTTCGAAAGGTGTTTCCCGTGGTATTCACTGCCTCGAGCACGCCCGAATTATTCCGAGGGCCACCATCTTCATGGTCAGTTGGTCTGGTCGGGCATCGAAGAAAAGTCTCAACTCTGGTCTGAGATGGGTCGTGTAAGAGCACGCGACAGCCTTTCGCACCATGGGGTACGCTTTCTGCCTTCTTGGGCCATCGCCGATTCCAAGATCGGTCACACTCGTATGCTGCTCACGTGTAGCGATGACGAAACATGGGCGACTGCTGGGAGTTCATGAAAGATTGAGCCCAACATCCGCATTTTTACGGTCTCTGGCATGATGGTTGGCGGTGCTGTCCCGTTCTCGGACTGATTGCCAGGTGTCCACTTCCGTGTGCCCGTGCCACCAAGTGCCGTCTAGGACAAGCAATAGTCTTGAAGCGATTTTTGTTCAAATAAACGTAGATAGCGAAATGTGGCTTTATCTTTGTTCCGGATTGCTGGGCAAGTTAAGAAGAATCGTTGGATAGAGGTCGAAATGGGGTACGGTTGCCACCGCGTCCCGTTTGATATAAAAGGCGAGAGCGCTATGTCACCGCGCTGATGGATGATGATGATGATGTTGATGATGATGACTATTTTCGGAGAGATGGCACAACCCACTGTTGTGGATCGGGTACGAAACGTGTGACAGTAAATACTTGTGAAAAAATAAATCTAAGATAGAGAGAGAGAACAAAAACGTGGGGGAAGGAAGGATGTGCGGAACAGATAATCTTTTGGGAAGCAAGAAACATTTTGCTAATTTAGGTGCCTTCTATTGCAATGCTACTTATGCAATGCGAGAAAAATGAATTAGAATATATATATGAGATGAATAAATGACTGAATGATATTAGGCGCGCGATTTTCCCGTTCATTTCGTTTCCGCGGCGTTCGCGTCACTAAAAAAATAAACACGCCAGGGCTGCGCGGAACGCGCAACGCAGTCAAAGCGACAGCTAGAAGAGCGACCTGTAAGATCCTTTTCTAATCACTCTTTGGGTAACTGCTACAGGTACACTTGCTGGATAACAATTACGCTGCGAAGCAAGGCCTCCAATAATTCTATAGAGTCTATGAACCATTGTTTAACTAAGACATGTTTACACCATTTACGGCGAGTTTGCTGCATATATTGTTTCTGGCTCCTCTTGGTATCTTCTCGGGCAACTCTCATGGCGTTCGTGGCTGCTTGCGCCAGCAACTCTTTTCCTTGCCTCAAGGGGTCATGTTCTTAACAGAATGGGCTCCTGCCGAAGCTTTCATACTAAGTAAAAAAGCGTTACCGATGCAAAAATATATCATTGTCTGACAATATTCACGGATATATCCCAGTCATTCACTTCAGCGGGGACCGCTTTAGAGAGCTTGTTTCGCAGAAATTTCGGTGTTGGTGTCTCTGTCGGCGTTGACGTTGTTGGTTGTGAACAAAAAATTATATTGTCTGTGACCGAAAAATCGAGAAGGATGAGAATGAACTCAATAAAAACAATCGTTTGTAGCCTTACGGCATGACAGAGGCGTGCTCCGAGGACCAAATCAGGCCATCAGTTCAGAAGGCGATGGGCTCGAATCAGATTACGCTATCGCGATCTATTCTTGAAGGCGAAGCTTACGCGTCCGTCAATTTTTTTTCGAAAATCGTCATCACCGCCACTATGATCATCAGCGTCGCATGCGCCGCCCAGGCTAACCAGGCGCGAGCTGCTCGTTCCCACGCGCCGCACTCGTTCCACGTCTGCGGTCAGCACCAGGCTTCCAGAACGAACGCTCTCCGGATCTTCGCTTCCGTTTCATCAAAGGCTGGGGCTCTGCAGCAGCTGCGAGAAATGCCAGCAAAGCTCTATGCTCCGAAGCGCTGTGGACCGAGCTGCAAGTGCGAGTCGCCGCCGGTGTCTGATCCTGCAAACAGCGATGGCAGCGGATTGCCTTCCAACGTGCTCCAGCGAACCTTCCAGAACTCTTCGTTCTCCTCGCCATGCAGCGGAAAGAAGGTGATCGTCGGAAGTGTACCACCCACTGAACTTCGACGTCCGTTCTCGAACTTGTGTGCTCGCAAAGTGAGATCCCGACATTCGACATCCGTTCTCGAACCTTTGTGCTCGCAAGGTGAGATCCCGAAGAATTAAGGACCACTCCAAGAGACGTGCCTGGGAACGTCGGGGTCATCATTGGACAGCAGCGTGCGACCACTCGCTCGAGGAGGATTGCAAAAGGGGCACTTCTGAGAGGTGTTTCCCGTGGCGCTTACTGCCTCGAGCACGCCCGAATTCTTTGAGGAGGCCACCATCTTTATGGTCAGGTGATCTGGTCGGCCATCAAAGGATAATCCCAAGTCCGGTACGGGAAGGGTTGCGTAAGAGGACGTGACAGCCTCTCGGACAATGAGGCACGCTTTCGGCCTTCTTGGGGGAATGCTAATTATTAGATCGGTTACACACTCGTATGCTGCTCAAGTGTAGCGATTACGAAAAACAGGCGGCTACTGGGAGCTCATGAAAGATTGAGCCCAACATTCGCATTTGTTAACCGTGGTTGTTTGTTTATGGGCACGATGGTTGACGGCGCGTTCCGGTTCTCGGACTGATTGCCAGGTGTCCACTTTGGTGTGCCCGTGCCACCAAGTGCCGTCTAGGACAAGCAATAGTCTTGAAGCGATTTTTGTTCAAATAAATGTAGATAGCGAAATCTGGCTTTGTCTTTGTTCCGGTTTGCTGGGGACGTTAAGATGAATCGTTGGATAGAGATAGAAATGGGGTACGTTCGCAACCGCGTCCCGTTTGATATAAACTGATGGATGATGATGTTCATGATGATGATTTCCGGAGGAATGGCACAACCCACTATTGTGGATAGGGGACGAAACGTGCGGCAGTAAGTGCTTGTGAAAAAATAAATAAGTATAAGATAGAGAGAGAGAGAGAGAGTAAAAATTGGAGAAAGAAGGATAGCCGAATCAGATTACCTATAGGGAAGCGACAAACATTTTGCTGATTTAGGTGCCTTCTATTGCAATGCTACTTATGCAATGCGAGAAAACTGAAATAAACGATATAAATTAGATGGATGAATGACTGAATGATATTAGACTTGCGATCTGGTGTTAGGTGCGGGGAACATTCTTCGAGACTTCGGAGACTTCCAAGTCTTTGACATGTTCATTTCTCTATCCATCAAATTACGCGCGGCTTCCCACTGTTGTTGGGTCAGGCGATTCGCATGGAGCTCTATCTCCTTGTCTAATGCAGCTACTTGCTTTCTTAAATTACTATTGCATTTTTGTCTTTTCCAGCGCTTTTGGATGCTAGTCCTTGCCTCCAACAGATGCCACAGTTTCCTGTCCATCTCCGCCATTCTCGCTTCTTCTGGAACAATTTTGGTGGCTTTCTCGACACTCTGTTGGAACTGCTCTACCCATTTTTCTATATCTACTGTGGTATCATCCGAATCCTGTCCTCAAATCTAGCGGAAATAGTCCCATCGTACAAGTGACAGTTTACTGCCTTTATTTTCTTTAGGGCCTGCATACACCGTTGTAACTACAATATAATGATTGCTGCCAAAATTTTGCTGCGTGTTTACCCATCGCGAGTATGCTACGTTCTTCGTAAAAGTTCGGTCCGGTGTTGTCATTACTAACGCTGTTGCCTATTCTTGAGGGCTCTTCAGGATTTGTTATCAGCGTAAGGCCCTCGTGTTGAGCGTCTGCCCATAAGTTGCATCCCATTATATTTTCGACAGTGTATCCCCAAGCCGCGTGCGGTGCGTTAATGTCGCCGACTATGACGAGAGCCTGTCTCCCCACTATGCCCAAGGCTTTGCGGAAAAGTGGACCAAACTTGTGCTTCTGTCGGGGTAGTCTATAAATGTTAAGCACGAAGAGGCTTCCCTCTCTCCTACAGAAGGGTATTATTTCTATATGGACGTGGTCTATGCTGTGCATTCCGGTATCATTCTCTACAGCCGTGAGGGTTCTATGTACACGAGTTGTGACAGTCGCCTTCTCACCAGAAGTACTATAAGACTGTAACTTTGCCATGCCCCCCCCCCCCCCCCGGTGACCTGCAGGGCGATGACATGTGGCGCCTCCTTGTTTATCAGGAATTGCTGCAGGTTCCTTCGTTTCCTACGGTACCAGCGGCAGTATCACTGCGAAAGAACGCGCTGGTTACGTGGCGCCATGTTTATTTATAGGATCCTCCCCGGCGACCTTGCTGGTTTATACCGTGGCTGTTCTTTTATACGGTTTTGATTTAACCGGCTCTGCACCAGACGAACGAACGTCCTTCGGCATGCTCTCTATCGCTAATGCCCTGTGCTCGAGTCCATCAAATTGTTGCTTTATTTCGACGTACATGCATGTAATTTGGTTTTGTAGTTCATCAAACATTTCTTTAAGCAATTTGTTAACCTCGCTAACCGAAAAGTTTCCGGCCTTTTCTGCTTCTTCCGGCACCCTCCTTTTGAGTGGCGGTGACTCCCCGCTCATTTGCGAGGAAACAGATGTTGGGGATCGATTAAGCGTTGGTATTTTACTAACAGAGGGGGTGTTAGTCGTTGTACTCGCGTTTTTCACCTCCTGAAGCTTCGGATTTTCTTCTTTCAGTTGCTTTATTTCTTCTTCAAGCGTTAAGTTCTGTCTAGTAATAGGTTCTAACATTTTTTAACCTGCATCAATTCCTTTTCCAAGGGGGACCCTATAACATTACTTGGTGAGGCAGTGCCGGAGACCCCACTTGCAAAGTACACCTGTGTGCTGCCGCTTCCTCGAGTGGCTCTTGAGTGGGACCTTGGCCTTGATCTCGTTTTGAAGCGAGACCTGGACTGTCTTCGACTCTTTCCCCCAGTAAGCTTTGGGAAAAATGCGGAGTGGGCTCGTGTGAGGCCGTTCCCATTGCTTTGCCTGTTAGTGTCCTTGTCTTACTGTTGGCTGGTTGTTGTGCTGTGGTCGTTGTCATGGCTTACGCCGATTTCCTTGCCTGGTAGAAGCGCACGCTGCCCGTGCTTCCTCCTCGTCTCGTCTCGTCCGTTTTCAGTGACGTCTCCTAACCAGGTATGGTATCTTCTATCTTGCCTTACATCTTTTGTCTCCAGTGTGTTGACCTTTGCCACATATATTGCATTGCACTTCACAACTGTGATCTTGCGCTGGATTCTCGCTTCCACATCCCCTGCACACCTCTTCGTTGGGATAGGAACACACGTCCGCTCTATGTCCAAGTCTCCCACAACCGCAGCAGATATCGAAGTGTTTCCTGTAGAGCTTACACTTAACGAGCATTGCTCCATACCTCACAAATCTCGGAACGCCAACTCCCTCAAACAGCACAATAATATTGTCAGCGTTTCCCTTTCTTTTCGCATGAAGGACTCCGGGGTTACGTGGAGTGATCAAGTCGCTAAGGATGTCTTCTGGGCTCTCTTCCTTGGAAACCCCTCGTATCAGTCCTTTTGACGTGTTCTCCGGGGCTGCCATGTGCCCACAGGTCTCAAATGCCTGCTGACCTATTGGTAGCTTGGTAATGCCTCCATACTGTCGGGCTCGATCCTCAGATGGTGTACTGATGACGAGTATGTTCTGCTTATTGTTAATGCACATACTGTCTTCCGCAGCTGCCTCCCGGCCGACCCCCGCAGTGTTGCGCAGGCAGCAAGATATGTGATCCATCCTGTATATTGAGACGTCAAGTCCACCACGCGGACGCACAATGGCCTTATAATCCTCCGTCGGCAGATTGGGCAGTCTACTCGCCTTGATGATTTCTCGAGCGTTCCGCTCCTTCCTCCATTTGTTTCCTGGCGCCTATTCTACAAAAGGCGTCTTTCGCTGCGTTTTCCCGCCAAGCCGGGCTCCGGGTCGACCTGCGTCTTGGCGCATTTTCACACTTCACACCAGCCTGACCCTTTTTCAAACTCTTCGGGTGATAAGTCTTCTCCGTCTCTAGTTACGACCTCCATTTTGGCATCTATCGGGCCTTCGAAGAGAAACTGGGGGTCCCGAACAGCTCCGATGGCGCGTTCGGCCGAGCTCTCCCCACCGCCGTCGCGGTGGAGACACTAGCGTTTAGTTCGTGTTCGCTGAGCTTATAGCTGCCGCGTTGACGTGGCAACCCAGAAAACACGGTTGTTGCACCAAGAAGATGCAGCCCACCTGTTGAAACGTGGTGTCCAGAAGATCTCCAGAACTTCCGTCGTCCACTGGCGTGAAAAATGGAGCTAGGAAATTCGATATTGTGTCGATAATCAGAGAAAAACTGCGAAGCCGGTAAGGCGTGCGTCCGCATTCCGTGGCCCCCAAGCGGCAATCCATGACGCTTAGTAATGAAATTTTTTTAGGTGTTTCTGAAATGTGCAATCGCTGATTTCGATTGAACCCTATTTCCGGCATCTGTACGCCAACGTGAAGGAGTGCCATGAAGCGCTTGCAGGACACTGGTCTACTGCTTCTGAATTCTATTTTTGCGACGACGTCGTCAAAGTGACGATGTCGTGTGATGACGACATCGTGTGACGTCACATGATGTGACGTTGTATTACGTCCTGATGACCATCCCGGCTGCGGCGGCTGCATTTCCGATGGAGGCGGAAATGTCGTAGGCCCGTGTGCTCAGATTTGGGTGCACGTTGAAGAACCCCAGGTGGTCAAAATTTCCGGAGTCCTCCACTACGGCGTCTCTCATAATCATATGGTGGTTTTGGGACGTTAAACCCCACAAATCAATCAATTACGTCCTGATGACGGGAGGAGTATTCATAACTAACGGATATAAATTCTTGACCACGTCTTATGAGCAAGATATCACATAGTGATGATCCTATGCATCACTCCGGCTCACGCCACTGATCGTCTTTCAATTTCGATCATGGTGATCACTTCGTTAAATAATCGAGTTGTAGGAACCCTATTTTGGGTAAGCAACGAGCAGTCTCTTGTTGCATTCTTAAGAAAAGTAAATAACTCAGAATGCTAAACGCTTGCCCAAGGGAATGAAATAATGACGTGTTTAGACAAAAAATTCAGTGATTTGGAACATACTGTACTCTCTACTATGGGCGGGATTCGAGGTGTCCCTGTAGAATGGCAAACTAATGCCAAAAGTCAGTCACTTAGTACAAGCATTTGCATGGTCAGTGGGTGTGTGTTTAAAAAAGTGGTTAACGATTTAGAGTACTTAGCACTCCACTATGGGAGAGCATAAAGCCGTCCTGTAGGCATATACCGGGTTATAGCACACCATGGCACACCGACGTCCTAATGTACATTTTTATAAAAAAAGTGGTGAACCATTTTGAGTACTTGGTACTCTGCAATGGGAGAGCATGAAGCCGTCCCGTAACGGAAATCACCTGAAACCTTTAAGGAGTTTGGCCGAACGGCATCGCTGATAGGTTGACGATAGTTCACCTGTTTAGGAAAAGTTTATTCTATCATGGGACGCAACAAACTTGTGGAACGAGCGCCTGTACAACAAGCACAATAACAAACAAATGACAAAGCACAACATACATTACACATTTAAACAAAAGTGTCCAAGTTCGTAGGGTGTCCATAGTCCATGGTACTAATAACTACATACACTACATATAAACTCTAATCACAATATTGACAATGTACATGATGATGTATGTACAGAATATACAAGACTTGGTAAAGATGTTAGAAAATATGTACAACAGGTATCAATTTTCATAAAAATTACATACATCGTTAAAATTAAGTGCATATATACAAGAGCTGACACCCATATGGGACATACACAAACACATAGAAATAGTAAACACATACTCATTACATGCACTAATCAGACATTGACAGGTGACCTTGCTATAGGAACCAGGCCAGGTGGAAGACTAATCGAACGCGTCTGTCGACTACAGACAGAAAGCGGCACGACCATTGACGCAGAAATTCTTCCTCCCCAAGGAAGAACAATTCCTCCGACAGAAAAGTTAAGAGTTCAGAGTAGAGGCGTTCCAGAATCAGACAGAGAGCATGACGACGATGACCTGCCGTCACAGCTTCGCACCTATTACGCCACAAACAAAAAGCGCCCGCAGGTATTAGAAGGCGCGCAAAACGACTACGCGAGCAGCGACCAGATGTTACAAAGCGATTAACGCCTAGGCCACGATAACTAGTGTTAACGGACTTTCAAAACACCTTTGCAATGACACATTGCTGCAGCATATGCTGGTTAGACTCCTGTAACGGGCAGTTAGGACAAGTGGAAGATGGGACCATGCCCCACTTTTCCAATCTGTCCCGTGTTGGGAGTACTCTCCATCCAAGACGCCACATAAAGTCACGGAGGTGACCAGACAAAAACGATGCCGTTATAGTGCTCCACGAGACATGTCTCGATCGTGCTCGGAGGGCTGGAGGAACCAGAGAAAGCAGAAGAGCCGCCGTTGTATCTACAATGCGGCTTTCGAAAATGTTCACATCGGGACAAACCTGCTGCGCGTGTCGATAAAATGCTACTGCCGTTGAGTAAAATACAGGCACGTTAAGTGTTGACGGTGCAGAATTAAGTCGTGCATCTGGTAGTAAATAGCGTATTCTGGTGCCTCAGAAATAGCAGGCAAGATCACGCGCGGGGCACTGATCACCATGAAACAACCGAAGTAAGAATCGTAGGACAAGCATTGATTGATTGATTTGTGGGGTTTAACGTCCCAAAACCACCATATGATTATGAGAGACGCCGTAGTGGAGGGCTCCGGAAATTTCGACCACCTGGGGTTCTTTAACGTGCACCCAAATCTGAGCACACGGGCCTATCGTAGGACAAGCAGCCGGCAGCGAACAGAGACGGACGAGAAAGCGAATCCACCGCAGTTTCTCGGTTGCCCATGAGCTGCTCGGCAAACCAGTTCTGTTCCACCACCCGACCAAAAAAATGAGCCATTGAGGGATTGCAACGACCTAGTGATTCGTAATGGGGGCTGTAAGACATGAGATATGTTCCATGCACGGCGGAAAAACACCGTCTGTGCTAAATAACTTCTTTCGAGCATTGGTAAATCATACTCTTGTGCTTCCCGGACGTGTCGTTTTACATCTTCGACTACTGAATTCCATAAGGAGGCTGATATGCCGTAGCAAGTATAATCAAGCCCCAGAATGCGAATGGAGTCACTTTTTTGAAGACCAAAACAGTGACTTAGACAGGCTTCTTGGGAACCAATGAATAAATATCGACATTTTGAAAAATTTAACGCAGCACCTGAACTCGTGCCATACGCAGCAAAAAGTCGTAGGCTACGAGATAAACTGTCTCCATTCTTCAGATACGACGTGATGTCATCAGCAAATGCTGTCGCCGTCACGGTACCTGGAAGAGGAAGGCCTCTAACGTAAGGATCAGTGACTAGCGATTGAAGGAATGGTTCGAGGCCGAGTACAAAAAGTGCAAGGGATAAAGGACACGCCTGGCGAACACCACGGGTAACAGGAAATGGCGCACACACTAAACCATCAAGAAACAACGTGCTGCGTATATTTCGGTATGCGTTTCTGAGAAGCTCAACGAAGTTTTGCGAGAAGCCAAATGCGGCCATTACGTTAAATATAAAGCTATGTTCGAAATGATCGAATGCCTTTTCCTGTGCAAGTGAAACCAAGAGTCCCCGAGCTGGTCTTGTTAACGTGTACGCAACTATATCACGCATAACAAAGGAGAGACCGTGGATTTCTCTTCCAGGAATAGAGCACGCCTGGTGATGACCTATTGAGGAGGGCATCAGGCTTTTCACACGCCGAGTGATAACTGCTGCGAAAGTTTTGTAATCAACGTTGAGGAGCGTTATTGGTCTCCACTCATCTGGGCGAACCGACGATGGGTCATGTTTAGGTATTAAAACATTTCGACCATGGCGAAAGCTTTCAGGGAAATCTAACATCTCAAAACAGCGGCAAATAACAGAGGTGAAAAGAGCATCAATGTCGTCCCAAAACGTTAAATAAAACTCAACAGGCAACCCGTCCGGCCCGGGGGCCGAACCACGCTTCATAGAAGACAGTGCCTCTTTCACTTCGTCAGCTGACGGACTTGTGCAAAGTTGTTCAGCTACTTCAAATGAAATTTGAGGGAGCCTACTTAACATTGTGGCTGTCTCGGTGGTACAGCGATGGGATGACTTTGTCGTACGAGCCATGTTGGCAAAGGGATCTAGGAAAACTGATTGATCACGTGTCGGTGGCAACGCAGTGTTTAAGGATCTGGAAGCCGGGGTTGCTAGTCGTCTCGACGAGTTGAGAAGCGAGCTTTTCGCAAAGCGTAGAACCTCAAGGTTAGCACATGGATTACGTCTGCAACGCCAAGCAGCCGCCGTCACCGACTAAGCTGCAATAAGGCGTTGAAGACGACCCCTTAACTGTCGCTGCCATGCGCGCATCAAGGGAATTAGCTGATCAACCTGAAGAGCAATACGCAGCTTTGTGGCAGTGTCCGCTAGTTCTTCGGACGTACGGCGTCTAAGGGCCCGACCTGCTACTGAGCAGTGTAAGCGACACTGTGTCTGGAGCGCGTCTCACACCTCCGGACCGCATCCCAAGAGAGAGGCGTGCAAGATTCTAAATAAACTGGAGAGGGAACGCGCGTCGTGCAGAATGCGGATGTCAAGACGCCAAGGTCTTACTGATGATGGAAAGGGAAAGTAAGCCTCGAGCGTCACTGGTCGGTGGTCTGATATAAATATAAACAGGGGATAATGGTAATGTTACTACATCAGAGTGCGATACGTAAGAAGCTAGAACGCTCGGCATATAGAAACGATCCAACCGACTAGACGACGTGCTACGCCTCCAAGTCCAGGCATACTGTGGGTTTAGAAGAAGTGGTTGTGGTGCAGTGAATCCGCAGCGAACTGCTGACGAAGCCAACTTACTAGGACGCCACAAAAATATGCTACGTTAAAACACCTCCATACTTGTTCTTGTTAAGCCATTCACTTTTTTATAATGATCTGGTTACCAGTTTTATTAAACTTTAGGATCAAGTCTTATAACGAAGATTTGTAGTGGCTGCTTCGTACCCTTAAGACAAAAGTTTGACATCCTAAAACATTATACCGAATGTTAGCGTGGAGGTGGCAAAAAAGTTCAAGTACGGAGCGCCACAGGTAAATATTTATTGTTTCAATACCGGGACCAGGAGCGTGCCGAAATGAAGTCCAAATAAAATGTATACCTTTAGGCCCGAGGGAGTGATCCGTATAAGCGTGGGTTTCACCGTTGTAAACGTTAATTGTGGAGGTCTTCACGGAAAGTTTGCTTTTCGGTGGCATCGCCATGGCGTCTTTGATGTTCTCCCAGCGTTGGACAGCGTCTCGAGTGGACGAACGGAATGCCCATCGGCGTACAATCTTCATAACTTGTGTGTGACGATCATGAAGTCGGAGTTCTCTTAGTGTGCGCAATATTGTTACGTAGTCATGACGTCGACGTAGGCCACCGTCGGCGTGTCAAATAAGAAACTTTTAGGGGCGAAGCTACTTATGGCGTGGCTTGGGCGTCCCTCGTATGTAACCACCAGTGGCACATACCCGAAATAGGTATAACACTTGACCTCCAAGGTGGTGCCAGTGAGAGATTTCTTCTGTGCGTTGTTTAACAATAAAAAATAGTGCTCAATGTACATGCCAATGTCTGCTAATGGGGAATGAGAGACATGAGCATTCGGCTTTTAGTCAACGCGCACGCTGCGATCCCCATTAGCAGCCATTGGCATGTACATTGAGCACTATCAGACAAGAAAGGGATGCTACATTATATTCGCTGGGTGTAACCCCCTTAGCTTTAGAAAGGTTTAGCGAGCGTTGAGCAGCAGTGCCATGAATACAATGAACTTGTATATACCATGAATGAACTCAAGGTGGTTAAAAATGAGAAGTAGATACGAAGCGCAAGCCGTAAGAAAGTAAAAGCCGAATTCTCCTGTCTCTCATTTCTCATTAGCAGCCATTGGCATGTAAATTGGGCCCTATCTGACAGGGAAAGGTTGCTACGTTATACTCGCTGGGCGTAACCTCCTTGGTATTCGAAAGGTTTAGCGAGCGTTTGGTCGCAGTGCCATGAATACAGTGAACTAGAATATACTATGAACTCGAGGTGGTTAAAGGTGGGAAGTGGTTCCAAAGCGCAGGCCGTAAGAAAGTGTGCGTGTGCCACCTCTCGTTTAGTCCTTGGAATGTCCGCTGGATGGCGGTGCTTCTATATGGGGAATATATGATAAAAGATGCGAGATGGTGGGACTTGGAGTGTTGAATAGATGAACGAACGGACACATAAACAGATGCATGGATGGACGCATGAACGGATGCAGGGGCGGATGCACGAAAGAACGCAGGGACGGGCGCACAAACAGACGCATGGACGGTCACACAGACGGGCGCATGGACGGACGAATGCTTCGCCCCACTCTCCATCATTCACTCCGTGGATATGCTGCCATTTTTTTTATGTGGCCGGACTTGTGGCCAGGAAACTGAAGGACAGATTACAGTGATGCATACTGGTACTCATAGTGGCGAACAGAGCGTCGGCCGTCGAATAACTGACAAACGCTGACGAGCATCGGCATTTATACATGTGCCGCCTAATCTATTCCTCGCTATAATATTCCAGAGTACAGAGCACTGCACTGGCTCGGGCCGACGCCGCTTAATTGATTGCCGCAGTTTGCTGGGTAACCGATTGTTGAAGCTTTGGGCTCGGGTCAGGCTTGATACTGGCCCTTAATAAGTCCGGGACTCATACATATTGGTGTAATAGCGTGTGTACGCTGTTTGGCTTTGTTGTTTAGACTTGTCATTCAACCTCTTTTGCTGACTCAAAAGCTGACGCCTCCTGAAATGAAGCTTTTAGATTACGCATGGCCCACATGAAATGTCCTTCCACATGGGCGCTGTCCCTGTTGAAGTTTGCCTTTTTATTTTCCACTTTTCCTTACCCATAAGAAATAGTGTTGATCGCTGGTAATAGGTGTGGCACGCCTTGACAGATCTACGGTACTGTGGCGGAATAAGGGTGAGAAAAACCACCTTCGTGTTTTAATTGTTAGAACGTATAGTGTACGTTGGAGTCAGTGCCCGGCCGAAGAGTCGACACGACAGCCTTAATTTGTGTAAGAACATCACCACCGCAACTATCATCGCCACCCTTGCAAGCGCTGCCCAGATTATCGTGTTAGTCCATATTTATCTATAGCTTGCCGTTCGAAGTCGAAGGAGGTGGTCCTTCGTGGCTCAGTGGTTAACGCCTCACATTCACACCTCAGAGGTCCCACGTACGATTTCGCGTGCCGAGTGTTATTCCTAGTTATTTTTCTTTCTTGCCTTTTCATATATACAGATACGTATACATATGCGGTGAGTCACAGCCATGCTGACGTCTACGCCGATGCCGTTGCAGCTGACAGTGTCCATATAATTGCTATCGCAATACAATAAAAAGAAAAAAATGAAAGAAAAAAACCACGGCTTATTTACGAGAATAACGATGATGAGTGGCTAAAGCAGTGGGATCGTTCGGGGTTCCCGTCAATCACCCATCGTCATAGACATCGACGGAGCGGTGTGCAATTATGTACAAGTTTTATGGGTCATTAAACTTACGTTGTGTTTAGTTGGAATGAAAAAAAACTTTATTTCAGTTCTGCAGGACGCGCTTAGCGCATAGCGGGCGTCTCCAACGTAGGGACCGACAGGGAGTACCTGGCGGCCGCTTCGTGGACCTGCTGGGCGGCCCATTGCTGGTCGGCGAGAAGTGAGCTCCTGAGGGACTTCTCCCACTTGCTTGAGGTAGAGTCGGGAGGAGTTGTTCTACACTCCCAGAGCATGTGTGCGAGTGTCGCTGTGTGTCCACATGATGGGCATGTGTCGCGGGGGTATGCATGAGGATAATAAACGTGAAGCGTGGCAAGGTTTGGGTACGTGTGTGTCTGTAATAGGCGTAGGGTTAATGCCTGCGGTCGGTTAAGTTTCGGATGTGAGGCAGTAATACTTGTGAAAAATAAATATAAGATAGAGAGATAACAAAACATGGGGGAAGGAGGGTTATGCGAAACAGATAATTTTTAGGGAAGCAAGAAACATTTTGATAATTTAGGTACCTTCTATTGCAATTCCACTTATGTAATGCGAGAAAACTGAAATAAACGATATAAATTATATGTATAAATGACCTAAATATATTCTGCGCGCCATCTTCCCGTTAATTTCGTTTCTGCGGCGTTCGCATCACTCAAAAAATAAACACGCCAGTCTTGCGCGGAACGCACAACACAGTCACGGCGAAAGCTAGAAGAGCGACCTTTCAGATCCTTTTCTAAACACTCCTTGGGTAACTGCTACAAGCACACTTTCTGGATACCGATTACGCCATAACTAATCACAACTTTCGTGTAGTACGTCAGCATTTACTATGCTATCTTTCTTTATCCTTCGGAGAAACGCGGTATCCGCAACACACTTTCTCGGAATTTTGTGCAATTTGTTTCGAGGCACTGGCTGACGGTGATGAATTATGCCTGAAGTGGATATGCGGTATACAGTTAACAGGTGATCAAGAACAAGTTTTTCAATGGGTTGGGTGGTGTCGGCGACGGCGCCTTTGGTTGTGAGCCACAATTCGGGATAGATGCAAATGAAGAAATGAATAAATTAAAAAAAATATTTACTCCGAGTGGGAATAGAAACCAGGCCTTCTGCGTTACTGGCAGATGTTCTAACATGGAGCCACGCTAGAAGTAAAAGGTTCACCGTTAAAAAAAATATTGCACTAGAATTTTGTGCCGCGAGAGGAGTTTCCTGAACGCATGCATGTAACATGGAGGGGGAGGGGGGGTGTGCAGAATCGTAGAATCTCACCCGGCGTCAAGATATGTGGACTGCAGAAGGAGTATAGGTGCTTTAAAGCTGCCCACTGCCCACCCATTACAAAGTGAATAGGTGCACGTGGAACCTTACGGATGCATAACGAGTGCTTTGCCAATTTGCAAACGCAAGAATTATGCCGTAGCGGGCACATCGCTACTGTACTTGCAGCAGGAATTTTAAAATAGTTTGAAACGGCTCAGGGCACAGACGTTCATTTCTCGTGTGGCACGGTTGAAGGTGATGTGGATAAGCAGTCGCGTAACCCGGGTGTGGCACAACAGCCCCCCCCCCCCCAAATGAAAACATTATTATATAGAAAATGAAGCTTGAGTGAAAGTCGAGGTGAGAACTGTACAGTAAACGAAAACGAGTATTCTAAATAATGGAAACAGATTCCAGCCGAAGCCCGGCCGCGGTAGTCTATAGTGGCTAAGGTACTCGGCTGCTGACGCGCAGGTCGCGGGATCGAATCCCGGCTGCGATGGTTGCATTTTCGATGGAGGCGGAAATGTTGTGGGCCCGCGTGCTCAGATTCGGGTGCACGTTAAAGAACCCCAGGTGGTCGAAATCTCTGGAGACCTCAACTACAACGTCTCTGATAATCATATGGTGGTTTTGGGATGTTAAACCCCACACATCAATCAATCAGTCTCTCGGACCATGGGGCACGCTCTCGGCCTTCTTGGGCCAACGCCTAATCTAAGTTCGGTTACACACTCGTATGCTGCGCAAGTTTAGCCAATGACGAAAAATGGGCGGCAGCAGCCCGTTCATCAAAGGTTGAGATAAGCAGCCGCATTTATTTGCGGTCTCTGGCACGACGATGGAAGGCGCTCTCCCGTTCTTTGACTGAATGGCAACTACAGAGCTCGGTGCGCCCGTGCCAGCAAGTGCCAGCAAAGACGAGCAATAGTTCTGTTTTTTTTTTTGTTCAAATAAACGAAGATAACAAAATAAGCCTTTTTACTTGTTCCGGTTTTCATAAAGCAGAATCGCTAGATCGAGATCAAATGGGCTACCTTTGCACCCGTGTTCCGTTTCACAAGCCGAGAGTATGATACGTGTTGCGTCGTGTATGAAGGTCTGCGCCGTTCTCATTCACTTCATTTTTGCGTATACCTCCCTAAAAAAAGTTGCAATTCCAAGTGGGCTTGGCGTGATGTAATGTTCGTGGTAATATAGCCACTACGGGTGGTTTTCGCATTCAAGTTGCCTCCCGTGAATTAATGAAGGATCCTATGACGTGTTTAGCGCGAGAGAGTTGAACAGCTTGTGTCTTGGAATTTCCAGCGATGATGGCATTGTTGGTTGTGAGCAAGAAATCGGCGTTGTCCGTGAGTACAAATTGGAGATAGATGCAAATAAATAATTAAATAAATAAATAAATAAATTTTTGCTAAGTACGAATGAGAATCGAAGCCATGCCTTGTGCGCTCCTTGCAGACGTTCTAACGCGGAGCCACACCAGTGCCGAAAACTTCTTCGTAAAAAAAAGTGACAGTTTTGCTGCAAAGGCGAAGCAATGAACGCGATAGCAACAAATTGGAAGGTCACGTGCAGAATGACACTGCAGATCGAAACATGCCACGTGTTTCTCACGCACGATGCACGAAACGTTTTCAAAGGTACAGATGAGTGCGAATAAGCGTCTCAGTTGTTACTTCGCTGTGTCTGAAAACCGCGCCCTTTTCGCAAACGGAGACTATGCAACGATTGCAGTGACCTTTCTGTGCCCGGTAGCTACATCAGAGTCTTTCCGGTGAAAGACCAAGGCCAACCAAAACGTACGATTGTACTCACCGCGAGATAAGGGCGTGCGTTGACGTCAACCCTGCTCCCTCTACGCGGGGCAAAGTACGCGTCGGAGATGAGAGCGCGCGCCGCCACGTCGTGACGACGTGGGGACGTGTGCTCATTGCGTCATCTTGCTGGTAATGCTGAAAACATGGTAGTTCCCCCCCCCCCCGAGATGCCCGTCGCCAGCGGTGATTGGTAGATACAAATAGCTTTCCGTTTGACGTTGAAGGAGGTGGTCCTTCATGGCTCAGTGGTTAACGCCTCGCATTCACACTTCGGAGGCCCCACGTTCGATTCCGCATGCCGAGTGTTATTCCGAGTTATTTTTCTTTCTTGCCTTTTCATATATACAGATACGTATACATATGCGGTGGGTCACAGCCACGCTGACGTCTACGCCGACGCCGTTGGCAAAATTCAGCTGAGGGTGTCCCTATAATTGCTATCGCAATACAATGAAAAGAAAAAAATGAAAGAAAAAAAACCACTGCTTATTTACGAGATTAATGATGATGAGTGGCTAAATCAGTGGGATCGTTCGGGGTTCCCGTAAATCACCCATCGTCGTGGACATCGACGGAGCGGTGTGCAATTATGTACAAGGTTTACGGGTCATTAAACTTACGTTGTGCTTAGTTTGAATGAAAAAATTGCCCGCCGCTTCCCTCGGGGGAACACTGAGGAGGATGCGGAGCATATAATTGGTTAACGGGGTGTTAAAGTGCGACTTACTTGGGTCGATGGCTAAATTGGTTAACATGGTTGTGAAATGGGGTGTTAAATTGCGACTTACTTGGGTCGATGGCTAAATTGGTTAACGTGGTTGTAGGAGGGGGTGTTAAATGAGTGAACACGTACACACGTATGCGAAAGGACGGCGCTGGTCGAAGGGACGTCGATCATTGTGTTTGTGGATTCGTTGGAATTCATTTCACCGCGACCTTGGACGTCGACGCGCCGTACAAACCAACCGACGAGCGGCAACTGAGCGAGCGAGCGCCGACCTTGAGTATATATACAGCGCGACGGCGCATGCACTGTCAGCTGTTGAATGTTCTCGAAGGAGAAGCGCGCGCGCGGCACAGATGGCGACGGCGCGACGGCGCATGCGCTGTCAGCTGTCGAATGTTCTCGAAGGAGAAGCGCGCGCGGCACAGATGGTGGGCGACGGCACGACGGCGCATGCGCGCGCGTCAGCTGTCGAATGTTCGAGAAGCGGTGCGGTCGGCGCGGACGGCGCACTACAAGGCGCGAGTATAAGATGCTTCCGCATCTAAAAAAAACTTTATTTCGGTCCCGCAGGACGCGCTTAGCGCGTAGCGGCCTTCTCCCAAGTAGGGACCGACAAGCAGTACCTGGCGGCCGCTTCGTGGGCCTGCTGGACGGCCCATTGCTGGTCGGCGAGAAGTGAGCTCCTGAGGGACCTCTCCCACTCTCTTGAGGTAGAGTCGGGAGGAGTTGTTCTACACTCTTAGAGCATGTGTGCGAGTGTCGATGTGTGTCCACATGATGGGCATATGTCGCGGGGGTATGCATGAGGATAATAAACGTGAAGCGTGGCAAGGTTTGGGTACGTATGTGTCTGTAATAGGCGTAGCGTTAATGCCTGCAGTCGGTTAAGTTTCGGATGTGGGGGTGGAAAAATGCGGCGTTCCAGGTAAAAGTGCTTTGTTATTTTATTGTAAGTAATTGGTGCATCCCGATTGGTATCTAACCCAGCAAGATGGGGTTGCCCTGTGGCGGTACGGTCGGTAAGTGCACGCGCTGCATCATGGGCGATCTCGTTGAGGTTGGATAGGGCACCCGGCACCTGGATGAGATGGGTGGGGAACCAGATGACAGTATGGTGCTTCAAGGCACTCGGGTCTGCTTTGCGCAGGATACGTAGCGCCTGGTCGGAGATGACTCCGTGTTCGAAGGCTCTGATGGCTGGCCTAGAGTCGCTGTAGATGAATTTCCGTTTGCTGTCGAGCATAGCTATAGCTATAGCTATTTGCTTCGCTACTTCAGGGTTTCGGGCGAGGATTGCGGCACAGTTAAGAGTCTGCTGCGTGGATGATACCGCGACCGCGGCGAAGGCTCGGTTGTTGCGATAGGCAGCGGCGTTCACAAACGAGACGTTGTCCGCTTCCATGTGTATGCGCTTGAGAATGGCGGTCGCCCGCGCAAGGCGCCTGCCTCTGTTGTATTCGGGGTGTATATTTTGTGGAATGGGAGCGATCGTGATAAGGTCGTTGATTTCACGGGGAATTAGGGTCAAATCTGGGGGGTCCTTGGCCCTCGAGGAGAAGAAGCCGAGCTCGCGCAGAATATGGCGGCCCGCCTTGGTGGTGCTGAGTCAGGTCAATTACACGGGTTCCTGAGCTTTGGCGATCTCTTCTAGCGCGTTATGTACGCCAAGCTCAAGGAGTTTGTACGTTGGAGTGGTGATAGGGAGGCCAAGGGCTCGTTTGACCACCTTGCGAATAAGCGCATTGAGTTGATCGCGCTCAGCACGTAGCCATTTGTGTATAGCTTCAACATAGGTGAAATGGCACAAAACAAACGCGTGTACGAGACGCAGCAGGTTGTCTTCTTTGAGGCCATGATGCCTGTTGGCTACTCTACGTACTAGTCATATGGCATTCTCAGTCTTAGTCCTGAACTTGTGTACTGTTTGGGTGTTGGTTCCACGGGACCTTGATGGTGTGTACCCTGGGTACAGCGCGACCATCTCTGGTGTGGAGGGTAATATTGCGTTCCGCCGGAGGTTTCCACCCTTTGGGCTTGATACCCCGCGTTTGGGCAAATATATCAACAGCTCCGACTTCGCGGGTGAGCATTTGAGACCGGTGTTGTCGAGGTAGGACTCGGTGGTGCCGATAGCCTCTTGCAGGGCGGACTCAATGAAGCCATCCGACCCTGTGGAGCACCATATGGTTACATCATCCGCATATATAGTGTGATTTAGCCCGTCGATTTTCGAAAGTCGTTCGGAAAGCCCGATTATCACAAGGTTGAAAAGCGTGGACGAGAGGACGGATCCCTGAGGAGTGCCCCGCTGTCCGAGCTCCACTTCTTCCGACACTAGGTGTCCTACGCGGAGGACTGCTCTGCGTTGAGTGAGAAAAGAGCGGATAAAGTAGTAAAATCGATGACCTAGGCCGAGGGCTGCGATCGCTTTCAAGATTGACGAGTGCGTTATTGTATCGAAGGCCTTTTCCAAATTGAGACCGAGTATTGCACGAGTATCGCGACTGTTTCGGCCATCTAGAATTTGATGCTTTAGGAGTAACCTGGCGTCTTGAGTGGATAACCCTGGTCGGAAGCCAATCATGTGGTGCGGGATGCAGTCGTTATCTTCGAGGTATCGACCAACCCTGTTGAGGACGACGTGCTCAGCCACTTTGCTCACGCACGACGTGAGAGATATGGGGTGAAGGGTATCTAGGCCCGGTGCTTTTCCCGGTTGGGGTATGATGTGTTTAGTTTTGAATTTTGTTTTCCTTCATCATTCTGCTTTGTGGTAATGGGTCTAGGCTGAGGTTGGCAAAGGTTGGTGCATGTTCTCTTGGTGGTAGGTTGTTTCCAGTCATGGCATCGTAGACGTCATATGAATGTTGCCAAAGCCAGTCGTTGTCCGTGATCATTATTGTCTTCATTATCTTCGTCTTGCCATCGCGGGCGCCGCTAACGGACAAGCATCTGCCACAGAGTTTCACCCCTAAAAACGAAATCAGTCAATCATGGCAGGCGCTGCCCGTCGGCCGGAATCTCTTGAGACGCAGCCGCAGCAAGGGCTTGATTGTTAATGTCTCGCTGAACGTTGAATCCGGGGCTGTGAAGCAGGGCCCCCAATAATTCTAGAGTCCATGAACCATTGTTCTAACTAAGACATGTTTATACCATTTACACCGTTTTTTCTGCTTATATTGTTTCTGGCTCCTGTCGGTCTCTTGTCGCGCTGCTCTCATGGCGTTTGTGGCTGCTTGCACCAGCGATGCTTTTCCTTGCCTCAAGGGGACATGTTCTCAACAGAATGGGCTCCTACCGAAGCTCTCATACCATGCCAGAATTGCGTTACCGATGCAAAATTGCATCATTGTCTGACAATATCCACGGATATGTCCCTGTCATTCATTTCAGCGGGGGCCGCTCTAGAGAGCTCATTTCGCAGAAATTCTGGTGTTAGCGTCTGCGTCAGCGTTGACGTTGTTGGTTGTGAATAAAAAATCATCTTGTCTGTGACTGAGAAATCGAGAAGGAGGAAAATAAACCTAATAAAAACAATAGTTTATTTCTTTACGGCACGGCAGAGGCGTGCTCCGAGGACCTAATCAGGCCGGCAGTGCAGAAGGCGATGAGCTCGAATCAGATTATGCTGTCGCGATCTATTCTTGAAGGCGAAGCTTACGCGTGCCTAAATTTTTTTCCCCGAAAATTGTCACCACCGCCACTATCATCATCACCCTCGCATGCGCTGCCCGGGCTATCCAGGCGCGAGCTGCTCGTTCCCACGCGCCGCACTCGTTCCACGTCTGCCGTCAGCACCAGGCTGCCATAACGAACGCTCTCCGGATCTTCACCCATTTCATCAAAGGCCGGGGCTCTGCAGCAGCTGCGAGAAATGCCAGCAAGGCTCTATGCTCCGAAGCGCTGCGGACCGAGCTGCAAGTGCGAGTCGTCGCCGGTGTTGGATCCTGCAAACAGCGGTGGCAGCGGTTTGCCTTCCAACGTGCTCCAGCGAACCTTCCAGAACTCTTCGTTCTCCTCGCCATGCAGCGGAAAGAAGGTGATCGTTGGAAGTGTGGCACCCACGGAAATTCGACATCCGTTCTCGCACATTTGTGCTCGCAAGGTGAGATCCCGACATTCGACATCCGTTCTCGAACCTTTGTGCTCACAAAGTGAGATCCCGAAGAACCTAAGGACCACTCCAAGACACGTGCCTGGGAACGTCGGGGTCATCATCGGACAGCAGCGTGCGACCACTCGCTCGAGGAGGATTGCGAAAGGAGCACTTTTCGGCAGGTGTTTCCCGTGGTATTCACTGCCTCGAGCACGCCCGAATTCTTCGAAAGGGCCACCATGTTCATGGTCAGGGGATCTGGTCGGGAATTGAAGAAAGGTCCCAAGTCCGGTGTGAGACAGGTCGTGTAAGAGGACGCGACAGCATGTCGCACCATGGGGCACCCTTTCGCCCTTCTTGGGCCAACGCCAATCCCAAGATCGGTTACACACTCATATGCTGCTCAAGTGTAGCGATGACGAAACATGGGCGGCTGCTGGGAGTTCATGAAAGATTGAGCCCAACATCCGCATTTTTTACGGTCTCTGGCATGATGGTTAGCAGTGCTGTTCCGTTCTCGGACTGATTGCCAGATGTCCACCTGGGTGTGCCCGAGCCACCAAGTGCCGTCTAGGACGAGCAATAGTTTTGAAGCGATTTTTGTTCAAATAAACGTAGATAGCGAAATGTTGCTTTATCTTTGTTCCGGTTTGCTGGGCACGTTAAGAAGAATCGTTGGATAGAAGTCTAAATGGGGTACGTTTGCGACCACGTTCCGTTTGATATAAAAGGCGAGAGCGCTATATATGTCACCGCGCTCATGAATGATGATGATGATAAAGTTGTTGATGATGATGATGATTTCCGGAGGGATGGCACAACCCACTATTATGGATCGGGTACAAAACGTGTGGCAGTAAATGCTTGTGAAAAAATAAATATAAGATAGAGAGAGCGAGAACAAAAACATGGGGGAAGGAAGGATATGCGAAACAGATAATCTTTAGAGAAGCAAGAAACATTTTGATAATTTAGGTGCCTTCTATTGCAATGCTACGTATGTAATGCGAGAAAACTGAATTAAACGATATAAATCAGATTAAGAAATGACCTAATGATATTATGCGCGTGATCTTTCCGTTCATTTCGTTTCCGCGCCGTTCGTATCACTCAAAAAATAAACACGCCATTCTTGCGCGGAACGCACAACACAGTCAAAGCGAAAGCTAGAAGAGCGACCTTCCAGATCCTTTTCTAAACACTCCTTGGGTAACTGCTACAAGCACACTTTCTGGATATTGATTACGTCATAACTAATCACAACTTTTGTGTAGTACGTCAGCATTTACTATGCTATCTTTCTTTATCCTTCGGAGAAACGCGGTACCCGCAACACACTTTCTCGGAATTTTGTGCAATTTGTTTCGAGGCAGTAGCTGACGGTGATGAATTATGCCTGAAGTGGATATGCGGTACAGTTAACAGGTGATCAAGAACAAGTTTTCCAATGGGCTGGATGGTGTCGGCGATGGCGCCGTTAGAGTTGAGCGACAATTCGGGATAGATGCAAATGAAGAAATAAATAAATAAAAAATATTTAGTCCGAATGAGAATAGAAACCAGGCCTTCTGCATTACTGGCCGATGTTCTAACACGGAGCCACGCCAGAAGTAAAAGGTTCCCCGTTAAAAAAAATTATTGCACTAGAATTTCGTGCCGCGAGAGGAGTTTCCTGAACGTATGCATGTAACATGGAGAGGGGGGGGGGTGCAGAATCACAGAATCTCACCCGGCGTTAACATATGTGGACTGAAGAACGAGTATATGTGCTTTAAAGCTGCCCACTGCCCACCCGTCGCAAAGTGCGTAGCTGCACGTGGAACGTTACGGATGCATAACGAGTGCTTTGCCAATTGGCAAACGCAAGAATTATGACGTAGCGGGCACTTCGCTACTGTACTTGCAGCAGGAATTTTAGAATAGTTTGAAACGGCTCAGGGCACAGACGTCCATTCTCGTGCGGCACGGTGCCCCGCCACGGTGGTCTAGTGGCTAAGGTACTCGGCTGCTGACCCGCAGGTCGCGGGATCAAATTCCGGCTGTGGCGGCTGCATTTCCGATGGAGGCGAAAATGTTGTAGGCCCGTGTATTCAGATTTGGGTGCACGTTATTGAACCCCAGGTGGTCGAAATTTTCGGAGCCCTCCACTACGGCGTCTCTCATTATCATATGGTGGTTCTGGGACGTTAAACCCCACAAATCAATCAAGCAATTGTGTGGCACGGTTGAAAGTGATGGGGATAAGCAGTCGCGTAACCCGGGTGTGGCACAACAGCCCCCCCCCCCCCAAAAATGAAAACATTATTATATAGAAAATGAAGCTTGAGTGCAAGTCAAGGTGAGAGCTGTACAGTAAACGAAAACGAGTATTCTAAAGAATGGAAACAGATTCCAGCTGAAGCCCCGCTGCGGTAGCCTAGTGGCTAAGGTACTCGGCTGCTGACCCGCAGGTCGCGGGATCGAATCCCGGCTGCGGCGGCTGCATTTCCAATGGAGGCGGAAATGTTGTAGGCCCGCGTGCTCAGATTCGGGTGCACGTTAAAGAACCCCAGGTGGTCGAAATATCTGGAGCCCTCCACTACGGCGCCTCTCATAGTCATATGGTGGTTTTGGGACGTTAAACCCCACATATCAATCAATCAGTCTCTCGGACCATGGGGCACGCTTTCGGCCTTCTTGGGCCAACGCCTAATCTAAGTTCGGTTACACACTCGTATGCTGCGCAAGTTTAGCCAATGACGAAAAATGGGCGGCAGCAGCCCGTTCATCAAAGGTTGAGATAAGCAGCCGCATTTATTTGCGGTCTCTGGCATGACGGTTGAAGGCGCTCTCCCGTTCTCGGACTGATTGGCAACTACGGAGCTCGGTGCGCCCGTGCCAGCAAGTGCCAGCAAAGACGAGCAATAGTTCTGACTGTTTTTTTTGTTCAAATAAACGAAGATAACGAAATATGCCTTTTTACTTGTTCCGGTTTCCATAAAGCAGAATCGCTAGATCGAAATGAAATGCGCTACATTTGCAGCCGTGTTCCGCTTCACAAGCCGAGAGTATGATACGTGTTGCGTCGTGTATGAGGGTCTGCGCCCTTGTCATTCACTTCGTTTTTGCGTATACCTCCCTAAAAAAAGTTGCAAATCGAAGTGGGCTTGGCGTGATGTAATGTTCGTCGTAAGATAGCCACTACGGGTGGTTTTCGCATTCGAGTTGTCTCCTGTGAATTCATGAAGGAT
Source organism: Rhipicephalus microplus (assembly GCF_043290135.1). NCBI lineage: Eukaryota > Metazoa > Arthropoda > Arachnida > Ixodida > Ixodidae > Rhipicephalus > Rhipicephalus microplus. The sequence goes on along the minus strand of NC_134709.1, from coordinate 26,525,949 downwards.
CCTATGACGTGTTTGGCGCGAGAGAGCTCAACAGCTTGTTTCTTGGAGTTTCCAGTGTCGATGATGGCGTTGTTGGTTGTGAGCGAGAAATCGGCGTTGTCCGTGAGTACAAATTGGAGATAGATACAAAGAAATAAATAAACAAATAAAGAAATAAATAAAATAATGCTAAGTACGAACGAGAAGCGAAGCCAGACCTTGTGCGCACCTTGCAGACGTTCTAACGCGGAGCCACACCAGTGCCAAAAGCTTCTTCGCAAAAAAGTCACAGTTTCCCTGCAAAGGCGAAGTAATGAACGCGATAGCAACAAATTGGAAGGTCACGTGCAGAATGACACTGCAGATCGAAACATGCCCTGCGTTTCTCACGCACAAGCGATGCACGAAACGTTTTCAAAAGTACGGATGAGCGCGAATAAGCGTCCCAGTTGTTACTTCGCTGTGTCTGAAAAGCGCGCCCTTTTCGCAAACGGAGACTGTGCAACGATTGCAGTGACCTATCTGTGCCCGGTAGCTATATCAGAGTCTTTCCGGTGAAAGAACAAGGCCAGCCAAGACGTACGATTGTACCCACCGTGAGATACGCGCGTGCGTTAGCGTCCACCCTGCTCCCTCTACGCGGGGCAAAGTACGCGTGGGAGAAGAGACCGCGCGCCGCCGCGTCGTGACGACGTGGGAACGTGCGCTCATTGCATCATCTTGCTGGTAATGCCGAAAACAAGATAGTTCCCCCCGAGATGCCCGTCGCGAGCGGTAAGTGGTAGATATAAATAGCTTGCCGTTTGACATCGAAGGAGGCGGTCCTTCGTGGCTCAGTGGTTAACGCCTCGCATTCACACTTCAGAGGTCCCACGTTGGATTCCGCGTGCCGAGTGTTATTCCGAAATATTTTTCTTTCTTGCCTTTTCATATATACAGATACGTATACATATGCGGTGAGTCACAGTCACGCTGACGTCTACGCCGACGCCGTTGGCAAAATTCAGCTGAGAGTGTCCATATAATTGCTATCGCAATACAATAAAAAGAAAAATGAAAGAAAAAACCACGGCTTATTTACGAGATTAATGATGGTGAGTGGCTAAAGCAGTGGGATCGTTCGGAGCGCCCGTAAATCACCCATCGTCATGGACGTCGACGAAGCAGTGTGCAATTATGTACAAGGTTCATGGGTCATTAAACTTACGTTGTGTTTAGTTGGAATGAAAAAAAAAAAAACTCTATTTCAGTCCTGCAGGACGCGCTTAGCGCGTAGCGGGCGTTTCCCACGTAGGGACCGACAGGGAGTACTTGGCGGCCGCTTCGTGGGCCTGCTAGACCGCCCATTGCTGGTCGGCCAGAAGTGAGCTCCTGAGGGACCTCTCCCACTTGCTTGAGGTAGAGTCGGGAGGAGTTGTTCTACACTCCCAGAGCATGTGTGCGATTGTCGCTGTGTGTCCACATGATGGGCATGTGTCGCGGGGGTATGCATGAGGATAATAAACGTGAAGCGTGGCAAGGTTTGGGTACGTGTGTGTCTGTAATAGGCGTAGGGTTAATGCCTGCGGTCGGTTAAGTTTCGGATGTGGGGGTGGAAAAATGCGGCGTTCCAGGCAAAAGTGCTTTGTTATTTCATTATAAGTAATTAGTGCATCACGATTGGTATCTAACCCAGCAAGATGGGGTTGCCCTGTGGCGGTACGGTCGGTAAGTGCGCGCGCTGCATCATGGGCGATCTCGTTGAGGTTGAATAGGGGCCCGGAACCTGCCGAGATGGGCGGGGAACCAGATGACAGTATGGTGCTTCAGGGCACTCGTGTCTGCTTTGTTCAGGATACGTAGCGCCTGGTCGGAGATGACTCCGCGTTCGAAGGCTTTCATGGCTGGCCTAGAGTCACTGTAGATGGATTCCCGTTTCCTGTCCAGCATAGCTATAGATAGCTATAGCTATTTGCTCGGCTACTTCAGGGTTTCGGGTGAGGATTGTGGCAGAGTTAAGAGTCTGCTGCGCGGATGATACCGCGACCGCGGCGAAGGCTCGGTTGTTGTGATAGGCAGCAGCGTCCACGAACGAGACGTTGTCCGCTCGCATGTGTATGCGCTTGAGAATGGCGCTCGCCCGCGCATGGCGCCTGCCTCTGTTGTATTTGGGGTATATATTTCGTGGAATGGGAGCGATCGTGATAAGGTTGCGGATTTCACGGGGAATTAGGGTCAACTCTGGGTGGCCCTTGGCCCTCGAGGAGAAGAAGCCGAGCTCGCGCAGAATATGGCGGCCCGCCTTGGTGGTGGGGAGTCGGGTCAATTGCACGCGTTCCTGAGCTTCGGCGATCTCTTCAAGCGTGTTATGTACGCCAAGCTCGAGGAGTTTGTACGTTGGAGTGGTGATAGGAAGGCCAAGGGCTCGTTTGACCACCTTGCGAATAAGCGCATTGAGTTGATCTTGCTCAGCACGTAGCCATTTGTGTATAGCAGCAACGTAGGCGAAATGGCACAAAACAAACGCGTGCACGAGACGCAGCAGGTTGTCTTCTTTGAGGCCATGATGCCTGTTGGCTACTCTACGTACTAGTCGTATGGCATTCTCAGTCTTGGTCCTGAGCTTATGTACTGTTTGGGTGTCGGTTCCGTGGGACTCGATAATTATGCCGAAGACATTGATGGTGTGTACCCTGGGTACAGTGCGACCATCTCTGGTGTGGAGGGTAATATTGCGTTCCGTCGGAGGTTTCCACCCTTTGGACTTTACACCACGGCGTTTGGGCAAATATATCAACCGCTCCGGCTTCGCGGGTGAGCACCTGAGACCGGTGTGGTCGAGGTAGGACTTGGCGGTGTCGATGGCCTCTTGCAGGGCGGACTCAATGAAGCCATCCGACCCTGTGGAGCACCATATGGTTACATCATCCGCATAGATAGTGTGATTTAGCCCGTCCATTTTCGAAAGTCGTTCGGAAAGCCCGATCATCACAAGGTTTAAGAGCGTGGACGAGAGGACGGATCCCTGAGGAGTGCCCCGCTGCCCGAGCTCCACTCTTTTCGACACTAGGTCTCCTACGCGGAGGACGGCTCTGCGTCGAGTGAGAAAAATGCGGATAAAGTAGTAAAACCGATGACCTAGGCCGAGGGCTGCGATCGCTTTCAAGATTGACGAGTGCGTTATTGTATCGAAGGCCTTTTCTAAATCGAGACCGAGTATTGCACGAGTGTCCCGAGTGTTTCCGCCATCTAGAATATGATGCTTTAGGAGTAACCTGGCGTCTTCAGTGGATAACCCTGGTCGGAAGCCAATCATGTGGTGCGGGATGCAGTCGTTATCTTCGAGGTATCGACCAACCCTGTTGAGGACGACGAGCTCAGCCACTTTGCTCACGTACGACGTGAGAGATATGGGGCGTAGGTTATCTAGGCTCGGCGCCTTTCCCGGTTTGGGTATGATGTGTTTAGTTATGAATTTTGTTTTCCTTCATCATTCTGCTTTGTGGTAATGGGTCTAGGCTGAGGTTGGCAAAGGTCGGTGCATGTTCTCTCGGTGATTGGTTGTTTCCAGTCATGGCATCATAGACGTCTTATGTATGCTGCCAAAGCCAGTCGTTGTCCGTGATCATTATTGTCTTCATCATCTTCGTCTTGCCATCGCGGGCGCCGCTAACAGACAAGCCTCTGCCTCAGAGTTTCAACCCTAAAAATGAAATCAGTCAATCATGGCTGCGCTGCCCGTCGGCCGGAATCTTTTGGAACGCGGCAGCAGCAAGGGCTTGATTGTTAATGTCTCGCTGAACGGTGAATACGGGGCTGTGAAGCAGGGTCTCCAATAATTCTAGTGTCCATAAACCATTGTTCTAAGACATGTTTACACCATTCACACCGTGTTTGCTGCCTATAGTGTTTCTGGCTCCTGTCGGTCTGTTGTCGGGCTGTTCTCATGGCGTTTGTGGCTGCTTGCGCCAGCGATGCTCTTGCTTGCCTCAAGGGGACATGTTCTCAACAAAATGGGCTCCTACCGAAGCTCTCACATTATGTCAAAATTGCGTTACCGATGCGAAATTGTATCATTGTCTGACATCATTTACTGATATATCCCTGTCATTCACTTCAGGGGGGACCGCTCTAGAGAGCTTGTTTCGCAGAAATTTCGGTGTTGGCGTCTCTGTCGGCGTTGACGTTGTTGGTTGTGAACAAAAAATTTATCTTGTCTGTGACTGAGAAATCGAGAAGGATGCAAATAAACTTAATAAAAACAGTCGTTTTTTTCCTTACGGCACGACAGAGGCGTGCTGCGAGGACCTAATCAGGCCAGCAGGTAAAAAGGCGATGGGCATGGGCTCGAATCAGATTACGCTGTCGCGATCTATTCTTGAAGGCGAAGCTTGCGCGTCCTTCAATTTTTTCCCCCGAAAATTGTCACCACTGCCACTGTCATCATCGCCGTCGCATGCGCTGCCTGGGCTATCCAGGCGCGAGCTGCGCGATCCCACGCGCCGCACTCGTTCCACGTCTACCGTCAGCACCAGGCTGCCAGAACGAACGCTCTCCGGATCTTCGCCCATTTCATCAAAAGCTGGGGCTCTGCAGCATCTGCGAGAAATGCGAGCAAAGCTCTATGCTCCGAAGCGCTGTAGACCAAGCTGCAAGTGCGAGTCGTCGCCGGTGTTGGCTCCTCCGAACAGCGGTGGCAGCGGCTCGCCTTCCAACATGCTCCAGCGAACCTTCCAGAACTCTTCGTTCTCCTCGCCATGCAGCGGAAAGAAGGTGATCGTCGGAAGTGTACCACCCGTGGAAATTCGACATCCGTTCTCGGACATTTGTGCTCGCAAGGTAAGATCCCGACATTCGACATCCGTTCTCGAACCTTTGTACTCGCAAGGTGAGATCCCGAAGAATCTAAGGACCGCTCCAAGAGACGTGCCTGGGAACGTTGGGGTCATCATCGGACAGCAGCGTGCGACCACTCGCTCGAGGAGGATTGTGAAAGGAGCACTTCCGAGAGGTGTTTCCCGCTGTATTCGCTGCCTCGAGCACGCCCGAATTCTTCGAAGGGGCCACCGTTTTCATGGCCAGAGGATCTGGTCGGGAATTGAAGAAAGGTCCCAAGTCCGGTGTGAGACGGGTCGTGTAAGAGGACGCGACAGCCTGTCGCACCATGGGGCACCCTTTCGACCTTCTTGGGCCATCGCCGATTCCAAGATCGGTCACACTCGTATGCTGCTCAAGTGTAGCGATGACGAAACATGAGCGGCTGCTGGGAGTTCATGAAAGATTGAGCCCAACATCCGCATTTTTTACGGTCTCTGGCATGATGGTTAGCAGTGCTGTTCCGTTCTCGGACTGATTGCCAGGTGTCCACTTCCGTGTGCCCGTGCCACCAAGTGCCGTCTAGGACGAGCAATAGTTTTGAAGCAATTTTTGTTCAAATAAACGTAGATAGCGAAATGTGGCTTTATCTTTGTTCCGGTTTGCTGGGCACGTTAAGAAGAATCGTTGGATAGAGATCGAATTGGGGTATGGTTGCCACCGCGTCCCGTTTGATATAAAAGGCGAGAGTGCTATACATGTCACCGCGCTGATGGATGATGTTGATGATGATAAAGTTGTTGATGATGATGATTTCCGGAGGGATGGCGCAACCCACTTTTGTGGATCGGGTACGAAACGTGTGGCAGTAAATGCTTGTGAAAAAATAAATATAAGATAGAGAGAGAGAACAAAAACATGGGGGAAGGAAGGATGTGCGGAACAGATAATCTTTAGAGAAGCAAGAAACATTTCGATAATTTAGGTGCCTTCTATTGCAATGCTACGTATGTAATGCGAGATAACTGAATTAAATGATATAAATTAGATGAATAAATGACTGAATAATATTATGCGCGCGATCTTCCCGTTCATTTCGTTTCTGCTGCGTTCGCATCACTCAAAAATTAAACACGCCAGTCTTGCGCGGAATGCACAACGCAATCACAGCGAAAGCTAGAAGAGCGACCTTTCAGATCCTTTTCTAAACACTCCTTGGGTAACTGCTACAAGCACACTTTCTGGATACTGATTACGCCACAACTAATCACAACTTTCGTGTAGCCCGTCAGCGTTTACCATGCTATCCTTCTTTATCCTTCGGAGAAACGTGGTATCCGCAGCACACTTTCTATGAATTTTTTTGCAATTTGTTTCGAGGCAGTGGCTGACGGTGATGAATTATGCTTTTTTATCTTTTAGTTATCTTTATTTATTTATCGTGAATACATTGAAAGGCTGACGACAAAAGCTGCATACAAGCAGCTTGACAGGCCCGTCAGCCCAATTCAAACGTCAGCAGCAGACGGCAGATATGCATTGTGTAGAAATTTACAGTAATAAATACAACACACCAAAGTATCGCAATTCTATTGCGGTAACAAAAATATGCAAGTAAAAATATATGCACGCTAACAACTAAACAAAGAAACGATATTGTATTCGAAAAACATGGGAACGCTACAAACAAGAAAAAGAGAAACGTGGATATGCGGTTTACAATTAACAGGTGATCAAGAACAAGTTTTCCAATGGGCTGGATGGTATCGGTGACTGCGCCGTTAGTTGTGAGCGACAATTCGGGATAGATTCAACTGAAGAAATAAATAAAAAAATATTTAGTCCGTGTGAGAATAGAAACCTAGGCCTTCTGCGTTACTGGCCGATGTTCTAACATGGAGCCACGCCAGAAGTAAAAGGTTCCCCGTTAAAAAAAATATATCACTAGAATTTTGTGCCGCGAGAGGAGTTTCCTGAACGCATGCATGTAACATGGAGGGGGGGGGGGGGTGCAGAATCACAGAATCTCATCCGGCGTCAAGATATGTGGACTGCAGAACGAGTACAGGTGCTTTAAAGCTGCCCACTGCCCACCCATTACAAAGTGCATAGGTGCGCGTGGAACCTTACTGATGCATAGCGGTTGCTTTGCCAATTCGCAAACGCAAGAATTATGCCGTAGTGGGCACTTCGCTACTGTATTTGCAGCAGGAATTTTAGAATAGTTTGAAACGGCTCAGGGCACAGACGTCCCTTCTCGTGTGGCACGGTTGAAGGTGATGGGGATAAGCAGTCGCGTAACCCGGGTGTGGCACAACAGGCCCCCCTAAAATGAAAACATTTTATATAGAAAATGAAGCTTCAGTGCAAGTCGAGGTGAGAACTGTACAGCAAACGAAAACGAGTATTCTAAATAATGGAAACAGATTCCAGCCGAAGCCCCGCCGCGGTGGTCTAGTTGCTGAAGTACTCGGCTGCTGACGCGCAGGTCGCGGGATCGAATCCCGGCTGCGGCGGTTGCATTTCCGATGGAGGCGGAAATGCTGTAGGCCCGCGTGCTCAGATTCGGGTGCACGTTAAAGAACCCCAGGTGGTAGAAATCTCTGGAGCCCTCCACTACGGCGTCTCTCATAATCATATGGTGGTTTTGGGACATTAAACCCCACACATCAATCAATCAGATGCCAGCCGAAATTGTACAAACAAGAAAACAAGTACCTATGTTCGTTTCAGCCATTTGCTCGCGCTTTGTTGGCTTCCTCGAAGCCCGAAGCCGAAAGAAGCCAGCGCGAGGCGCGAGAGAAGCCAACAGGAGGAGCAGTAGACTTCGGCACAACAGGGCTCTGGCGCAATTCGCAACGCCGCCGCAGCTACCGTGGCTTTGGCGTATAAGAAAGCAGCAGTTCAGGGCGACAGTTCCTGGAATGGATGAAAACGTACGCGCACCTTTGCGCAGACGTCGGCAGAAATTTTACCTCTTAATTTCGGGGGGAGGAGGGGGCAACCCCTTTGAAATGGCCATTTTTTACTTTGTATACCATGGAGAAATACAATATCAGAGGAGGAGGGGTGGCATGCATTTTCTTGACTTTAGGGCACGGGAGACGCCCACTGGTAGAGGCCATTTTTACTCTGTATGCTGGCAAAAAAAAAAGACGTGCGGGGGGGTATTGTTGATTTCGGGGGGGGGGGGGCACCCCTTTTAAATGGTTATTTTGCCACTGTGGATGCTATGGAGAAAAAAATGTCGCGGGGGAAGGGGTAGCTTGAAATGGTCATTTTGCATTGTGTATGCCATGGCGGAAAAAAAAATTGGTTTGGAGGAAGGACGGGGGCCGCAGGCCCGATGTGCTACCCTCTGGCATCGGCATCGCCACTGGCTTCGAGGTACACTCAAACCGCATTAAAACGAAGTTCCATGTTACACGAAAACCTTTATATCCGCAAATTCGTTATAAAGGTTTATTCCTAATACTATATCTATTGTAAGACTATATTTATTTACTTCGTTATAACAGGTATTTTGTTATAACTGGGTTCGTTATATTGAGGTCTGAGTGTAGTTGGCGCTGTGTCACTGTTCTCAATATTTTGTCAGTCTATCGCGCACTTATGTTTCGCTTAGCGACGCCACTGTTGAATGTGACACTTCGGCAATGGTGATGCCAGGATTTTTCTTTAAGAGGAAGGAAGGGGTGGATGTATATCCATCACCTAGTTATTTCAGGAGGTCAGGAAGGCTCAGAAACATATGCGCTGTGTTTTGAGTACGTTTGCTCTAGGAGGGGGCAGGCAGATATGTTATAGAGGTAGCGGTCCCTCCCCGCGCCCTGCATTGGGAAAAGTTAGGAGACGACACAGTTGCGGACTATACTTTGGTCACCGCAGTATACCCTCCATTACTGTTTGACTGAATAATTGCGGGGATTTGGCTATTTATAATTTAGCCCATGTCCCGAATATATACAGTTTACATAAAGATTAGTTCCTTCTTCGTCATTAAGTAATCATCAGAGCAGCGCTTAAAAACGGACGAGGACAAGCGAAGACACGACAGAGGCGCTGCGTCGTGTCAGATGAATGAACCATTAACCAGCCTAAGTTTTTATTCTAGTTCTTTCTTCATCCGATCCTTCACTATTGCAAGCTAACCATACATAACATCATGTCCGTCGACAGCAATTTTTTTACAAGTTCATTGTCAAAACGTAAGCTTGCATGCACCTGCGGCATCGTAAGAACATCGCGACCAGCCTATAGTTGCGACAAAAACCGGATCAATTTGCCCTGAACGAATGAACTACATTGCACATTACTACCTTCTTCTGACACCGTGTTCCTCTGTAGATGCATTAGTTGTCAGGTTTCTCATCAGAAGGTTTTCACGATGTTTATTTCGTTCAAGTTGATAAAATTATGACGGAAAACAGTTTCATAGACGATTGACACAGTATCTCTGTTGGAGGTCAGGTATTGCGGGACCGTCCGTGAATAACATATGTAATGATTATTGTCTTCATTGCGAAGGCAGCTTTCCGAGGAATCACACGCGAATGTTGAACGCGTGACATTGCCTCGAGGCCTGAGGAGATTACGCTATAGGATGCCATAGTCTGGTCTATTTCTTTTTTTTTTTTCAGATCTCTTTAGTTTGGCTACGGTTGGTCTGGTCTATTTCTTCTCTTTTTTTTTCAGATCTCTCTAGTTTGGCTACGGTTATTACCGGTGATGCTCTTTCTCCTGCGCACGCTTTTATTTTTTGTTTTGTCTTCACGTCCACCGTTTTTCACGGCTTTGTGGTACGGAGCGTTTCGACGCAGCGAGTGGAAAGAGGAGAAAGGGAGTCCTTTCTCTCCCGAGATGCGAACGACGCAGAAAGAGATAGACCGACCAACTCCGTACGCCTTTCCCCGTCTGGCTAAAAATAAGGACATTCCTTTCCCTTCTCGACCACTCTCCGGATCCCTCCAGTTCGAAGCACGACCTCCGAGACTACTGTACAATTTGGCGCCGAATCGGCGAGGCTACGCTCGAGCGGTTTTTTTTTTTTTTTTTACCGCCGCCCCGCTACGAGACGCCGCGATCGGTGGCAGTGACGTCGACGGTCGCACGCACCGCGAATGACGTTGCGGATGACGTCACGCCGTTTTTCGTCCCGTTACCACGGTGACGGGAGCCCCGGTCTCCAGGGGAGGGGGCAGCAGCAGGCTAGCAAGCAGCACAGGCGGCGGTTGGGTCGGGGCCTGCCCGCCGGTCTGCTGTGCCTCAGGGTTCCTACGGCGGTGTTTCTCGGTGTTGTTTTTTTCGGCGGCCGCCCACCCAGCGACGCGCGAGCTTGTTGTATCGTCGTTTTGGGGAAAAACGCCTCTGCTTCACCACGCTCTGCCGATGCAGGTGAGTCTGTCGTTTTCTCTGCACGCACACAGCACGTAACTTCCCTAAAACGGAGTTACCCTTTCGGGGGACCGAATTCTCGCATGCCCACCCTCGAAGTTGTAATCCTTTCCTGGCTACGAATAATTCTCCCTCACCGTAGTCGTTTTGCTTGATCGTCCTGCATGCTTTCTGCCTGATAGTTGGCCTTTTCCGCACGGTCTGTGTGCTTGCATGTGTAGCCGCCGCCACACTACTTCTCCTAGAAACCACTGCGAATTCCCGTTCTGTTTTTTCCCACTGGCTTTCCCGCCGGCTTCCTTTGCCCGTTGCGCTGGCTGCGACACTACCGATGCTACTTATACACGCCCTGATAGATTAAGGCGCGAAATTAGACATTGTTCTTCAGTTTATTTATCCATTCCACCTCCTATACGGTAGTAACACGCGCCTTCCTGACCTGGATCTCCAAGCACGGAAATCACTATTGCTTTACGTCGAAAAGAAAAAAAAGAAAAACACATATTCTGGCTTAGACTTTCAGAAAAAAATAAAATAACCTACTCACTGGAAGTACGGCTCGGGTGTTTTCGCCAACGGTTATTTCATTATATATATATACTTTTTTCTTTTTTAAAATGTTTTGGTCGTTCAGTCTGAGATAAAAAACAGAATATTTTGGGGAGTTTCTTTGCTACAGAACTGCAATCGTCACCTGGCTAGCTCGCGTTCAGTTTCCTGAAAACTCGAAACTCGCCGATTTCTTATCAAGAATGCAATGCCGCCCTGATATGGAACGGTCGGGTCCGCGGCGATAACGCATGGACGGTACCCGTCGTAGACGTCGATTACAGTTGAGTGACAGAATATACTCCCCAAATACTCAATCTTTTCCTTCGAGCGTGAAGTCTCGGAAGCGCCTCAATATCGCGCGTAAAAATAGGATTAATCGTTTTTTAAGCTGATGTCTTCTGAAAATGTTATCGCTGTTGGGGCAACGCAGTGCACGATACGTTTTGATTCAACGAAGGAGTCTCGGCTGAATTTAACGATCCCTCTTTGAAGTACAAAACACACACACACACACACACACACACACACACACACACACACACACACACACACACACACACACACACACACACGCACGCACACGCACACACACACACACACAAACAAACAAACAAACAAACAAACAAAATCTACGTTGAAATGGGTTTATGTCTTCAGTGCGTCTTATCGCTTGTAGGTCAGGTACACGACCATAGTTTCACCCTTCCCAAACGCCTGATGCAGCAGTTTCGTGTTCGGGGATCCACGATTGTGTTCGAAGAGCGGTGACTGTTCGTTTGTTTTCATGAAGTCGCTCGGCGTTTCTTGCAGACTTCCACAGCGCTCCCTACACAGCCGTTAAAATGGCTCGGCCCATCTTCGCTTATTCGGGAAAGAAAAGAAAACTTGGAAGTTGTTGCGATAGCACGGTGATTAATTTCGATATAGTTTCCGATTTCACTGCGATCGCCGCGTAGCCTGCCTTTACAAATCGAGCGTCTCGTAATATTTTCTTTATGCGCTATCTTTTGTTATGGTCAGCGACCTGATTTTCCGTTGGAATCGCTGGAGCGCTCGTAATCGCATCGGACTCTGTCGTGTCGAATCGACCTGCCGCTTTCGAGGGGAGCTTTTTTCGCGATCTTCTACGGCGTCGGTGACTTTTGTCAAGACGAAGTCGTGAAATTGGTCGCAATTACATTCAGTTCTCATTCTAAGCCACAACACGGTAGGTGATGAGGATAGTTGCTCAGAACTGGTCTTACGTTTTTTTTTTATTGTTCGTACTCGTATTCTTTACTGTAACCTAAACTACCTAGCAATTACTCGATTGGTGTGTCGTCACAGCGGTCAAGGTGCCGAGAGGAAAAATTAACGGCCGTGACGGAGTCTACAAATTTCAGAGTATGATTCACAAGTGAAAACTAGTTTATACGGTTTTATTTTAGGGTCACTATATCACGTCAAGTCAGTAGCAGACTCTTAAACATGCCCTTCCCCTTTTGAAAGTTTGGTGGAGAGGGATGTTTTGCCGAGAAAGAAATACTAATGGTAATGCACGTAGTTTTTCAAGACCTTCAACGGGTGCTTCCCCCCCTCCTTTTTTTTTCGAAAAAAAATTCCTGGCCCGGTCGAAGACTTAACACAATGCTGTATTCCGAACTGGTCGACCCTCTTCAGAGCTTTATCACACCGTGGTGGTGTAGTGGTTATAAGATGCTCGGCTGCTGGCCTCAAGGTTGCGGGTTCAATTCCGGCCGCGGTGATCGGATTTCGGTGTTGGCGAAATGGTATAGAGGCCCGTGGCCTGTGCGATGTTGGTGCACTATAGAGAACACCAGGTGGTCGAAATTTCCGGAGCCCTCCGCTACGGCGTCTCTCATAGTCATATCGAGGTTTACACATTATTATTATTATTATTATTATTATTATTATTATTATTATTATTATTATTATTATTATTATTATTATTATTATTATTATTATTATTATTATTATTATTATTATTATTATTATTATTATTATTATTATTTTTATTATTATTATTATTATTATTATTATTATTATTATTATTATTATTATTATTATTATTATTATTATTATTATTATTATTATTATTATTATTATATGTAAACTGTTGTATTACGGCATTGCTGGGGCTCTCAGTTCAAAAACGAATGCATTACCCGTCGTATATTTAGAAAAACTGCCCGCTATTCTGTACCATTTGTCAAAACACAATATGGCAACGCTACTGGAAAGGTCCATGTCCCTACTGTTTTTAAAGACATCCCCGACAGTGTTTTTTTTTCGGCAACGACTAAACGCAGTCGACGAAAGAGCCTAAGGTCTCTTTAATGCTGCATCAGTTATCGCATTATTATTTTTTTCTAGTTTCTTGCATACTGGGTATAATCTGTTTAAAATTTTTTCAATGCTTGTCTTCACATTTCTGCTGTTTAGGTGGTATTGCTTCCGCTAATTTGATTCTCGATTGTTATTGTGTTAATATGTAACGTAAATGAGTTACATGTATTCTTTCTCTGATTGTTTACATGAAAAGCTGTTCAATATAAATGTCATCTCTCGTCTGCCGATGTGCCGGGTTTAGTTCTCCAAGCCACCGTCTGGCTTTGACAGGCCTGTTATTTGTTTTGTACAACTCAAGATGACAATTATTATTATTATTATTATTATTATTATTATTATTATTATTATTATTATTATTATTATTATTATTATTATTATTATTATTATTATTATTATTATTATTATTATTATTATTATTATTATTATTATTATTATTATTATTATTATTATTATTACAGCTTCACGTGTTGCCTGCGGTTGGGCACAATAATATGCGTATAACGGAGAGTGGGTTTTAAACATGAAAGATGATACAGGGTGATACTGGAGTGTTTTTAAAGAGTCCGGCGGGGGAGCGGCTGCACAGTTGTCAGCTTACGGAGTTTCGTTTTTTTTTTTTTCCGCCGCAACATAGACGCATTATGGCGTCTATGTTACACACGATGATGACAACTGTTTGCCATCATCGTGTGGCAAACAGTTGTGAAACGTATACACAGGCTGGCTTAATGAAGCTGGAAATAGAAACCATAAAAAAGGGTTAATAAATTTGAAGTTTCTATTAAGCGCAGGCGCTCTTGCGTAGTGTTCTTTCGTTTGTTTGTTCTTGTCTTTTCGGCCGCTTGGCATTTTTTTTAGCGTCGATCAGTCTGGCGCGGTTTTCTTGTTTACGTTGCGAGAATCGCAAACGTGGCGAGGGCCTCGAAAGGTTTGGAAACGCGCAGTTTTCAATCTTATGTAACACACGCAAGCCGTGATTGACTGTTTAACGTTTATAGGCTGATTAGTTTTTTTTTATCCTGGAAGTAGACAAGCCTTTGTGATATTCAAGATGCATTATCTGTACCATACGTGTTGCAGAATAAAACAGAACGATAAATAAATAAATAAATAAATAAATAAATAAATAAATAAATAAATAAATAAATAAATAAATAAATAAATAAATGATGTCTAGGAACAGCGTGGGCTGGTGTGCCATAACAGTAATTACGTGAATAATGAACCACTCAATCAATCATTCATTTAGGTGCCCTGAAACAACCTTTAGAGTCTTGCTGCTGGCACACGCAATAATAATAATAATAATAATAATAATAATAATAATAATAATAATAATAATAATTTATTGTACACATCCAGAAAAATCATAAACAGAAACGGGCCTGTCAAGGTCTACGAAGACTTGTGGGACTGAGCCCGGCATAGCCGGTTACAGCAATGCGCTTACGTCACGGGTGACGAAATGACTTTTTTATTTTTGCCATTGAACGGTCGAGTCACTGAGACAAATCCTTGTTCGCGAGCGCCAAATTATAAAAAGAAATATAATACAGAAAATTCCGGGCAAATCTGATCGACATGTCCTTGACAGGTCATAACGATATCGATCAGTTTTTATACATGTACGCACAAGCTGTTACGGGTTGGGTTATACTTCACATTAACGCGTTCGCTAATTGGTACTGTTGTATTATTGAATGGCATTCAGATTCGTGGGCTGGTACAGAAAGTAAAAACAAAGACAAAATGTTTTCCCCTTTTACGTTCATTGGTTCCGGCGCAAAACGGCTCTTAGCGTAATGTGGCTAGCCATAAACGCGCACGTTTTCGCGAGTCCCTGACCGGGAGTACTGGAATGTGTTATGGCTTCTCGGAAAGGACGTCGTGTCGCACATACGCGAGTGACGTGCGAATCCTCGCGTGCGTTTATATGGAGTGAATGGGACTTTCTATAAGAGGCCGTAAGAGTGGACTTGCATAAATGATGCACTGCTTAACACTTTTTTAATAAGGTCCTAGATAAAGTACTGGCTATAGAGTGAACTGGAATGAAGAGGCGCACTATAATGACTTTATAGTTTAGATGGAAATAATGGGACTTTCTATAAGAGGCCGTAACAGTGGACTTGCATAAATAATGCACTGCCTAACACTTTCTTCAATAAGGTCCTGGATAAAGTACTGGCTGTAGAGTGAACTGGAATAAAGAGGAGGCGCACTATAATGACTATATAGTTTAGATGGAAATAATGGGACTTTCTATAAGAGGTCGTAACAGTGGACTTGCATAAATGATGCACTGCCTAACACTTTTTTCAATAAGGTCCTGGATAAAGTACTGGCTGTAGAGTGAACTGGAATAAAGAGGAGGCGCACTATAATGACTATATAGTTTAGATGGAAATAATGGGACTTTCTATAAGAGGCCGTAACATTGGACTTGCATAAATGATGCACTGCTTAACACTTTTTTTAGTAAGGTCCTGGATAAAGTACTGGCTATAGAGTCAACTGGAATGAAGAGGCGCACCATAATGACTATAGCCACCACGTCTATGTGCTCCTTAAGAGGTGTTGCCTCTTCCGCGAGGAATGGAAGTGGCAAAAAATAGATCAATTAACAAAAAAAACATCAGAACGTTGGATGAGTGACGAACATATTTGTTAAAACCTGTCGTATATCAGTCGAAAGTATCCAATATTTGAATCACCGCAGGAGCACGTTCTTGAAAATGCTTGGAATGCCGACACAAGATGTTTCCGACTTCGTGACTACAGAAAGAAAATAATCTGATGTATAAACTACGCGTGTCCCTGAAAGGCGCTTGGAGGGAATGAAGGGACAACCTTTGTTATGGCTAACTTTCGATGCATCGCCAATGACATCTGTCTGAATTGCTGACAGCGTGCAAAACTGTTAAAGACATCGGTGGGGACGCGAGAGGGTTATGATCCGGATAAATCAATTAGCGTCAACACTTCACAAACTTCCTTACAATGACACTGAACTTGAATAAAGCAGCTCTGATAAACGAGACGATGATTAGAGCAGGCAAACATGGCGGTTCCCAACAGCGAACTTTCATTCCGGTTTTTCATCAATTTCTACTGTAAGCACAGTCAGTGAGAAGAAGGGCCGCAGCCTGGGATGTGTAGGAGTAGGGCTAGGTTTTCTCCAACCCCGAAATTCTGATAGAGAGGAGTGTTTTACCGAAAATAAATAATGAAAAACGGCGGTTCTTTTAGAAAAAAAAAGAGTCCGAGCAAATGGGCACCCTTCCCCTCAAAAAGTATTTCTTGCTACGTCCGAGCCTGGTAGGATGAAACAGACAAAAATAAAGAAAAGTCCTTGTCTACCCAATTTCATGCGCTTCTAGATTCATCGCTCTGCTACCGATCTCATCAACCCGGCGCTGTGGTCTAGTGACTTTAGGCACTCGGCTGCTAACCCGCAGGCCGCGGGATCGAATCCCGGCAGCGGCGGCTACGTTTTTGATGGAGATGATAATGCTGTAGGCCCGTTTGCTCAGATTTGGGTGCACGTTAAAGAACCCCAGGTGGCCGAAATTTCCGGAGCCCTCCACTACGGCGTCTCTCATAATCATATGGTGGTTTTGGCACGTTAAACCCCACATATCAATCAAATCAAATGAATAAATCAATCGAATTTCGTGTTTCATTCGTCATACACAATGTACGGCTACGGTTGATGGTTCGCACGCTGTTTCCTGCTGTCGGAATGAGGTGTCATCCAAATAAACCAGTTGGTAGTCTTCGCTGGGTCCGTCCACTCCTTTTTTTTTTGTGTCATGTAGGCGTAGTTTTGCATTTTCCATATGAGTGTGCGATCAAAAAGTGCACGACCGATTCGAAAACAGCGGCATCGCGGACGGGCACAACAACAATCAACAAGGTCTCCTCCCCGGCATGCAACAAGGTCGGCCGGCACCGAGATCGAAAGGAACAATCCAGTGTGACGTCAGCCAAGCTCCCTTACGTCCCGTGCCGTGAAGGAGAGAAACCGCGGCGCGGCCTTTGCCGCTTGTAAGCGGCCGCAGGCGGGCTTCCTTCTCACCCAATCGTCGCCGACTCGCTCCAAGTGGCACCGTCTCTTAAAGGTCACGGGTAAAAAGAGGCGGCCTTTCTTGACGATGATGACGTTCCCTCATTTCCCGTCGTCTTCCCGATTCTTTTCCCGCCGCCGAGGTCTCCAACCTCCTCTCCACGTGTGAGCGATGACGTCGCACAATACAGATACCTCCTAACTTCCTGGTTATACGTCATCGTCTTGTTTTTTGCTGCCGCAGCATGTCCGTAAATGCACTATCCCTTTAGCTCCCTTTGAGGTTTACTGAAGTGAAGCCGTTCCGGGCAGCGGAGTGATGTTCTCAAATACAGTTGCTGGATCGCCATTTTTGTAGCGATGGTTGTGAACGTTTCTTGTTTCGTTGCGTTTTTTTTTCTCTCTTGATGATGTGGCAGTTAAGTAGGGTTTGATGGTCCGAAAATAAAAGTCGCTATCGTTCGCCAGCCACAAGTTAGTTTTCAATGAAATTGAGCCATGAAACGAGTAGAAGGTAGTCAGCGAGTTGTTGGGAAATTTCAATTCAGTTGAGTTCATGTTGAGTTCAACATAGTCATGAACAGCTTTAAAGCTTGGTGGTGACTTGGCGAGTATCTCTCTGCCAAGCCGACATTGCCTAATACCTGTCCATGGATACATTGAAAAAAAAATTGAAGTTAATTATTAAAAATTGTTTTCGATTTAGTATTGGGAAAGTAATATTAACTTACTTAAATTACGACGTACACATCGTTGTACAGAACTACAATAAAAAACACCGTGCTCTACAACACTATTAATAAATAGAAAAAACTGCAATATGTGTTTAGCATGCGCTTATTCGCATGCTACCAGCAGTGGCTATTTGGGTGCACGTTAAAGAACCCCAGGTGGTCTAAATTTCCGGAGCCCTCCACTACGGCGTCTCTCATAATCATATGGTGGTTTTGGGACGTTAAACCCCACAAATTAATCAATCAATCAATCAATCAATCAACCAGCAGTGGTTACAGTGTTGGCTAGAACTGGCCGATATTCTCTAGTCTTGGCAAACTATTCCCTAATTTTGGCTGTCTGCTCTTCTAACGACGTAACAAAACAGTGTATGTGTGCGACTAACGCCTTTGCATCAATCCATGCATCGTTCTGCCGAACTAAACGACATAGCCTCTTACAAGAAGTTCGCGGAATATCGTTTTGGTTTTGTCCTCCGCACAGATATTTGTGTTTCAGCGCAGAGTGGCAGCGAAGAAGGCGGAGGGGGGGGGGGGCATTGAGGACGTTGCAGCAAGAAGGGTTAGCCTGTCGTTGCGTCATAATAGATAGCAATAGTTTAGGTTAGTAAAGACAAAGACAACGCGTCATAAAATGCGATTTGGGTAAGCAAAATCTTCATTTTACGCATGCATAACGTCTACTATTACCATCGTAATTTAGTTTTGGGTGTAAGCAAAGCTTCCTGTGTTGGTTGATATGTTTGTTAATATATGTTTTATAGTAACGTAGCTTTGAGTAAGGAAAGTATTAGTTTTATTGTATTGTACACAACGTCGCTAAACTATTTTTATAGCAAGAAAACTTGGATTACGAACATTTTAATTTTACTATACGATATCGTTTGACTTCTATTTTCGTAGTACTGTAGCTTTGGGTATAAACCATCTCAATTTTCGCCTCAACTACTACTGTGTCTGCTGCGTTTTCAACGATATAATTCGAGGTTTAAAAATAAATCCTAGTTTAACTATACACGATACATCCTGTCCGCTATTTTTGTGATAACATATAATGATGTAAGAAAGCTTTATGTCCTCTTTTTTCGTAGTAAAGGTTTGGGTAAGAACCTATTTGATATGTGATACAGTATACCTGCTATTTTTGCTTAGTAAAAGAGCTGTGACTAAAGAAATCTTAATTTGACTTGACACGTTGTGCTTGCTTTTTGTAGCAATATGCCTTTGGTAAAAAGAAAAGGAAACTGCACTGCAGTGGCTACTTTTGTAGTTATATTGCTTGTGGAAGAAAATGTCTTTTACTACATGAGACGATGTGTCTGATAATTATTTAATGACGTACATTTGGGTAAGAAAATCTTGTGTCTACTATTTTCGCAGTAATATAACATTGCATAGAAATTAAGTTTACGAAATGACACATGTGTCTGTTATTTACGTCGTAATAACACTGTAAGAAAAGTCTTAATTTCGCTATTGACTTATTGTGCCTGCTTTTTGTAGTACTATCATCTTGGTAAAAAAATCTTATTGGGTCGGCTATTTTCGTAGTAGTATTGCTTGTGTAGTAAAAATATTAAGTTTGCTACATGAAACAGTGTCTCCGTTATTTTTTAGCAACGTAGCTTAGGTTAAGAAAATGAATATGTGTCCACAATTTTGGTAGTACTATAGGTTTTGGTAAAGAAAATGTGAATTTTACGACCTGAGACATCGTGTCGGTTAGATTTAGTAACGTAAATTTGGTTTTGAAAATCTTATTGCGTCTGCTGTTTTTGTAATAACATAGCTTTGCATAAAAACTGATATTAACATATGATACAGTGTGTTGGCTATTTTCTTAGTAATATTTATTTAAGAAAATGTTTAATTTTACGACATGAGACAATGTATCCGCT
Source organism: Rhipicephalus microplus (assembly GCF_043290135.1). NCBI lineage: Eukaryota > Metazoa > Arthropoda > Arachnida > Ixodida > Ixodidae > Rhipicephalus > Rhipicephalus microplus. Next base: position 26,506,183 of record NC_134709.1, on the reverse strand, counting down.
AATTTCTTAGTAACGTGAATTTGGTTAAGAAAATCGTATTTTGTTTGCTAGTTTGGTAGTAATATAGTTTTGAATAAAAAGTTACTTTTACAACGTGAAACATCGCGTTTGTTCATTTATTAGTGATGTTGACATGGTTAAATTCACTGTTTGAAAACACACCCCCTTCATGACATCCATTTTCGTCCATCAGTGTGCCAAAATAACATCGGTGGGTAAGAAGAACTTCAGAAAATAGCCCGCTGATTTTCCGCACTTTCGTTTTTTATTTTGTAAAATATATTCAAATATGTGTTCTTTTGAGCATCATAAAAACTACGAGAGGTTCTCTTAAACATTACGCGCGTGTCTTTTATCGGAAAAACTAAAAAGAGGAGTTTTTCACATTTAAAAGGAACTTGAAAATGTGCTTTCATTTTCGACGTTAGGAGCTGGTAAATGAGGTGACCGGAAGTTTTCTTGGGCACAACGCTTGCATTCTTGAAACCGTCTATAGAGAGTTTGAGAATTGGGGCCCCAATACACTGGGGGAGGGGGAGGTGATCTCAAAAGAAAAGAAGAGAAAAGTGAGCCCCGCAACTGTCTCTCAGGAGGAGGACACCTCAACAGTAGCTCACGAGGGATGGGGGTAGAGAAGGGAATAAAACGATAGGATTAAAAGGTAGAGAGATAGAGAGAGAGGCAGGAGAGAGCGAGGTGGTGGGACAGGGAGCGACGGAAGTAAGGAGAAGGCAGGAAAGAAGGACACGGTTGCAGAAGTCCGACGAGGGGGCACCACTGGCGAGAACTTTTGTCGGCGACAGGAGATAGCGTAGGGCTAATCCAGTCGCCCAGAGCTACGCTGTCGTCGTCGTAGGGGACCGGCAGCAGGAGGTGGCGTAGGACCAACCCAGTCGGCCAGAGCTGCGCCGTCGTCGGAGATCGAGAGGGCACAACCGGTCGGCCCGGAATCCAGCGAGCTAGTCCCAGACACTGGGTCCCTAAGTTGCGTTGCGTAGGTTTCTCTTGCGTTCGCAGCGTGATCAGAGTTTGAGAATTGGGTCAAACGCACGGGGTGCCACCTGTGGCCAAACTAAACATTATGCGAGACGCGGGCCTCACGGCACCGTGGATCGCGCGGCGTCTGCTTCGTCTCGCTGGCGACCCAAGACGCCTTGGGGGCCCACGCTAGTTTTCAATTTTCGAGCCTTGGGTCGACACGAACGCAAGAGCCCAAGATTGGCTTGGGTTCTGCGCATGCGCCCTGGCACGTCGCAAACTTCTTGGGCCCCCAAGCTCTTTGGGGCTCCTTTTTTTGTAGTAAAATTGTTTAAAAATTGTTCCGCTACATTACCGAGACTTAAATATCTGTATATTTGAAACGCATAGAGTTCGAATGCGAGTTTGTCGGTTTTTATTTTTGTTTCTCGGGATAAATACTACATGCGACTGACGCAACGGTGCATCGATCCGTACTCTCCGAAGGCCGATTAAAAGCTTATTTTCTTTGACGTTAATTTTCGCCAAACCAAAACCTTGCGACAACAGCGGTATCGTTTTAAACATAGCTTTACATGCACATAGCATTACGTGTACAAACATAGCTTTACCGTGCTCGTACGCGCTTTGACGGCTTTCCGTTCTCCCATAGTAGAGTATACAAGTACTCTAAATCGCAGTTATCGCTACAGGCCGCTTTCCCAAAATCTCAAAGTGGCAAACGTTTTTTTTTTTTTTCGTATGAAAGACTTCAATTCTACCACTAGACTTAAAGGGGTCGTGAGACGCTCGCTCTAAAACGACTATGCCTAAACCACCGGCATCCACACGCACTAATTGGGTGACGTCAATAAAAGTAAAGCTTTGCCTATCGAGGAACGCGGAACTCTTCGATACTTGCAAGTGCGTGCAATTTGGACACCCATCAGCGTCTTTGCCATATGGAATCGCAGCGTTCTTGTGGGACGCTTATCGCGAATGGCAGACGCCGATGAGCGCCTCTTGCGCGCGCTCGATATGCCGTATAGAGTTCCGCGTTCCTAGATAAGCAAAGCGTCTACGCAAGTCCACTCGTGCTGATGATATAGATAGCGCATGTGGGTGCCGATGGTGCCGCATTGTCGTTGTAAAGCGACCGTTTCAGGACCCTTTTAACTGTGTAACTCCACTAATTAAAAAATAATAAATTTAACTTTTCTAATTACCGTTACAAATAATATCTTAAATCTTTTCAGGATGTCTGCTACTATAGAAAAAAACAACTGCGAAACCAGCGAGCAAATAGCGAATTTTTTCCTATTTTTAAAGAATATTGGACACGTTTCTTGAAACACCCTGCGTGTAGTATGTGTTTAGAGAAATTTATTCTCACAGACAGTGAACATAATCCAACAGAACATTGCGACGGAACACAACATCCACAGACACACCAAAAGTTGTTACAAAAGTATATGTTTACATAAGTAAACGGAACACAACATACACAACTACACAGGAATTGTTACAAAAACAATGTCTACATATGCACAATACATGGTAAACGAAGAACACAGATAAAATGTAGAGATATATGTGTCAGATATTTACATATTATTTACAAGGTATTTGTACGAGTACTAAACGTAATATACGTAATATACGTGTGTGGGACATCACAGAGGTGTCTTGTAGGTATCACGCACGCATGGGCCATGTGTCCTTCACGGACTTGGCCTCGCTCGTTAGCTCTTGTTACCCGAGAACTTTAATAACAGCGGTAAAATGTTAACTGGACAAACTCTCCTTATATGCTCCTGGCGAGAAGACTCACAAATGGTCTTAATCTATAAAGACAGCCTCTCAAATCCATGGCCTTTCCTGGGAAGGGCGTATACTTGAGTGTGTTTTGTGGTAGGTCGAGCTCTCGTTACACAAACGTAGGTTTTTGAAGAAAAAAAAAACGCCGTGGAAGCTGGCGGGAGGATGGACGGACGTTAAAGGATATGTTCTCAAACGGATACGCTGGTGACGTCCTATAGGGATAACAAGGATACACAAGCCGGTCACGACGGGGAGAGTTGGAGGTGGACAAGACGACGACAGGAAGGTCGTTGGACAAAGGATACATATAAAGCAGGCCACGCGCCGAAGACGACACCCTCGACGCAGACGCCATATCCGGATACAAACATAAGAATAAGTTATAACGAAGGCACAACGGAGCGGCTTAAACTTAAGGTCACCCGGAATGTGGGCTAATAGAGCGCTTTATTTGGCGAGCGCGACGTCGCCTTTATTGCGCGGGAGGCTTTTCTTTTCTTAGTGCTTACCACGATTGGAAGAATGGGGCAAGACGCGAAACGAGGCTGTAGGGAGGACGGGGACCCTTGGATGTCATGCCGTGGGCGGCGGCTGTATTAAGGTCAGCTTCTTGAAATTGCCGCTCGGTGCGTTGTTCTCTGAAGGGCGCATGCATAAGCTCTCTGCTTTTGGATGATTCGCTAAAGTACGGGAAGGATCTTGTTTTCAGGTCAAGGCCACTTCTTTTTCCCCATGCTTCTTTGTTTTCTTTTCTTTTTAAGGCGTAGGATGTTTCATCGAACGCGAAAAGGTATCCTCCGCGCCAATACGACTAATCCAAAAAGACATCGTCATGGGATGACGTCACTGTACGCCGCGATATTGACGTCACAAAAATTTGTGATGTCGCGAGGGCACACGTTGATGCCATCGCGTTACATTGTCGCTTTGTGAAAGGTGTGCAGATCTCGAAGGCCCTGGAAAACTACGTAAGGGGCCGAAAGATTCAAATGCCTTAGTTCTCAATGGCAGTGCATAGCCAAAATGGGCCCAGAAGGCTTTCAGGGAAGCTGGATTGATAGAATCGACGTAGAAGGAAAGCAATATTTCTTTCGCTTTCGAATCATATTGTGCAAATCCATCAAATACCATGGGACTTTTTGTTTGTGGCTTAAAGCTGCACAGAATACTCAATGACAATACAAAAATGACCACAAGATAACGCGCCGATGCTCTTGTCCAGTGCCTCGCCCTGTCCATCGGCCTTCTTTATCTTGTTCCGCCATCCATCTTTTGCGCTGCTGCAAGCCATGCATCGGCCCTGAAGCACTTTTTCAAGTAGCCATGGAATGAATTCACTGCAAGAGCTTATTGCCTCCCGAATTCAACGCCGCTAAAATTTTAAGAATCCGTCCACTGCGAGTGGAGTTATAAAGATTTGTCGCAAGCTGCAATTGCATTCTCTCATCTCTCGTCCCGACAAAACAGCTGAAAGCTAAGCAGGGAGGGAAGGCAGGGGCAAAGAAAAACGTCACGCGCGCCTCGTGACCTTGAGCGCTTTTTTGTTTTTTTTTTTCAAATAGGCGACTTTCTCAGTGTAAACGCGCGCGTACGCGTGGACAAGTCGCGGCCTCCCGCGGCGATCTCTGTAACGACCAAGCGCGCCGTGTTGAAATCAGCCAGTGGCTGATAAATTGGCTCTTTTGAGTGATCTTTTAGGGTGTTCCATGGTTTGCCGAAAGAAAAAAAAAGCTATTTTTAGCTGACTTTGATAATTTATTGTGAATTCCAGGCTGTGCGTTGTGCTATAATATTTGGCTCGCGTGTGATCGGGAGCCTCTACTACCGATCGGCAGCGTTTCTGACCATGCTCAAAAAATTGCCCGCAGCTTCCCTCGGGGCGGTGCGGACGGCGCGGACGGCGCGGACGGCGCACTACAAGGCGCGAGTATAAGATGCTTCCGCATCTAAAAGTGTTACAGGGCCCCTTTAACCAACTTTCCTGGTCTTACATTCTTTCGACGTTTGTTGTTGTCTCTGTGGCAGACGAGTCGTGCCTCGGCGTGTAGACTGCGAGGGGGACGCAGTCTAACATCGTTCAGTCAAGCGGCTTCTAGGCACCGCGAAGTCGTGGGTTTAAACTTATCTATAGCTCCCACCTTACCTAACTCTGCACACGCATTCCAGGTTTTCGCGCAGTGTCATACTAATGTTTTTTTTTTAACCTGTCCACCTATCCAATACGTTACATTTTTTTTTCGTTGTTGGTACAACCATTTTCCCGGCTTCGCGGACCCATGGCTTCTGTCTAAAAATAACGTCAAACGAAATTAACCGTTGACGTCCGTTCGAGCGAGACGAGGCTCCAACCGCGCCGTTCCAAACAGCGTGGCCGCGCCTTTGAATTGTCGGACGGCATTTACATTTGCGTGATCAACCGAAGTGGTTCTGTGTGAAGACAAAACAAAAAGTTGTAACTGCGGGCACTGGGTGGAGCTCGTACTTATTCTTGCGTTGTAACCGACTTCGAAAGACGTCGTGCTGTATTACTCCAAACGTGGTAACCAATAAATCTCATTTCGTGCATGGATAGCAAGGGTTGCCTATTTTAGAATGTGCGCACTGAAAGCTAATATTGCTCTTGCTATGTTTGGGCCCGCAATCACAGTTATCGGTTACCGTGTTCAGAATGTATACATGAGGGACTTTAATCTACCAAGCATTACGAGATGAAAAATCTGTAAACAGGGATTATGTCGAGCCGCATTAAAAAAAAGTGGACTTGTCTTGCTCAAGGATATGAAAGCTGGTAATGATGTCCGTTTCGTTAGTCCCACTTAAAAAGAACCTAGCAGGTCAAAGAACGCTAGTGTTATATATGCTTAAATGCGACCTGCGAATGAGTACGTTTCTCTCGGGAAACCTCGGCGCTCTATACACGTCACCTGTGGCTCATTCTACGCAAAGCGTCCCAGCTGTTTTGGCGATCATCTCGAATGTATTCGAGAGAGAGAGAGAGAGGGAGAGAGAGAAGTTACTTTATTGGCACCCTGTCAAATAGATGACGGGGTAGAAGCGTCAGCCTACACCCACACTCATCCTCCCTAACCGTCGACCGGGATCTCTTGGGACGTGACGGTGGTCAGGGCGAGACCGATGACTTGCCGTTGAGCATCTTCCTCTTCGTTGAGTAGCTAGGACTCCCAGGATTCTCTTGTATCTGTCTGGCTCATCAAAGTTAGGACAGCTCCAATCCATGTGGACTGTCTGCTCTACCATTGCAATGCCTACTCTAAGGGCTATACACCGAGGTATGCCACTTGCTCAACAATTGTGGGTTCGGGAAAAAAATGCTGATTTGCCTAATTGAAAACAGCGAATTTCTAGAATATTTCGCAGAGAAAAAAATGCTTGGTCACGTGGGTGCCTTCTGAACTTCCCAGAATATCGTCTGGCTGTTGTTTCTAGAACAAAAAAATTATTTCAAATGTGCCACTCCTTCTTTCTATACCAAATTTGGTCTACATGTTAAATATAGGTGTTTATGTAAGGTGTTTGAAGGTGAGTGACATTAACACATCTTTTCTGCAACGTATGCCTCCAAGAGTTTAGCCAAACGTTTTATGTTTGCATTTTTTTCTATGGCAGTATTGCACTCTATGAATATTTGAGCAATGAATACTTACTCCACAGAAGATACATTTTGCGGGAAAAATATTTCGGGACGCCTCGGATAGCTAAACTTTACGAGAAAAAAATCACGAATTAAAATAAAATGTCATTTTTGTCCACATTGTGATGCAATTTGCACCAAGTGGTAGCCCAACTAAAAATCACCTTTATAGCTCAACTGAAACCAAATGAATAGTTCTTATATCGCAAGTTTAATCGTTAAAATTTTTGGTTTAAGAAAGAAAATAATTTCTGAAGTTTTCCTTTGTCAGATATCTTTCGATTGGCTCGAATGACCGCTCCCGCTGGAAGCTCCCCATCGCCGTCAATTGGAAACTTCGGGAAAATATTTTTTCCTTAAAACCTAAATTTTAATGGTGAAACTTACAATATAAGAACAACTTGCTATTGAGGTAAAAATGTGATTTTGAGTTGGATCACCACATGGTGCAAATTGTATCTCAGTGTAAACAAAAATGGCGATTTTGTAAAATTCGTGATTTTTTTCGTAAAGTTTAGCAAATTCAGGGCTTTAAAAATATGTTCCCCCAAAAATACCTTTTTTGAAGTAAATATTCCTCGCTCTAATATTCATACAGAGGGCAGTATTGCCATTAAAAATGCAGACATAAGGCTTTTTTTTTTTCTAGAAGTACTTGTTGTTGGGCTAGTTGGTTCGTCATACTGAGGGGTGATGCTAGACGCCTAAAACACCACAGGAATTGCTTGCTTATTTCTTCCTGTGGTTCTTTAGGCGTCTAGAATTACCCCTCAGTATAAGGCTTTTTGGCTGAATTCCTGGGGCATATGTAGCAGAAAAAATGTCCTAATATTAATCACCTTCATATAGCTTACACAAGCACTTTCACTTAATATGCAGACGAAATTTGGTCTAGAAAGAGAGAGAAGAGAAATCTCAGCATATCCACGAATTTGATGATGATGAGTGGGGCGAAGCGTTCGTCAGTCCGTTCGTGCTTCCGTGCGTCCAGCCGTCCATCGTGCGTTCGTCCGTCCGTCCGTCCGTCCGTCCATCTGTCCACCCGTCTATCTATAGTGAACACTCCAAGTATCACCATCTCGCATTTTTTCATCATATATTCATCATATATTCGATGGATGGATGGATGCTATGAGCGTCCCCTTTATAACGGGGTGGTGACAAGTATGCCACCAGGCTCGACAAAAAAAAAAAAAAACTTTTTTCCCTTTTTTTTTATGTTGGCCTAATGCCTCTACTTCGATAAATTCTATCTTAATGGAAAAAAGGTAAATTTTCAGGTTAAGTTCTCTGCCATTTACGGCACACTGTCCATATTTTATTTTTCCAATATTTATTTTTGTCCTTTCTCTCTAATTTTCTGCCACCAATACTCTAACCGTCTCTTACTTATTTCAATCGCGGGTGTGTTCAGCTTTCCATTGTTGTCCCTAAAACCCAAGGCTTCCTGTAGGTTCGTGCCCAAACGTACACCTGGGTGGATATCTCCACATTCAATCAGAACATGTTCCGCCGTTTCCTTATCTTTCCCGCAGCATGTGCATTGTTCTTCTTCTTTACTGAATCTTGCTTTATAACTACGCGTTCTAAGGCAACCCGATCTCGCTTCAAACAGTAAAGCGCTTCCCCTTGAATTATCGTAAAATGCCTCCCTCCTTATTTCATTTTTGCCCTTTCGGTAGTTACTCAAAGCCGGTTTTTTCTCCATAGCTGCCATCCAGTAAATCCTCTCCGCCTCCCTGACTTTTCCCTTAACGCTCTTTGTTGACATATGGCTCACAATACCAGCCGTATATTTACTAGTGAGTCTTCTAGTTCTTTTTCTCCACTGTGTGTCCACGCTCTTCCTATACAAATAACGGAACACCTTCTCTGCCCATCTACTCTCCTTCATATTTCTTAGCCTTTCTTCGAACCTTATTTTGCTCTGCGCTTCCCTCGCCTCAAAACCTGCCCACCCCATATCGCCCTTTACAGCCTCGTTTGTCGTCTTCCCGTGAGCACCCAACGCGAGGCGTCCCACAGTCCTTTGATTTACATCCATTCCCGATTGCACCTCTGCCCTCATGCACACCACTGAGTTCCCAAAAGTAAGCCCTGGAACCATTATACCCTTCCACAGACCTCGAAGCACCTCATACCTATTGTATCCCCACAACGCTCTGTGCTTCATTATTGCCGCATTCCTCTTTCCTTTTGCTGCCGAGGCTTTTTCCTGTACCTCCATGTATCTATCACTCTCATTTACCCATACTCCAAGGTACTTGTATTCACTTACCCTCGGTATTTCTTGGCCTTGTATGGACACCGTCTGATCACAGGGATCATTGAATACCATCAAACCACACTTCGTTACACTGAATCCTAGTCCAAGAGCTTCACCTTCCCTTCCGCATATATTCGCCAGCTGCTGTATATCATCTCGACTGTCCGCAAATAAGACGATATCGTCCGCATAAAATAAACCTGGAAGCTTCTGCTCAATCATCATGCCGCCCTGTTTGTGTGACAGATTAAAACCAATGTTGCTACCTTCTAGCGCTTTTTCCATACTCACCATGTACAGCATGAATAACAGTGGGGACAAAGGACATCCCTGTCTCAGACCCCTGCTAACCTCAACGTTCTCTTTGCTACGCATTCCTTCCCACTCTATGCAAACTGTATTTTCTCGGTATATCTCCCTCAAAAGCTGTATACAGTCGTCGCCCATGCCCATTCCTTTCAATATATCCCACAAAATTTCCTGATTAACGTTGTCGTATGCCCCAGTGATGTCTAGAAAAGCCACGTACAAGGGCCTATTCTCTATTTTAGATATTTCTATACACTGAGTGAGAACAAACAGGTTATCGTCTAACCGCCTGTCGACTCGAAATCCGTTCTGAAGTTCTCCCAAAATATCGTTATGTTCGGCCCATGTTTCTATTTTCATTTTTACTGCTTGCATCGCCAACCTGTATAGTACCGATGTAATGGTTAGTGGTCTATACGAGCGAATCTTGTCCTTTTCTCCCTTGCCTTTATAGATTAAGTTCATTCTACTTTGTCGCCAACTGTCCGGTATTTGTCCGTCCTTTAAGCTTTTTTCTACTGCTTTTAACAATGCTTCTTTAGTGTTATGTCCTAGTTCGTTAATGAGGCTAACGGGAATCCCATCTAAACCCGCGGCAGTGCGCTTTGGAATTTTTCCTTCGGCCTTTTTCCAGTTGAAATTATCTAGTACTAGCTCTTCCTCTGTTGCTTTCTCCGCCACACTTTTACTCACTGGGGAGATCCCCTGGACGCTCTTTTGAAACGAATCGGCTGTTACCTTTTGGATGTAACCTAGCGCTTCGTACCCTTCCAATTGATTTCCTCCTTCATCTAGAATATGTTGTTGCGTTGTGACAGACTTCCTACCTAGCGCCTTTATGTGGCTCCAAAAAATCCTAGGCGCGGCCTCCTTTTTTTCGTGTATCTCTGTCATCCAGCGTTCACTTTCACCTTTAATTTTTGCCTCTACCAATTTCTGTACAAGGGATTTTTTCTCCAAATATATTTCCCATATTTTTTTTACTTCGTCCTGCGGCCGCTTCTCCTTTTTTGCCTTTCTATGCTCCCGTGATGCTTCGCGTCGCTTCTCGATCGCCTCCCGGATTTCCTTGTTCCACCAACTTTTTGGCTTCCTTTTTCCTTTCCAGCAAACGGTTTTCTTCTCTTTCCCTATCTCCTTCGTCATTAGATGTAACAGCTCCCTATACTCCCAGTCCTTGCCTGGTATTTCGCCTACTTCTTTCTCGACTCTTGCGGCTATATTTATTATTTGTTTGTCATTTAAATACGAGCTGCCAGACTTTGATTCCATGCTCGTATTTTTAGTTTCGTATCCCATTTGTAATGTTATTCGTTTATGATCACTACCCAAGCTGTTAATGCCTTCCTCGTCTATCCTCATTTCTGTCAGTTTGTGGTAAATTCCTTCAGTCATGAGACAATAATCAATGCTTGATTGCTTGTTTCCGACTTCCCATGTGATCTGGCCGTCACATTTAGGCCCTGTGTTAACTATCTCCAGACTATGTTGCTCGCAAAGATCTAGTAATAACTTCCCATTGGTGTCTGAATATCCGTCAAGGTCATGTATGTGGGCATTCATGTCCCCTAGAAGTATGATTTCGGCCCCATTACCAAATTCCTTAATATCCGCACTCATGCAATCCACTATCTCCTGATTCTTTTCTCTGCAGTTATTCCCCGTCCACAAGTAGGCTACCCCTAGCCACGTTTCCTTTCCACCTACTGTGCCCAGAACCCAGAGGTGCTCTGAACACGTCTGTTTCACTCTAACCCATTTGGCTCCGCGGTGAATTAGCATTCCTACACCCCCACCTTTCCTTTCCGATATGGTCCTGTTACACCCTTCCCAAACATAATTTTTAATATGTGGTGGCTCTTCCAAGTCTCTAAGGTGTGTTTCTGTAACCGCATACACGCCTATCTGTTCTTTGTTTAACTGCTCCTCAATCTCTAACCATTTTGCCTTCTTTCTGCCACCCTGCATGTTTATGTAACTAATTGCGACACGCGCCTTTTTCCTTTTTCTTTTACCTTTTTTCTGGTTTTTCGCAATTCTACCTGTCAAAGCGTCCTCCTGTTTGTTTTCCCCGTTACGAGCTACCCCGGACTCCGAAGGGCCCGTGAGCCCCCCAAAAAAGCTACTGCGCGTCCTGCCAGTCGCCAGCCCACCTCGTGTCCAAGCCTCTCATCGAAATGAATCCTGTCTCTTTGGAATCCACCCCACCTGTGCACTTCCCTGTTTAAATCCACTACCTCGAAACCCTTCTCTCGACTAATTCGCCATATCTCTTTGTTTGCGTCGACTACCGCTCTTTGTAGGTTGATGTTGCGTACTGGTACTTCCGGTACTGTGCATACTACAATTTGCACCTGGGGGGACACGGTGCGCATGTCATCCACCCCATTCGCCAAGGTCGTCGCTAGTCCTGACGATTCTTTTTTTAGGACGTCATTTAACCCTCCCGCAATTACAACGAGGTTGCGATTGTTAGCTTTAGCTGCGAGTTTTTCACCCGCTTGACTCATTACTGTTCCCAGCGTTTGTCCTGGGAACGTCCCTATCGCAACTCTCTTGTCGCCTTTCACCCTTTCTTTGATTGCCGCTGCGCATCGGACTAAATTTGAGTCACCGGCGATGATGACCTGTTCAGACATTCCTTCTGAAACCTGCACCTGGCTGCTGACTAGGTGACTAGCGTGAGTCACGGCTGCTGGTTTGCTCCCTCCCTCCCTCAAAACTACTTCCCGGTAGCTGGGCCCTGTGGCCAATCTATCTGCCTTTGTCATGCCTGTTTCCCTCATCTCTCCCGCACGGTGGGTCGTCGCCATAATGCTTCCGCCGTCACCTGCGTCTTCGTTCCCCTTCACGACCTTCGATAGGCCCTTCTCGGCTGCCCGGAGCCTTTCCTCCATGGCTGACGTTTTCTCTCGCTCCTTCGCCAATGCATTCTCCAGCTCTGCGATTTTCTCCATGAGCCCACTCTGGACCGCCATCATATTTTTCATTTTCTCCTCGATCTCGCACTGTCTACACTTGGCGTCATCTTCTGCTTTCTCTTCCGCACTAATTTCCACCTTCAACCCTATCCCGCACTCTGAACACTTTACGGTCTTTTTGACCATGGCTAGCTCAGTTTACCGATGCCCACGTGTTAGAAAACTGTACTAAAATACACTGGTCTAATCCAAAAAGAACCACAATAATAAATAAATACGCTACACTTCACAGCACCTGCGCATGCACGTGGTCGGTCTACGCGCAGGCCTCAGCCACGTGGTGGCTGGAGAAAAAAAAGACACAGTACAGAATACTAAAAAAAAAAACCGTACACCGTACTAGACCTAATCAAGCTTTACGCTAGCGCCTTACGTTCTCATAACGCTACATACAGAGGCAAGCTGGAATCATGCAAAAACACTTATCTGTAGCTGTCATTCCGGACGGAGCTCTCCAAAAACACGTCCGACCTCGACGAAGGCGCCTCGACGATGATCATCATATACAATTACCGCCATCATCATATACAATTACCGCCATCCAGTGGGCATTTCAAGGACTAAACGAGACGTGGCTACCTACTGCTACTACAACTACATACGTCGGGGACGCACGACCCACGGCTTAAAGAGCTTCGCCCCTAAAAATGTACTAATTTTACTCACCTTGATATACCTTACACAAGCACTTTGATTTAGTATGTAGCCCAAATTTCATGTAGAAAGAGGAAGTAGTACTTTTAGAATATTTTTTTAGAAACAACACTCAAACGAGAAGTTCTGGGAAGTTTGGAAGGTAGCCACGTGACCAAAAATTATCTTCTCTCCAAATTCTAGCAACTCACTCTTGCCAATGAGGTAAATCAGCGCGACTTTTTTCGAACGCGTTTGAGATGGTCGCCAAAATGGCTGGAATGTTTGGCATGGAATGACCCTTACGCAAAAGTCGCGCAAACTAGTTTATTTTCAAACCATAAGTATTTTTTATGTGCTAATGTAAATGCCACGCACGCCCAAATTTGAAGGTTCGTCGTTCCTACCTCAAATATGACGTTCAGTCAAGTAAAGATGTCGGAATCTGTCCCGACGTTTGCCATGACTTCGACGTTTCCATCTTAATACCAGTGAAATGAGTAAATGTCTTGCATATGCCAACTATCGTAAACGCGATGATTCGGAAATTAGTAAACGTCGTGGTAGTGAATTTGTATGTTTTTAGTCTACCCATTCTGAAATAATGACTATAAGTTTTGAAGGAAATGAACCTTTTCTCCGTGTGTTCGCCGGTCGTCACGGAGACCTCAACTGTGTGCTAAATACGTTGAAGCGACGTACAAGCCTTGCTCCTGGCTGTGCTTGGTCTGCTTGGTGCTGGTGGTAGAAACATTAATTGCCACTTTAGAGCGCGGGGGCCGAGCCCCCTCATGGCACGTGGGTGCTCCCTCACGTTGAGAAGGCACCCTTACAATGCAAAGGAAAGCCCTTGAAGTGCGATCTTCTTCATGGCGCACGAGATGATCCGGCACTGATCAAACGCAGAAGTGCTGGTCATAATGGTCTCCCAGTACGACACTGCCACAGCCGTAGGTGGGAGATGTGGGAAGGTGGGACATGTGAGGAGTATGTGGAGGAAGTCTCCTGGTTTGCCGCAAAGTTTGCACGAAGAGGGGAACTGGTCTGGGTAACGGGCGTTTGGTAATACAGGGTACGGAGCAGTCCGAGTTCGTAGGCGTCGCCAATGTGCGGCCTGCGCTATGTTTAGAGATGGGACTGGGGGTGTCGGTCTGCCTGGAATTCACGTGAGCTACGACGCCTTGTCCATCACATTTCATTAATAGATTCGCACAATGTCGTGCTCGGAATTAATTTTGTTTGGAAATGGAGTCTCGGATAATCCTCCAGCGGACTCGACCGGGCCCTGACCCCGCCATATGCGGGCTTATAATCCACGTTCTCTATAGGTGTTTGTCTCCGATTTGCGACTTCCGCCCAAACCACCTTCTTCTGTATTTATCTCCGACCATCGTCCGATTCTCCTATAGCTTGAAATTCCATTTTCTTTTTCGGCGAAACGAAGGAATGTTGATGTGCACGTCCCCTAGGATGCCTGCTCTCGTTCAGATTTGTAAAGTCAAGTTAAGTCAAGTCCAGTAGAGTTTATTACATATTTCACATTTGGTTACATGGTTCGAGTAGTACAGAAGGAGTTCCCAAAGTTTCATAGGATCTGACGGGGGCACCTCCTCCTCACACACGCAACACGTGTGTCACTCGCTACGTCCGGTCTAGATGATTGGGATGCGCTTAAAACGCAGTGACGTCATTCTACGCCAAACGTCCCAGCCATCATTGCGGCAATCTCAAATGTATTCGGGAAAAAAAAAATCGGTCGGATTTACTGCATTGATAACAGTGAATTGCTAGAATATTTCGGAGACAAACATTTTTGTCGTCGCGTGGTTGGCTTCTGAACTTCCTGGAATGTCGTTTATGTGTTTGTGGAAAAAATTACCGCTGTTTCTTTCTATACCTAGTTTGGTCCACTTATGTTTAACAAAGGTGCTTGAGTAAGACGTTTGAAACTCAGTAATAAAAGGGGGGGTGATTTTTAAATAAAAAAAGAAAAAAAGTGAGCCCCGTGACTGTCTCTCAGGCGGAGGACACCTCAACAGTAGCTCACGAGGGGTGGGGGTAAAGGATGGATTAAAAGAATAGGATTAAAAGGTATAGAGACAGAGGGAGCGGAAGGAAAGAGTGAGGCGTAGGGACAGCCACATACGGATGTAAGGAGAAGGTGGAAAAGCTGGACACGGTCGCAGGAGTCCCAGGACGGGCCATCGATGAGAGCTCTTGACGGCGCCAGGAGATGGCGCAGGGCGAGCGAGTCGGCCAGAGCTGCGCTGTCGTCGGTGATCGCGGGGGTACAACCGGTCGGCACGAAATCCAGTGAGCTAGTTAGGGTCGCACTCAGTAATAATAGTGCAATTTTACTGGCACATACGTCTCCAAGTATTTATCCTAAATGTGTTCAGTCTGCATTTTTCGTATTGCAATACTGCACTTTGTATGAATATATGAGTAGTAAATACTTACCCTACAAAAGGTACAGACGGTTTCAAGATTGCAAGCGTTGATCCCAGAAAATCTCCGGTCACCTCATTTACCTGCTACTAACGTCGAAACTGAAAGCCCCTTTTGAAGTTCCTTTTAAGGATAAGAAATGTCTCTCTTTGGTTTTTCAGATAAAAGGAGCGTGCGTAAAGTTCAAGGAAATCTTATAATTTTTATGTAGCTAAAAACATTTATTGGATTATATTTCGCCAAATAAGGGAAACAAAGTGCAGAAAATCAGCGGACTATTTTCTAAAGCTCTTGCGGCTCACCGTTGTTATTTAGGCACATCAGCTGGCGAAACCGGATGCCATCAAGGGGCTGTGTTTTTCAACAGTTAGAGTGTCTATGTTTGGAGGGAAAAGTATTTTTAGATCTCACGAGCTGCTACTTGCTGCTACACTTTACGAGAAAAAAAATCACGAAGTTTGCAAAATTGTTTTTTTTGTCCATATTGAGACGCAATTCGCACCATGTGGCGGTACAATTAAAAAAAAGAATGTAAATGAACAGTTCTTTTCATATGGCAAATTTTATCATTACATTTTTTAGGAAGAAAATAATTTTTGAGCTTTCCCAATGACTGCAATGGGAAACTTTAAGCCGGCGGCAGTCGTATGATCAAACGGGAAAATAGGCGCCAATGGGAGAGTTCAACAATCATTTTCTTCCTTAAAACAACAAAAAATGTAATGATCAATTTGCCATCCCGGCTGCTGTGGTCACATTACGATGGATGCGAAATCATGGAGGTCTGTGCAGTGTGCGACGTCAGCGCACGCACGAAATGTTCAACATTCGAAATGGCATGGCTTATAATGAATGTCGTTGTTTTGGGGACGTGGAACCCCAGATATTCATTGTGCTTCCCTATTTCGGGAGTACTAACGCGTTATGCTTAAGAGACGATGCATACGTGTGCATATATAGTGCCGCGTTCTTACCGTTATCTGAAAGTGCAGCAATCATTCGCCCGTCCACAAGGACGCGTCAGCACGCGTCGGCACGCGCTGATGGCCGCCACGGGATCATCGTCTCGGTCACCGCGGCGAGAGGGTGAAGCGTCGTGGGGCAGTGAGGGCTAGAGCCGGACAGCCACTGTTTTCTTGCATACGCTCTCGTTCGGAGCTTTGCTAGCTATTCTTTCTTTCTTCTTTCGTGCGAGTCGGTGCATACGCAGAGCGACTGCGTGCTAAAGGATGCGTCATACGTCTGCGCACGCGTTCCGGAAAGTGTGCAGACGCTTCGCGTCGTGCAACACTTAAGCGCGGCGTTGACATCGATGATGAACGCGCCCATGAAGTTGCTGTGCTGAGTGCAGCACTCTTTGCTGTAGCGAGTAGCTCGGAGCATAGAGTTTCCTAAAATTAACTACAGGGGACTCAGGCGCTGCGATCGTTCAGTGACCATGGGAGTGATGGGTAGTACACACATTTACCTAGTCTTCGTACTTGCGGGTGTCGAATCGTACTTGCGGCTTCGTTTATTGCTGGTTACGGTTTTGTTTTGAAGGAAAGAACGAACCCTTTTGAACTTTGTGACCCGATTCGAAATGGTAAGCCTAAATGAATAAGGTTGTGAAGCGCGAACGCTGAACATTGGCTCTTTCTTTTTCGTGAAAAAAACAGCTCCAAGCCACACGAACACACACGAAGCCAGAAGCTGGCCAGAAGTACGAAAATTAGACATATGTGTGTACTACCCATCATTCCCATGATCACTGAAGCGCCGTGCGTTGCAGCTCCAATAGACACTAGTGCCAGAGTTCCTTCTAGTGTATATTAGGAAACTCTATGACTTGGAGAGCGTTAGTGACGAAGATGCAATACACTGTAAGCTTAGTGAAAGAAAGAAAGAAAGAAAGAAAGAAAGAAAAGAAAGAAAGAAAGAAAGAAAGAAAGAAAGAAAGAAAGAAAGAAAGAAAGAAAGAAAGAAAGAAAGAAAGAAAGAAAGGGGTGGACTAGATTTGCGTGCTCATCGCGGGCAGGCTGTGTTGGCTTTGCACATTGCCACCGTGTGGGTGGCCAGCACGTTCAATACAAGCAAAACAAACACACAAAAACACAAGAAATAACTGATGGTCACTTTTCGTCTTCTCGGTCTCTCTCGTCTTTCCAATAGCTGGCCCTCGGTCCACCGTGCGTGTATGCCTCTCTGCAGGCGTTTCGCGTTTGTTTTTCTTTGTGCCTTCGTTTACGAACATTTCGGCGGTTAAGCCAACCCCCGCGCACGTTTAACACTCGCGTGACGACAGACCCCCACGCGAAGAAACTCTGGCGAGAGATCAGAATTGAGAACCTGCGTGGACGCCCTGGCTAAACATTTGTTTATTATTATTATTGTTATTCTGGAAGCTTGGGGGATGCGTTTTAATTTTTTCTTTTAGCGTCCAGATTTTTCTCTCGTCGCCTCAGGTTATTTGTTTTCGTGTCGAAGCGTGGGGCTCAAGCCTTCGGAGCTGGCCTGGCTATTTTACAGCTGACGTCGCCTATGTACACACTTTGCACGATTCGCTGAAATGTATGTGTGCACGTATTCTCAACTGCCGCCTTAGCGTGTGTCTGTCTGTTGAAGTAATAGCGATAAAGCACATTGTTTGTAATATTCGGAGCAGCTCATCGAAAAATGCCGAACTGCAAAACCAAAATGAATTGAGATAAAAAAAAGCGAAAAAAGAACTCATAAGGTCCCTTAGGCGTTTGTTTTTCTCCTTAGACGACTCAAAAGCGAAAGCCGTATCCCGTTCCTTCTCAACCAATGTATTGATCACCCACCACTTCCCCTACGAAAGCTTTGTGCATCTGACGTAGTTACACCTCCACTATACCTCCGGGATCAAAGGTATAGTGGAGATTGCTGAATTATATCTTAACTCTGTGCCATGTATCGGAATACATTTTCGTGTTTTGTTACTGATGTGTTAAAACTAAATGTAACGTATATCAAACGACTCGGGATGTAAAAGGACACGAGCTCCACACGAAGGTGCAGGATTGCCGAATAACTCTCCAAATATAGAATGCCGAACGACGCGTATAGAGGGACGCTAACTGTAGTAGTTTCTTGGTCGCTATGACGAAATGAAATGTAACATCTGCAAAGGTACGGTTCAGAAGTTCAAAAATACCGGTCATGTGATCACCGGAATAATTTAGTAGGCATGCTACAATTTAGTGAAAAAAAAAGACCAGCTGATATCAGATATTTTCAAATTCAGACAGGTATCGAAACGCATACTGCAGCGGTAAGTCACAATAGAGATACTCACAGGTAAGTCACGTTAATATAATGTGAACTTCACCGTTAACCAGGGTATGATGATAATACGGCAACCAAACCTAACCTAACTGTGTAGAAACGATCTGCGTATAGAGCAACGCTGTCTAGTTCGCTAAAGTATCCGCGAATGCCTGTTAGGGACGAGAATAGGGATAGGAATAGCGTTTCAAGACTTGGCATTTCGAATGCGTAACGCATTCATAAACACGCAGCCGGCCACTTCTGCGAAATTCATCACCACCGCCGCAGTGACCTTTCGCGCTGCGCATGCGCAAAGTTCGTGACCTTTTCCCTTGTGGCCTTAAGGCGAGTTTCTTTCTAGTGTAAGAATATATATATATATATATATATATATATATATATATATATATATATATATATATATATATATATATATATATATATATATATATATATATATATATATATATATATGCGCGTGGGATGCTGTTGTTCAGGCAACAGAGTGTGAAACTTGAAAATTGAAGGCCTTGTTTTTTTTTTCCCTGCTGCCGCAGGTGAACGTGCGGGGATATTTCAAACACACACGTGTTATTCGAACAGGAGCGTGTAAGAGGTGTGGCTCATAGTCTATTTTTTTTTCTTCAAGTAAACCTTAGCTGGATTGTGAATCTCTCAGAAGAAAAAGTGTTGAAAAAGTGGAAAAAATAGAAAGAAAAATGAGTTAAGTAAATTTGGAGAGTGAGAATCGGTGTGTGGTATCCAAGGTTTGGTAAAAAAAGAAAAAGAAAACATAAGAAAACCGAATAGAAATCGGCGAGGAAGATGAAACGGGATATCGATATGAAACAATAAATTATCAGTAAGCTCGAAGGGCTTCGAAAAAGCTCGGTTTAATATTACAAATAAAAATAAAAGAGTGATGCATTGAGCTCACTGTGTAAGAAACACGTACATTTCCACGGCGTATAGCGATAAAGCGCAGGGTTAAAACACAAATAAGCTTTTTGAAAGATGAAGTACAGTGGTCTATTTTTTTGCAAGTGGAGCTCCTGTGGTTTAGCTTGCAAAGAAGAGAAGAAGAAGAAGCGAAATGTGGCAGATACGCTTATTGAAGGCTGCCGGTTCAAATGGCGGAAACAAATGGTTCGACGTGCGAACTGGTGCAAGTATAGCGATAGCTGCAGCGGTAGCCGAAAGTTTAATGATAGCTGCAGCGATAACCGAGAGAGATATAGAGAGAAAATTAAAAGGAAGAGACAGAGAGGTTAACATAGAAGAACTGGTTTGCTACCCTGTACAGGGATGGAGAAATAGGGGTCGGAAAGAGGATAGAGATAGAGAGAGATAAAATCAATTTGGAAAAAAAATACACATACACACGCATGCAGGGCGTTCCGATTACAGTCGTTTGGAGAGGCCGGTTGAACGCAAGAAGCGTAGGAGCGCTTTCATAGCCTTCTTCAGCGACATAAAGTTCTGTCGGTAGCGCAGGATTCTTTCTTCTGAAAGAGTCTGGTTGCCCAGTTGGTCTAGTGCACTGGAGAGTGACTGACTTTGCGAGCAGTACTGTGGAAAGTGTAGGGAAAGCTGTACGGATGTAACTGATTAGTGTGGTTGTCTGTACAAGTCGGTTGCTCATGCTGCGCTATTTACAACATAGAAAAAAAAGTGGACATAAAACATGACGCCACAGACGAAGTGCTGACTAACAACTGAAATTTGAAGGAAACAACAGATTACTAGTTAAGGAGCCGCGACAAGGATATAACGTGCGGTGAAATGAAAAAAAAAATGGTTTCATACATCATATGTCACAGTAAAGCTCAGGGCAAGAACGCCAGTTCTTCTATAGTCAAAGCAACTGATTCAACACGCACGCCGAGTTGCATCGATATACGGTGTACGCTATGCGTGAGATGATGTTTCTGTCCCATATTCACGGAGCCGGTCGCATTACAATGAAAGCGTTGTTGCGAGTGTTTTGCGCGTGATCACATTCAGGCATAATAAGATCGTATTATGGCTCGGAGGGTGCTAGACAGATCTTGTAGCTATGACATTTAGATGCCGTAATGTAAGAGCCGCGGAGCGCCAGAACAGACGCAAGAGCCTGCGACTTGTCGAGCATGTGGACGCATCGGATAAATAGCAAAAAGGCACCGAAGCGCCACGTACAGGCAACAACGTTATACGAGTACCGTTGAGAAAACACGAAACAACCCCGTGGCCGGCAGGCTGACGGACGTCGTCCGATGTGTATGGGTCGTAAAAGATCGCCGATGGCCAGCGTTGGCCGATCTCTGTACGGCCGTCAATGTGCGTGCGTCTAGTACGCGCGTGTAGTAAGTAGGAGCCGTCGCGCTTGGCCTTTCGGTTAGCTACAGATGCCTCCGAGGGATCGGAAACAGATATTAAGAGGGTACACCGTGTTTTCCAGGCCACAATGTGCGCAGAGAGTAAGCGTTGCGAAAGTTTTGTGCTCCGGATTTACAGTGTTGTGAATTAGGGGGTGGGAAGTGTGGTACTTACATACCCAGAAGATTTGTTAACGAACAGTTAAAACAATGTGAGACGATTTCTGCTTATCGCACCGCGGCTGCTTAGCTTTTTGGCTGCCTGCACCGGCAACAGTGCGACAGGTTACGGGGAAGCTGAGGTAAAATGATGAGGTTGGGGATGGGAGGGGAGGGGGATTCAGCGAGTTTTCAAGGGAGTGAGAAAGAAAATATTATTGAACTTGGCCTGTATTTGAACAGCACCCACACGTTCACACGTGTATCACCTGACTTTAGATGGACTTTCAGTACTGAGTTTATTTTTTGTTCCTAATACCTAAAGTCTGGCTAAGTATCGCGAGTCCCAGCAACTCTCGCCAAGTATCGTCAGCTTTCCCGAATTGTCGCAGTGTCTTGACTCGTGTCACACGCAAGGCATTGTGCCTTAGGTATAGTATACTTCGCGTGTGTCGGCTACGTCTCGAGTTTCAACACAGCGGGGCTTCCAAAACAAACTTCGCTTCCCGCGATTCCCTCGCTGCCCCTCCGCAGCGGCCTATTTGCGCGAAGATATGGTAATGTCGTACCGAGAGAGAATGACCGCGTGGGCGCGTTTTGGAGGCCGCCACGCGCTGGAATAAATGTTTCTGCTCTCTATGAACGTCTGACATTTCCGCGCTCTTCGTTGCGTGGGATGAACGCGTTCGGGATGGAGGGAGTGTGGAAAAAAATAGAAGGGAGAAGGTATTGAAGCGTTCGGAAGGGAATGGGGAAACTTGGGGAAACGGTGATGACTGCGTTGGAAATGAAGCGAGAATACTTTGGGAGAGATAAGGACGGTGCCACCGCCTTGTACACGCAAGATCTGTGGTTGTACATCGTGGAGAAGGAACTAGGGAAAAAGGAAGGGTGTGTTGGGGACTAAGAAAAAGAAATAGGGGGCGAGGAGAATGAGAGATGGAACTACGAAGTTATGATAGTGAGTGGTGGTAAGGGAGGCTATTTCTGCAGCCCAAAAAAGGAGCACGACTCCTAGTCTGTTGGGAAGAGATTGAGGAAGGGGAAGGGAGTTTGGAAGAAAGAGGTCTACGTTTTTGAATGGATGGACAGAGAAATTGGCGGGAGAAAGGAGTGTTGCTTTGGTCGGTAATAGGAAAAAGAGGGTATAGACTGCGGTGTTGCGAATGAAGCGAGAAAAATTTAGGGGCGTAGCGTTGGGTATCGCAGAGGGAGAACTAGGAAAAGGGGGCGAATGTTTTGGTAGAGAGAGCATATAAAATTAGGGAGCGTAGGAGACGGTGCGTTGGAGGGAGACAGGGAAAGAATGTAGCGGCGCGCTCGCTTCGTTGGAAGGTCGTCGTTTGACAACGTGGATGCAGGCGCCGCGTAGCTGTTCCTCAGTTGCGTCATGGCGCCACTGGCGCTTCGCTTGCGAATCAATGAAACGCTTTGGCTCGACGGTATAATACGATAAACGTATTGGATGCGCCAGGGTGAAAGTAAAGAAAAGAGAGCATAGACGAGGAACGTACGTTAAAATTGGTAACAATAAAACGAGACTAAATTGGTGAGCGCCTTGTGAAGTCGTAAAACGACCCGTCCGGATGGATGTCAGAAGAAGACGGGGTAAATGTCGTTGCACTGTTGAACTTTCAACGCCGTTAACATTTACAAGCATAGTCAGAACGACGCGATCTGAAGGCACTGATAGCAGGAATCTGGCGATGAAAACAAATAAAGTGAGACTTGGTGAAACGGAAGCAAATAAATGACGATTTTTACTAGTCACTAGCCGAAGTTGTAGCAATTAACCATATATATATATAACTTACTTGTGGTATGCGGGCACTCTTAGATCGTTGTAAACGGAAGCGTTAGAATATGGAAAACACGATATGCGAATGTAGGCCGCCATCAGACGATATCATTGCTCTGTTTATTTTTTTGTATATTGTCTGTAATGCGTGGTGTGACACCAGTGCCCTAGGCGGTACCTTAGTATTTATTTATCTTGGTATTTACGTATTTGAATATTTAATTTCGTTTATTTGATCAGGATTCATTTGACAATATCGTTCCCAAGTTTAATTTATTATTTACGTGCAAAAACGTCACATTTTTTTTAACGGCATCCTTTATTACCAGATTTTAGAAACCACTTTTCGTCATCATGTTTGCGGCATGAATATCATGCACAGAATATCGTCGCCTGTTGTGCCGCGCAAAGTTCTGGGCTGTCCACAGCATTGTCGGCTTATTCTGGTTGACATAGTACATTTTTTTTTGTTTTTTATATATAAATCATTATAGACTTCGATAGAAACATCGAGTAAACTATGAATATGCATATAGCTCGTTGTGTTCGTTTATTCATTTGTTGGCGTATATACGTTTCGATATCAGCATCCCGCTGCAGTCGCTTGACTTTGGGACCCTCGTTTGCATACTACATTCTACGAATTTTGTATTTTGAATGAATGAATAAACTGAAACTGAAACTGAGGATATCGTCACTGCGACGTGTCTGTGCCGGGATTTCTGGAGTGAGCGGAGTGACTGTTATTTTGCACCCGAAATGTAGCGATAGCTTCGGACCAGAACTCCCGATAAATCGAACTTGCAGTCTTCGTCAAAAGTTCAGGGACCGGGAGACAGGGGAGAGCTGAATGTTCCAGCTATTTCGGCAGAGAGCGTTTGTCTTAAGATTTCTGGCCAGCTCTAAAACGTGCGAAATAACACGTAATGTATTTAGAATAAACGTACGACGATTTAGAGCACGATGTCCTCTACTATGGGATAGCAATGAGCTGTCCCGGGGCAAACAAATCCTTCAACGCCTTATACTTGCGGCGACCTGCAACGTCTGTAATGGGCAGTTCGACCGTATGCGACCAAACATTGGAGGGTAATGCGGTTTTCTCAGAGCTAGTGGTCTTCACTTCTGACGCCCATTCAGGCGCGTAGTCGGGAATCTTTCAACTATGCGGCTTTTTGTACAGGTGTGCAAACAACGACTGTTCTGTTCTGCAGCGCCCTCTGTCTCTCTGTGTTTGCAGCTGTTATCTTCGTCGGCCCATTCACGCCAACGTTATCACTAGCGGCATTGTGAGCCTTTATCCACTTTGCCGCTGCGCGTGCACTGAGGCATGACTAAACGAAAATGGTGTGCACATTCTTTGCGGTTTTTCGCCTTATTCCGCGACGCTCGCATTTGAAGCTCTGTAATAGTGATAATAGTTATCTCTTTTGTTTTCGCAAAAAAAAAGGAGCATTGGCTGATGCGACTTGTTTATTTGTGGTGGGAAAAATAGCGTGCCATCATTGAATAATTAATATAACCATGAGGCTGATTTCTATTTAACCAAAAAAAAAATGTTTGTTTCCCGACAGCAGTGAGCACCTATTAGCCGTAACGTCAATTGACGCATTTCTATACTTTTATTAAAAATTATTTGAGGCTTTGCGTCCCAAAACCAATATGATCACGAGGAATGCCGTTGTGGAAGGCTCCGAAAATTTTGATCATCTGGTGTTCCTTAACGTCGCATAAGAATCCTTTATCTTCTTGTGCGGATAGACATTTCACCGCTGTTTAGGGTGCTCCTCGGTACATGGAGGGTACATTTTTCATCGACTGAGTAGAATTTATGACGCGATGAACGATAATGTGGCTTTATAACTTCAGGTGTAGCCTCCAGATACGTACCCGCCACGAAGTTTGATTGATAGATTGATGGTTTTTGCCCATAGCGCCCCAAAACAATTAACCTCAAATTTTACGGACTCTACTGTCATTATTCAAGGCTACCTGCTAAAGAGGCGTAAATATTCAGCTTTGCTTTGCGTCTCGTGGTCCATAAACTTTTGATGCTGACTGTATCGCATGGTCTATCGCAAAAAGAGATGCAGCAACTAAAAGTTGGCTGATATATCTTCCTCGCACCAGCCTTTTACTGTAAGCCGGTGACTGGCGCGCGTTAAGTGTTTCGGACATGCAGCAATCGATAAAGAAGATGAGCTTGCAGGCTACAGTGCTTATATCTAATCACGGCCTTAATGTGTTTCCTGTAACAGCAGATCGTACTGTATTAACGGACTATAGCATTAATCTAGCCCACTGGCACGAGAACTCCTGACAGCATGCACCAACGTGACCAATGTATTTATTACTCGTATATTGCCTCATCTAAGCTGGCGTGGGCAGTATCGCGATGACCAATCGCCTTCCTTCTCAATAACTCCGTCCACGGCTAATCACCCACGCGCGCATGAAATTGTACGCATCTCCCTATATATGCATGCAATGACATAGCGGTGGTTCTGTGTCATAGCTTTATGAAGTTATAGCTCTGCAGTGACACTCTTTCAGAGTCGAAATAATTAAGCCGGTCCCTATAACCCATCGGCCTATAGACAACCTTCTGTGGAAGCGTCATCGAATTACGCGGATCGTTGGTCATTGCACGAAGGCGGCAACAACGCAACAGCCCGCAAAATTCGCCGTGCATAAAACGATCGGCTCCACGCACGGTGAAGGTGGGCAACTTTGCCTGCGAGCGAACGCGCAATGCGATGAAGGCGAATTCCCCCCACGCGTGGCAGTTCAGGCGTCGCTGGCCGCGGACACGGGGTGAAGGACCGGTCGAATCGTTGACGCGGTCTCCTCTCTTTTTTTCTCGCTCATCTCACTTAGGAAAGAGCGAAACCGGGTCCGCGCCGCTAGTGCAGGAGACGTCGGGAACACTCGGAGGTTGTAAGACGGCTGGCGCCATCTGTTTAAAAGGGCGCTTACTGCGAAGAGAGGGCGCGCGGTGAAGGCCCATGGCGGGATGGTTCGTCTCGTTCCTGAAAGAAAACATGATTGTATATTAGGATAATTAATTATAACGTGTTTACTGCTCAAGGGTAATTACCGCGGCATGCCTACACACACACACACACACACACACACACACACACACACACACACACACACACACACACACACACACACACAGGCTGCTGACCCGCAGGTCGCGGGTTCGATTCCCGGCTGCGGCGGCTGCATTTCCGATGGAGGCGGAAATGTTGGAGGCCCGTGTACTCAGATTTGGGTGCACGTTAAAGAACCCCAGGTGGTCAAAATTTCCGGAGCCCTCCACTACGGCGTCTCTCATAATCAAATGGTAGTTTTGGGACGTTAAACCCCACAAATCAATCAATCAATCACACACACACACACACACACACACACACACACACACACACACACACACACACACACACACACACACACACACACACACACACACACACACACATATATATATATATATATATATATATATATATATATATATATATATATATATATATATATATATATATATATATATATATATATATATGCCATGGAAACAGTCAGTTATGTGATTGATAGCTTGCTTTCGTACCAATCTCATGTGTTTTTTTTTTTGCTTTTCTTAGTAACTGCAGGGCAGAATCCTCTAATGGATCATCTATTTGATACGGTTTTTACGGGGAGAGAAAATAAGATAAAACGTGCCATCCTAGGCAAGCTCAAAAAACGATAGATAATTTATGTTTTTCCACATAATTGATTATAGTGACGGTGATTATTAAGGTTTATTATCGCAAATATGCATGAGGCGAAAAGTTTTTTGTGGCTCAGCAAATCGCCACGCAGTAATTATTATTATTATTATTATTATTATTATTATTATTATTATTATTATTATTATTATTATTATTATTATTATTATTATTATTATTATTTTCCTGGTTGTGTCGTTATAGAACCCTGGCGTAGACTTCAGCATAGTGTTTGGCGTATAAATCGGTGTGCACTGGTCCGCCGTATACAGGCCAACGGCGCTGCAGCAGCTTGTGCGTAGAATTACATGCTCTCGTAGTGGCGATTTTATTGTGTCACGTTTAGTTTCGCCGACAAATCCTCCCCACTTGCTGCACCACTGTTTTCCCGTCTCGCTTATCTCCTGCGTAGTTGTTTCGTGCTTGAAGTAGATGAGCTGCAAGTAGTGCGTAGCGCTAGTTAGCGAGTAGTTTGCTTTAGTGTACAGTGTATTCACGTCTGCTGTGGTGTTTGACCCGCTGTCGATTGAGGTAAGTAAACAATTAAAGTAGACAGGTTTTAGTTGGTCCGCAAACTTCAGCGTCATACCGGATTCCGTAGGCGTAAACGCGAGAATGCCGCATAGGTGGTGCCATCTGGCGAGGCCGAGGTGAACTGGGAAAGCGCAGAATTGTTATTGCATAAATCTGGTACGTTCTATTTCTTTGCTGGTGTGAATTCTCGGTGGTGACGTAGCACCGAATGAGTTGCATTTTCAAGTTTATGCATGCTTGATAATTGCAAGAGAAAGCAAATGTATCTATAACTGCGATTGCCGAAGCGCCACAATATATCGACATGATATCGTCCTGTAACCTGATCTTCTTAAACCCCTATACCAAAATAAGGGACAAGCTAAATACTTCTAATAGTGTGTTAACGTTAAACGCTGACCTCTTTCAAACCACGTGAAGGTCAGACGCAGAGCTTCTGGAAGGCGGTTTGATGTAACCGTAATTTTAGTTCAAATTCGAAATTAATACCGTAGATGAAAGCGCTGGTGGAATGGGGGAAGGGTTTGGAGCTGGTTGCACAGCAAAGTGTGCAATGTAGTCGGACTTTGCACTACCCAAAACTTCCCCTGTCGACAAGTGGCGCTACGTGTCTGCAAAACTCCCGAGTCTGACGTCGATACTGTATATATACTCGACTATGAGCACAAGCTGTACCCAATCAATGAATGTGTGTTCGGAAAGAACGGTGAACGATTGCGAGTACTCGGTTTTCCCACCAGTCCTCCAGACCCCTACTCTACTATGCGAAAGCATTATGCTGTCTCATCAGCATTATCCGCAAAACGCATTCGAATGTGCACTTAGAATATATAGGCGTATGATCTACAGGGCTTTGCACTCTGCTGCTGTAGAGCTGTATGCAGCTGTCCCTTGCAATCATCACCCGCTGTATTAACGCAAAAGCTTTATATGTATCATCAAATGCGCAACTGGATTTTCGGTGGTGTCAACCACCACGCCAATTTTGCAACATGTCATGTGAACGAAACCACTGCAAGAGCAGTAAGACTATGAAATGTAAATTATGACATTCATAACATAACTGTCATGATAGTCATGCTATGACTAGTCAGTTATACTCTTCAAACGTTCATGTTATGCCATACCAAATTTGGTATTGATACCATTTACGAAATAGTCAGGAGGAGGAGGAGAAAGAAGGGAAGAAATGAAAGGCAGGGAGGTCAACCAGACGCACGTCGGGTTTGCTACCCTGCACTGGGGGAAGGGGTGAGGGGATTAAATGAGAAGAGAGAGAGAAGTGAAGGGCAACGTGTGTGTAGATGTGACTTTGTCCATTGCAGGCGGTTGCGTAGTCCGGTCGTCTTTAGAAAACTTAGCAATGCTCGCGTCGCTTTGCTGGCCTGTGACGCGTAGAGCCATGAGCCAAGGATATTCTCTTCGGAAAACGGTCTACTGTCTAGTGTATCTAACGTTTCGCGTAGCAAGTTTCGTTCGCTCGCAAAACGTTCACATGAACACACTAGATGTTCTATTGTCTCGTCAGTGTCGCACGATTCACATCGGGAGCTATCCGCCATTCCTATGCGAAAGGAGTACGCCTTCGTAAAAGCTACTCCTAACCACAGGCGGCACAGTAAAGTTGCACCCTGGCGGGAGAGGTCCGATAGAACTTGAAGCTTTCTCGATGGGTCCAATTTGTGTAGGCGGCGGTTCCCGACACTGGGGTCACTCAGCCAAATTTCCGACATAGTGTGAGCGAACGAGTGAAGGCCCCTTGCAGCGTCGGTTCTCGACAATGGGATTGGGGTTGTCTGGGCGTCCGCGTGGGTGGATCGGGCAGCATTATCAGCAAGGTCGTTACCCACAATAGCACAATGTCCCAGTGACCATTGGAACACCACGTCATGTCCTTTGGATAAAACTTCGTGAAGCACTTCTCTTATTTCATTCACTAGTTGTTGATGCACCCTTTGTCGTAAAGCTGATTGCAAGCTCTGGAGGGATGCCTTGGAGTCACAGAACACACCCCATTATTGAGGCTGGGCTTCCGCGATATAAAGTATAGCAGCACGTAAGGCAGCAAGCTCCGCTGCTGGGGATGTTGTCCTATGCGACAGTTTGAACTTTATAGTGACCTGGTACGTCGGGATGACAACAGCACCTGTGGAGCTGTCAGCCGAGACCGATCCATCGGTGTGAATGTGGGTCCTCTGGCCGTATTTCTCGCTGAGTAGCGACAATGTCACCTGTCGTAGGACCACTGTGTAACGACGGCTCTTGTTCGTTATTCCCGGAATAGTGAGGCACACCTGTGGTTGTTGTAGGCACCACGGAGGTGACGCTGGTCTTGTTGCTGAGTGAAGCCAAAAGGAAGGCATTCTCTATGAGCAGAAATAATCTTTGAAAACATCACTTGTGGTCTTTGAAGTGGCAACACTGCAACATGGTGACCAGGAACTCGGCAGAGGTGTCTTATGTGGGCTCTCAAATTGTAAGTGGTGATGTATGTTTGAGTTGGATGCTCTCTTGCGATCATAATTTCCCCGTAGGTTGAGGTGCATCGCGGCAATCTTAAGCACACGCTTAGTGCTTGTCCTTGCAGACTTTCGAGGGTGCGGATGTTCGTCTTGCACGTACTTGCCAGTAACGGCAAGCTGTAGCGCAAAACTACCAGAAACAGTGCCCTGTATAGCTCCATCATTGACCTTATCGATGTGCCCCAAGATTATCCGCAGAAGAACCGCATTATATGGACGATGGAAGTTAGCCTTCTCTTCAGGTAATTGCAGCGGGCACTTCACGAAAGGTCCCTGTCAATAATCACACCCAGGAAGCGATGGTTCTTCTGGTATTTTGTCCATTGATGGTAACGGGGTTTTGTGTCATGGCTCTGCGAGTAAACGCAACCAATGCACATTTTTCCGTTGAGACGGAAAGACCTTGCTTGCGGAGATATGAGCATGTCAGGGTGGCAGCCTGCTGGACTCTTGCACGTACTTGTAGACGAGTTACAGCCGAAGTCCATAGAAAAATATCGTCAGCATATATGGATATGAGGATAGTACTGGGCAAAATTTCACGAAGACCTACCATCACGAGGTTAAGTAAAGTGGGGCTTAATACGGTGCCCTGAAGGATGCCTCGGGAGGTATAGTAATTCGTGGTAGGTCCATCTGCGGTTTGTACAAAAAAGAACCTTCTCGTCAAATAATCCTGGATCCATTGGAACATCCGACCACCGATTACGACAGCTTCCAACGAGTCTAGGGTGGTTTTATGTGTTACGTTGTCATAAGCCCCTTTAACGTCGAGGAAGAGTGCCAGTGGTATGCGCTTGAGGCTCTTCTGTTGCGGGATAAATGTTGTGAGATCAATCACGTTGTCAAGAGATGACCTACCTCGCCGAAAACCCGTCATGCAGTTTGGGTATACGTTGTAGCGCTCGAGGTACTATTCTAGGCGTGTAAGTATCATCCTTTCCATGACTTTTCCTAGGCAACTTGCGAGGGCAATAGGGCGAAATGATGTCAAATAAATGGTGACTTTCCTAGTCAACTCATGGCGAACCCAATGGTGCAATCACATCAGCGAATGTGTAACGGCCTAATTGCAGTTTCTTACTGCACCGTGCTGCCATAGCACTTCGCACAGCCCCCTCTGTTTGTATGGTTTCAATCAAATATTTCGCTTCGCAGTCGGAATGCGAACTCAGTATTCTCGAAATATTTAAAACATTGATTAAAATACTCTGACCGCACCGCGTGCCTTTTAATTGATATGCGTAAAATGTGCTAATCTAACCTAAAGAAGGCTCTGTTTTTTTTTAAGAAATTATCTTCTAAGCAAACTGGGAACATAGGTCGAATCGAGAAACCACATATTTGCAGGCGTTGCTTCAACGGTGCCATTGTAAGGAAAATGACGCATTGATTCATCGCGAAAACAGTTGTGGGACTGGACTAATCGGAATTACCTTATTTCTTGAAATTCCAGAGTTCCCACATTCGTTCGATGTAACTCGAGGTCCGTCTTAGATTTGACATTTGCTAGCTCAAATGAGACCATATCGTCTTTGACTGTTATTGATACCGCTATACAAGTAGGGATCACTGCACCCTGGTATTTGAAGTCAGCGTTCCTTTAGTGACGGTAGACCACCAAATGCAAAGCTTTGTAGACTACTCTAAACTTAAAAAAGTATTTACAGTAAACGTTGTCTTCCTTGCCCAGTGTGTCATTATATGGTGGTTTTCGCACGTTAAATCCCTCATATTAATCAATCCTTGCCCAGTATGGAAACGAATGCTAAAGCTATGAGCCTTTGCTCCACTCTAAAGCGTACAATTAAAAAGATCACACTTCACTATATTTTCAACAAAACGAAAATTCATATCTGCCTGGTGGAATATGGATTGTGCTAGAGATTATAAACGCTGGAAAGCTGCATGGAAAACAATTCCTTACTAACCAATGTCCTACTAATTAGAGAAACTATTTCTAAGCTAAAGCTACGTTTAGGAGAACAGTTTCATTAGCGAAAGACGGCTATTAAGGAAAACGTGATAGCTATATTTCCAAGAGCGGCAACAAGAAAGCTCTATTCAGATTTTTCGTCATCGTAAAGCTATTGCAGCACCCGTAAATATTGACCCAGTTATTCTTTCCCCAAACAAGTTGGAAGACATATTAGCTGGAATTGCATTACGATTAGAGAGAAGATTTAGATGACAAATACAAACTAAGTTTGTAAAACCTTCATTCGGAAATGATTTTGTTGAAGTAAGTAGGGATGAACTTGCGCACGTTGTTCGTCTTTTGCCTAACACAGGTCCTGGACCAGATGGTGTCACTTCAAGAATGTTAAAAAAATATTATTCGACATCTCTCCTGAAGACTTTCTTAACGTTGTCAACCACTCACTTGGAAATAGTTCGATACCTCCTGACTGGAGACTTTAAAAAATAATACCACTTCTTAAAAAAATAAAAAAATTACAGACAGGGACTAGGAATGCAGATAGATAACATTAGGCCGATCGCTTTAACATCACATGTAGTCAAGTTTATAGAAAGAATACTTTACATTAGAATTATGAAGTTCATAACACATAATGCAATACTCAGTGCGTGCCAGATTGAATTTAGACCAGGTTACTCAATATGATGGGCGCATGTTGATTTAGAGGCTCGTATAGAGCTTGCTCGTCACAGACAACAATATGTTGCTCTAGTAACCCCTGATATACCCAATGCATATATTAGTGTTGAACATGCTATTCTTATCAATGCCCTAAAAGATCTAACCTTCCCGCTGTATATAACAAATTGGATGTACGAATTTTTAAAAGACAGAAAATTTTATTGCTCCCAACGAGGTGTTTCAACACCGAAGTATAGCCAAACGAGAGGTGTTCCTCAAGGTTCTGTTCTATCGCCAGTGCTATCCAACATTTCGTTAAGTTAAATACCATAGAGTGATAAGGTACAAGTATATGAATATGCAGGTAGTATTGCGTGTTTTGCATCTGCCTGTGATATTCATGTACTACATTCAATTTTAGAGTTTTATTTGGCAACATTGAAAACCTGGTTTCAGGAAATTCATATGAAACTGAACGTAACTAAAAGTGCTAAAATAGTTTTTTCATTGGACGTACCATTAATATTTTTCTTCGGTACCATCAAGAAAAAATCCCCCAAGTTAACTGTAATAAATATCTGGGTGTATTGTACGATCAAAAACAGCGCTGGCGTGATCGCATTGAACATTTTAAAATTGAGGGTACACGCGCTGTTGGAATGATAGGTAGGCTTGGCCGGCCCCGTTCCGGTCTTCGCGGAGATACGCTGATTATGATTTACCGCATGTACGTTCGTCCGATTCTTGAATTAGGATGTGTACTATTCTCTGGTGGACCAGCATACAAAATAAACCCCTTGATTCTCTTAGAGCGGGAAGCTCTTCGAAGTTGTTTGGGTGTGCCAAAATTCACAGCCAACAATGTTTTGCATCAAGAAGCTGGGATACCCACTCTTGCTTGCAGATTCCGTATTTTAACAGTTAAAACCTATTTAAAATTTTCTAAATCCAGTTTAAGAAGCCGACTTTTCGTATTCTTTGCCGAGCTTGGTATTTTTTTCATTGAGCATTGGTCCCGTGCATATAAACCCCAAGTGCTATTTGTTCAAACACTTCTAGATGTTTTAAATGCTAATATATTCTAGATCATACCATATGACAAACCAATCGGCCAAGTGCAAATAGAATTTGACGATATCTTCTCAATGAATGCTAAACACTTGCCCTCTAAATATTTGATTGGCTTATTAAAAGAACACCTTTCTCAATTAGACACTAATATAGTAATTGCAACTGAATCATCTATGAGTGGCGAGAATGCAGGTGTGGGTATTTTCTCTCTCTCATTATTCTGGTCCTTTTCATTACGCTTCCCAGATTAAACACCAGCATTTGAAGCGGAATTAACGGCCGTTATGCTAGCTATTCGTAAACTTCCTGCGACTCATTCGACAGCTGTGATAGTGTCTGACTCGTATTCCGTGTGTTCATTCTTATCATCGTCGTCGACATCAGCAGTACTAGAGACTTTTAAATCATTAATCCCAGCAAACATTCGTCTAGTGCGAATGATATGGGTGCCAGGCCATCGTAGTATATTTATAAACGAGATGGCTGACAAACTTGCGCGAACATCTCTTGATCTTCCGATTGTGCCAATCATGCCTCCTACAGCTTATGTAACAGCAGCGAAGTTTAGAAAGCTTTCCCTTTTTGAAGACTCATCAAAAATCATAATACCGAATCCAGATTTCTCGTACCTGCACTTTGCATGGAATAAATAAATGGTGTCCCACTCGTAAATTGGAAGTCTCTTTAACAAAATTACGTTGCTGTGTACCACCTCCTAATTTCTACTTAAAGCGATCTGGTGTGGTGTCATCTCCTATGTGCTCAAGCTGTAATGAATATGAAAATATCGACCATTTTTTTCTCACATGCCACCGTTCTAAAAATCAGAGATAATAAATTGTTTCGAAATTTTATTTAAAAAACTAGGAATATCCCTTACTACTCCTAATATTTTGTCCTTTGGGGCTGCTTCATTAGCACTCAGCGACAGGAACATCTGCGGGGCTCTCTGCGAATTACTATGTGGCACAAGAAGATTACCTTGCTAAGCCATTGACCAGCTCTCGATTTACACTAGCCAATCTAACATTTAATACTTAACTATTACACTGTAATGATTTATTCTTCAGAAGAATTTTATATAACGATTACAACTCAGTTATTCAAAAAAAGATACATTATTTCTTTTCTTTCACTTTTTTTAACATTGTGCCAAAATAATGCCGCCACGTCAAAACAGAGTAATCCTATTCCCCTAACCTGTATAAGCTTAAGGTGTTTACTTACATTACCCGCCGGCTTCTTGGCAAATTCCCCTTAGTCGGTGAGAGCCATGGTAAAAGATCAAATAAACAAGCAAGCAAGCTTGCTCCGGAGGTTAAAAATCTGGTAAACCGTGGATTCCCCATCCACTCGATCATCATACAAAGACGTGCCCCATCAGGGACAGCGATGATTTTAGGACATTAAATCCTTGCAATTATTATTATTATTATTATTATTATTATTATTATTATTATTATTATTATTATTATTATTATTATTATTATTATTATTATTATTATTATTATTATAGCGAAGGTTCGTTGCAGCGCCTCCCCCCCCCCTTTTTTTTTAGTCCGCGAAAATCGGCGGATTCGACCGGAAGTCGCAAGCGCCCGTGCCCTGGAACGGGGCCTACTACGGGCGCGCCGACGGACACCGGTCGCGTCGGTTGCTTCTGGCGTCGAAGCTCGCGTTTTGCTTGCGTAGCGCCGCTTGCCCTGCGTGCCCTCTCACTCCAGAAGAGAGACGCGCGCATCGCGTTCCATTCTGACACTAGAGAGTTTTAGTACTGCGGAATGATGCTATGTACGCATCACGCAAGCGCCTTGCGTTACGTGGCGTCGTTTGCCACTAATCGGCTTTTAGTACGCCGTAGTACCCACGTACGTAACGAGCGTGAAGCGTGTTGCGCCATCTGATATATCAAAATAGAAGCACGTGTTGTTGACAGCCAATGTGAGCCAATCCAAGTGTTATAGTCAGATTATGGCCATATTTTAAGCCACAGAGCCGGTCGGTGCTTGCCTTCGATGCCGCCATTTTGCAAAACGAAGTCTCGCGCTGTCGCGAACTTGTTCGAGAGCGGCGCGATCACCTCATACGTACGCACGCACGCATCTCATGCGTGCGTACGTAGCGGCTGCGTACGTAACGCGATACGTGCGTGTTGCGGTCTGCGCGTGCGCACTACGCAGAACGTGGCGTCCTTACGTACGCAACGCCGCCACGTGCGCAGCGTACGCAGTACTAAAACTCTCTACTGTCATTCGCTCCAGACGGAGCGTGGCTACTACGACGGAATGGACGAACAAGGCTCGAGCATGAGGAGCAAGCTCCTATAAAAGAAATGACAATACGTCCGATTGCGGGATGTTATCGAGGCGAAAGCTTTGGATGCATGCTTGAACGTAGTGACCGTCGGTATCGTCGACGTCTTCTGGAACAATGCAAATAGTCGCGTACTCAGAGGTTACGGCTTGACGATGTTATGGTGAGACGTAATAGAGACGACACAGATAGCATCAAGATGGCAAGCTGGGTGAATTGGTTTACGTTCGCGTTTGCAAATTTGGGTTTAACTCTTTCGTTACCACGCCCATTCAAATCGATCACCCGTGACCGACGCTTTTGGATCGTCGATTTTGGCGTGTTAAACTTGTTTTTCGTGCACCCAGCACTTTCTAGCAGTTATTCCAGCCAATCAGCTTTTAGAATCAATTTTAATTTGGCCGTTTTGGCAACATAGTGATTTGTGACAGACCTTCGCACGAATCAATGTGCGTGTATTGTTGAAAAGTGCACTATAGGCTGGCGAACTTGACAGTAGTGCGCGCTCTTTTTGATTATGCTGCAGAACATCGACGTTCTGTAATTCGAAGAACCTCTGGAAACCAAATATTGAATCAAAGTGTCGCCTTCGCAATTTGACTATCTCGAGAAGTAATCGTCACCAGAAATTTATTCCAGCGATTCAATAAAGAGCTATTCCAAGGAGTCAGGAAAAAATTGTTCAACGAAAACATATTTACGAAGGTCCGCCGCGTCTTAAAAGTGTCTAGGTGGCCTTCTCCGACAGTTTCCGGCAGCTTTGGTTTTGCTTGCATCGTTAAATCAGACAGAAGGTCGCATCTAGTGTCACTTCTTCGACGTCGTCGTCCCGCGCGCATCAGCGCTGTAAACACGTGCGCCGCTCTAAATTGTCTCGTAACCCCACCCGAATGAAGTGAGGACGAGCTTAGAGTTTGAGGATGACAGCAACTCAGCTGCAAGTTTTATGGCGACGATGTTCTGTGTCAGCCCGAGGTATCCTGCAGCAGTTCATGGGTTCGTTTCGTTTACATCCTCAAGTTGTCTCTTCCGCCGCAAGTGCGTTCAGCTTCTGACCTATGTGCGCAATCTTGTAGCTACTCTGGTAACGTGCGATGTCCACACGTCGCTGAGGTGCGGTGTGCATGCGTCCGCTGCGGAGCTTCTCTTAACCACAAGAAGGCCACCGGAGCACATCTTGGCCCCGACTTCATAGCAGTGCAAAACGTTCCAGAACTGCGCGCGATATTGATTGATTGATTGATTGATTGATATGTGGGCATTAACGTCCCAAAACCACCATATGATTATGAGAGACGCCGTAGTGGAGGGCTCCGGAAATTTCGACCACCTGGGGTTCTTTAACGTGCACCCAAATCTGAGTACACGGGCCTACAACATTTCCGCCTCCATCAGAAATAAAGCCGCCGCAGCCGGGAATCGATCCCGCGACCTGCGGGTCAGCAGCCGAATACCTTAGCCACTAGACCACCACGGCGGGGCACTGCTGCGTGCGATATTGTCCTTTTTTTTAAATGTGATATGTGCATAATGCAAATAAATACGCTTGTATGTGAATATATTAGAACGCGGACCTATGCGGAGTGAGGTGGCTCATGGAAAGAGGTGACGCTAGATGAAATAGCGAAATTCATTGGACATCTCATTCATAGAGGGATTATTCACATCACGGGTATCCATCTATATTGGAACACCTGGAGACTCTTATCGCAAGACAACAAAAATTTACTGAGAAAAGTGTACGAGCACACTTGTCTCACGAAAAACCATGCAATGTTTCACCGCATGGCACGAGCAACGAAGCAACACCTTGGTTCTGATTTCGTTCGTCTATGTGAAGAGAAACATTTTGTAAAACATTCAATATTTCTTTATACTGTTATTTCGTCATTGATCTACAAAATCTATATTCTAAATTTTCTTTGTTTTGGATATTTGTGCATATATAGAGTTTTTTTTTTGCACTGTTTACCAGCTGGCAACCAAAGACTCCTCACTTTTCACATCTTTATTTATTCTAAACTATTTTTGTTGCTCTACAAGTTATTACTTTTTTTCGGAACTTCCATTTTATTGTGCATAGTTTGGTATGATGCAATGCGTGCTCGAGTACTTTTCACACGGGCAAAAAACAATCTTCCTGAGATATGAAAAACAATCATTTCGCGTGGTAACGAAAAAGTTGAACGCATAAAAAACAAAAAAAAACATGGACCTGACTTTGTGGACAAAGTGGTCTACTTAGTCGTGTCCCTCTTTTCCTCTACTGCGCTTAAACAAAACTTTCAGACACAGATTGTTCAAATTTGTCACGTTATTGCAAAGCCATCACACGTCACAATGAAGTAACATAAAATGACGTCACACAATAGGTAATCGCACTACATTGTCGGTTGTTCAATTGATTGATATGTGAGTTTTCACGTCCCGAAACCACTATTTGATCACGAGAGACGGCGTAGTAGAGGGCTCCGGAAATTTCGAGCACCTGCGGTTCTTTAACGTGCACCCAAGTCTGAGCACACGGGCCTTCAGCATTTTCTCCTCCATCGAAAATGCAGCCGCCGCAGCCGAGTAGTTTAGACACTAGACCACCGTGGCGGGGCACTGTCGCTTGTTCAAACGTACGCTGATCTCGGAGGCAGAGCTGCATAACTATGAGAGGGGCTGTAAGTTGCGATACATGGGATCCTGGAGGCCTTGCAGAGCCACTTTACGTGCAGAAAGATATCCCGTGAGAGGAAGGATCAATAGCAGGCCCGTAGCCAGAAAAGAGGCTCTAGCCCTCTCCCACCCCTTGCCCAAATTTTGATGAAGGTGATGTGTTTAGTTTTGCCAAAAATAGTGAAAATATACAGGGTGTCTTTCTTTGACGACACAGATTTTTAATAAAAATTCTGTGTGACAGCTAGGCTCCTGTCATTTTCGAGCACTAACTTGAAGTCGAGACGAAAATACTTTGCCACGGCTAAAACGACACTTTGTTGTTTAAGCGAAAGTTGTTAACTAACTTCTTAATCATTGACTTGAATGCAGGTGTTTATTATGCTAGGTTGTAGTGTGATAAGGAGAATGAACCGAGGAAGTGCCTCAGACAGGCTGACCGACTTATCGATGGGAAGACCTATTCTTGTCAAAGCGTCTTGTGATTGTTGGCTTGTTTTAACAGGGTTAGTATTGACGTCATCTCCTGTGGTGGCCGTAGCCACCATAGAATTTTTATTTTAAAATTTTTATTGTTCAAAAAACACCCTGTATATTTTTCCCAAATAACCAACGTCTTAAACAAACGCCCCTCCCCCCACCCTCAACCCCTTAAAATTCTTGGCTACAGTCATGATCAATACACTCGACTCAAAAAAATGCAGTTTTCAATTTAAAGTAGTCTTAGACGAGTGCATTAAGAACCCTATGTGTTCTTAAGTTTACAAAATAATTCGCCAGATTGGCACATTAGGCCATAAGAGAGCGGGGGGGGGGGGGGGGTGTAGTTGCGTGTAAGACTCTTTGTATGAAGAAGCAATGAGCGTTATAAAACGATCATATATACCACAATGACGTAACCAAGTAGTCGCCCAAGACTCGACGGCGCCTAATGGCAATAACGTGGGGCATAAGGGATGTGAGGTTAAAGAGTTTCGTGCTACCACAGGAATGTGCACCATCTGAGCAACCGACCACCTTGCATTCAACTCAGTTTGTTAAACGTATGTGGTCGCGGTGCTTTAAATTCATGAACTGCATGTACGTGTCCCAATGACCTTATAGTTTCCTAATTTACACTAAAGGGAACTCTGGCGCTAGTGTCTACGGGAGCTGCAACGCATGGCGCTTCAGCGAGCATGGGAATGATGGGTAGTACACACATTTGTCTAATTTTCCTACTTCTGGCCTGCTTCTGGCTCCGTGTGTGTTCGTGTGTCTTGGAGCTGTTTTTTTAGGAAAACATAAATTAGCAAATGTTCACTGCTTGCGCTTCACAACCTTATTCTTTTAGGCCTACCATTTCGAATCAAGTCACTAAGTTCAAAAGGGTTCGTTTTTTCTTTAAAAACAAAACCATAACCATGAATAAACGAAGCCACAAGTACAATTCGCCATCGCAAGTACGAAGACTAGGCAAATGTGTGTACTACCCATCATTCCCATGGTCACTGAACGATCGCAGCGCCAGAGTGCCCTCTAGTTAATTTTGGGAAACTCTATGCCAATGGCGTTGCTTTCCTGGTAGGAAATATATAGAATCGGCTGTTGTTGAAAACAAATGCACGTAACCTGGAGACACTCGTTTGCGGACAAAGTAGACACCAATTGGTCAAATGGTTCGACTCCAACAGGAATCTGTCCACTCTTCGGTCGTCTCTTCTGTGGGAACCACATATGTAAAGGTCTCTTCTGAGAAGTATAGCTGTAGATTTAATAGACGTTAAGAAATGCGAGTGCAAACGCTTGTACAGTCTCCGTGCAGCAATTAATCCTACCAAGGCGTCTCTCATAATCATATAGTGGTTTTGGGACGTTAAACTCCACATATCAATCAATCAATCAATTAATCCTACCAATCTTTGTTTTTGACACGCACGGCGTGATGTCTCCCCGCAGTGCTCTTCTGAATAACTTTATGTGATTGTGCGAAATTCCGAAGATGTCACTTCTGACCCAGCTTGTCGATGGAACGCATCATAAGCAGTCTACTGCGTTAAGTACAGTAGATACCGGGAGTGAGTAAATACACCTGCCGTAAAAAGAAAGACTGAATGAAGACACTAGACCTGAAACGAGAAGTGAATTATGAAACAGAAAATGGAAACTGGAAGATATGAGAGGAACCCAACGTGGGCCCTATGAGACTGGTGAATTTCTTTGCTGACACTTCCGTGACGGAAATGACGTCGGCAAAGTTTTTCTAGAGCCCAGTGGCATAACGGCTTTTATCACATAAAAGCAAACGGTTATAGTACTTCATTTGCAAGTTCTGTAATTAAAATTACTCGGTGGGAACCGTCAAATGCGTACCTTCACGCGCATATTCATGAATGGTCACCTCGGGGAACAAGTGCAGTACATGTACTCTAAATAGCTTAAATAGTTACAGCTTCAATATACGTTAAGAAATGTGAGTGCTTTGACTTGCAATATTTGCGTACAGTGATTACTCCGTTGAATCTTCGTCTTTTTTAACGATTTCTGTCGGGAAACGAAGAGACTCCCTATGAAGTTTCAACTCTTTTTTCAGAGCGTGTCTTGAGAATCTATTCAGGAAGGCGCTTTGCCTACGATAATCGAATGCGTTGAAAGATTCCAATCTCAACGCCGTGATCGAACCTGCTTTTTTTTTTCGGGTTAGAATCCGAACACCGTACTAACCATTCACCACCGTGACAAACATGAAAACTTTCCTCTCGTATGTAAGTGACCTAAGGTGTCACAATGAATTCGCGTCGTCCTCATCCACCTTTTCTTCCACCATCCGCTAGGTCTTGTTTCCTGGCGCTGACGTCGACTGTAGACAGTTTCAGCGTGACGTGCGCCTATCGCCGTTGCTGTTGCTGCCCGCTTAGCTCACGCAGTGGTGAGGTGTCCGCGGCGAACGAAAAGTGGCTTTGTTTTGTTGTTGCTGCTGCTGCTACTGCTGCTGCTGCTGCTGCTGATGTGTACAGGAGTGCCGCGCCGGGCCACACCTCACGTTTTTTCTCTCTTTTTGTTTTTGAGCCCCGCTCCCTCTCGCAAATCTCATTTCCCGATGCCCACGTGTATTATGTATACGTGCACAATTTTTTTTTCTGGCACCATCCCTTCATCCGCATGTTCTTCTGTACTTACTTGTCGTTGGCGCGAAATACATGTCTTTAAGAAGGAACAGATAGAGACTGGCAGTTCGGCGCCAAACTACGGACTGTCCAATGGTAGTTTCAGACATAAAGAGAGGGAGACTTTCGTGCATGCGCTGTAGAGCCGGAGGTAGACGCACGACAACGTGGACACAATAGCAGCCTTTCTAGACGACACGCTGCTTTCAAATACAGTGCCACGCGAGTCTTCTATTTATCAGTGCATCATTCTATACACGCTCCGACCATATAGATGGTTTCAATATTGCAAACTTTGCAGCCCAAAAAGCTTCCGGTCACCTCAGTTACCAGCTCCTGACTTCGAAACTGAAAGCACTCTCTCGAGTTCCTTTTAAGGGTAAGAAATGTCTGTCTTAATTTTTTCACATAAAGGGAACGTGCGTAAAGTTCAATGGAATCTCTTATCATTTTTGTGTAGCTCAAAAGAATATTTCTTTGAATATATTCTGCAAAATAAGAGATAGAAAGTGTAGAAAATCAGCGGGCTATTTTCTAAAGCTCTTCTTGCCAACCGCTGTTATTTAGGCACATAAATGGACGAAACTGGACGTCATCAAGGGGGCTGCGTTTTTTTAACAGCGCACCAGTCTATACATGTGGTCGTCCACCATGGCTCTGCTTCGCATGAACACAGCGTTCCCTTTCATTATTCATTTAAGGATTGGCAGACCAGCGCGTGGCCGCCTGTCTCTGCTCTGTTTCCCCTTTTTCACAGCGTGTATTTCGCGCAAGAAACAAGTGTGTACGCAGTCCACCCGAGCACCAGCTTGCCCAAGAAGAAGGTCTCTTGGAACACGCGCATGTTAATCGTGTCCCAGGAATGTGGTTCCCACGCACGCACTTTTTTTCACTCTGGCTCGTCGTTTTCTGGAACGTTGGGCACACCGCATCATTGCCTCCTGCAGTTTCCTGCTCCCTACTTGATCTTCAGTATGTTTTCGCCTGTTATAATACGAGGCCCTTCACAGCTGTGCTCGCTGACCCTGCTCCAAGTCGTGGATGTTTTAAGCGTGTTAGTAACGGCGAGGATGCACCCTTTCTCTTCGAATTAGGGGATGAAAAGCTATTTAAATGACAGTCCGGTCACGGGAAGACTAAGGACCAGGAATGAAGGGAAGGTGTACTTCGCTCTATCCATCTGTGTTTGCCGTGAGATCCGGCGTGTAACTTAGGGAGTAAAAAAAAGTAAAAGTAATATATTTCACGCAAGAAAATGCCTATAATCGTATTAGACTGCGACTATTTACACCGAAGACCACACCCAACAAAATTCTAATCGCGTGCAATAAAGTACACAGCTTCCCAGTGCATTGTTACAATACAGCTTACGGGCATCGGAGTGTTTCGAAGCATTGACACGTCCTGTGGACCTAACCTCTTCGGGTCACGGTATCGGAATTTTACCAGAAAGTTTCAGCGGGTCTCTGGTCGGTATAAGTTTGAGTCAAGTTTGCCGTCGCCCAGAGCTTGCGCTACGAAAGCTTAAGATAGTGAGTACCGCTAGTTGGTCCAGCATCTTGCGAAGGGATGCGCTGAATTTGTCCAGAACAGAATACACAGGGCGGGAAAGACACGCTAGTTCAACGTTTCCGAGATCTTCGCTTCGTAGATGCACCTAAAGGTTAGATCACCTAAAGGTTAGATCAGTTGATGGCTTAGGCCCAAACAACGAAACGTTCCTTTCCTTTGACCGCGTCCTCTCCTTACGTGAGGCTTCCTTACAACCAAGTACCGACGGAGGAAGCAAGCGTACTCTGAAAGCTCCCTTAACCCGTCCTCGCGGGAGGAATGGTTGCCGCACTCCTGCGTTCGAGATTATCGAATATAAGCTTTGCTCACAAGCGTTTATTCTGTAAAAAAAAGTTGGGTCACCACATCACTTCCAAATTGAAGTGTTGATATAGAGACGC
Organism: Rhipicephalus microplus; assembly: GCF_043290135.1. NCBI lineage: Eukaryota > Metazoa > Arthropoda > Arachnida > Ixodida > Ixodidae > Rhipicephalus > Rhipicephalus microplus. The sequence continues at coordinate 26,462,952 of NC_134709.1, read as the reverse complement.
GTGTACGCTTTCTTCAAACTACGACTACTGAATGTGAAAAGCCACCGTAGTCGAGCGCAAAACGTGGTGCATTCTAGCAACACTGAAACGCCCCACGGAGGAAGGCACGGAGGAAGGAAAAAGGTTTCCTTCCCTTCCTCCGTGGTGCAGTGCACGCACGCTCGCCGCTCGTGTCTCCCCGCAGAGGTGGGGTGAGAGGGTTGCCTCGAAAACGAAAACATCACGTGGGCTAGCTGTGAGGCGAAGCGCTCGTTCAGGGCAAGGAGCGGACCTAAGGGCGCACGAAGGTAGCCCCAAAGCAACCTTAAGCTGAGGAAGCGCCAAGGAAGCCTTCACCGAGGGCTCCTTAGTGAGGAAGCTTTCAGAGTGACATAAGGCGGCCTCACAAAAATGAAGGCTTCCTTACTGAGGAAAGGAACGTTTCGTTGTTTGGCCCTTAGAGTCTTGCATGGAGTCTCTGCTGAAACTCCGCACCTATATTCCTTCTTTCTAAAAAAAAAAAAACGGTGCATATTGTTGTACCGTGCCTCGGATGCGACGCACGAAGAACGCGAGGTCCGGCGTCCGAAGCGCGAGTCGAGAAGGACGAAGAAAGTGGCACAGTCGAGACCACTTTTTTCGTCCTTCTCCGCCCAGGTGTCGGCTGTGCCACTTTCCTCGCCCTCCCTGGCCCGCGCTTCGGGCGCCGGGCCTCGCGTTTTTCGTGCGTCGCATCCGACAACACATATAGCCAGCAGGGCGCACCTACTGCTGGCGATGTGCACTGTTTACTTTAGCGAGCTAAAAGAAATATGCAAAAGTGGGCAGAGTCGACTCTCAAAGCTTGAACGTCGCAACTAACCAGCACACGAAAACATCTTGATGCCTTTTGTGTTTGTAGCAGTGTAAACAGAGCTGCTCAGAGAGAGAGAGAGAGAGAGAGAGAACTAAAAACTCCTCTTAATGTCTTCCAACTGTCGTAGCAAGTAGCTGCAAGCTCTGAATCTACAAAACTCGACTTGCTGCGCAAACCAAAGGAAAAAAATAGAGAGGGGGGACAGGAAAGAGGGATACCTACCAACTGTTTATTGTATGCCACCCCGCGTCATATTGGCGCTGCGCCGTGCTCCCTAGCGGGCAGCAGAAATTAGGCGCCTGCTTCTTCTTTTAACCACTATTACCACCACCACCACCACCGTGATTCGCACAGGACCAGGAATCCTTTACCAAGGTATCGCAGGAACAGCCATGAAGAAAACAAAAGCCACTTCATTTGTAGCAAACACCACAATCTAAAAGATTGCGCACTTCCATTTTATCTATTTTCTTTTGTACCCCATGCGATTACGTAGCTTTAGATTGCGGCGTGTGCTACAATAAATGCTTTTTTTTTCACGGTTCTGTCCCTGATATCTTTATTAAGGATTCCTGGTATTGTGCGCATCGCGATGGCGCAATGTGGCACACCCATCTATTGGCTTCGTGAACTGACAATAAATAGTTGGTAGTCTTTCCCGTCTATCCTCTCGTGTTTCCTTCAGCTTGCGCAGTAAGTCGAGCTTTGAAGTATGAAGCAACTAGTCTGTAAATGAGCACTGCTCTGAATCCATCTCTTAAACCAGCCGCCTGTCTTGTTTTAGTCCCCACGACGCTTCCATGAGGCGTTCCCTCAAAATAAACAGCTTGCAAGCTCAGAAGGAAGCGAAAGCGCCATTTTTGACTGTCCACGTTGGAGCCTCGTAGCGAGCATTGCTGTGCATGGCGTGAGGCGGTGATGCGCATTGGCTGTTTACCAGCTTCGACGTCTGTAGGAAAGGAACTGGCATCGTGTTTACGATATGACAGGCCCCGCTACGTATGCCATGATCCATCGACGTCCATGTTCTGCCTTGGATGCTTCGGCTGTGGGAGCGAGCAGCAGCAGCAACAGCGGCAGCAGCAGCAGCAGCCACAACAACAGCAGCAGCAGAACGGAGAGTCGCACGGTGCCGCAACATGGTACGATCCTGGTCTCACCGATCCTGGTCTCACTGATCCCGGTCTCACTGATCCCGGTGCTGTTGTGCCTTGCTCTCTCTATGCGACGCGGGCGTTTCGAGTCGATACGACCTGAATTTGATACGACAGGAACGCGAACAGTTGAGGACTGTAGATGAACGAATGAGGGAACAACCTTATTTGTCCCTTGTTATAAGGAAGGGAGCAATAGGACAGAGGGTAGTGAACAGTCCCCCCCCCCTGTCCACTCAGCCCAATCCAGGATCACTTGAATGTGAGGTCTCGACCTGCGCAAGGCAGCTTTGCTCCTCACTAGAGATTAGACTAAATGATTGGTTTCGCGTTCGTCGAAACATTGAAGCTGTAGGATAGAAATGTAAGACCACGGTGCCTAGGAGCACGTTATGGTATCTTGTAAATCTCTTCCGCCCTCCTACGTCTAACAGTAGACAGTCGCGATGATGACGGCTTTTAACGATGGCTTTTAAACGATGAGAGTAACGAACGCCACTTTCACAAGACCGGGATTTTACCAGCAGTGCTGTTTCCTGTGTCTTACTTGTGTTTTGTTAAACTTGCGCTGTTTTACCTATATGAATGATTTTACAAGGCTGGTCGCTTTTATGCTTAATCTGTTTCACCGCAATCGTAGCGGTGAGGCAATATTGCGCATAAAGGCATCATTGAAAGCCGAATGTCTGCCACGATCTTCCTTAAAATTAGTGTTATATTCAGATGCATGTGACTCGATAAAGTTAACTTGTAAAACTCGTGAATATTTCATTTAAAAAAAGCTTGGAATAAACATGCATATTCAATGATGAAACATCGTTTACGCAAAAGCAAAGCAAGAGCAACTTCTTAGATTTTCTTCGATGACGTCCTGGACTCAGCTTGTCTCGGTAGCCAGAGATTCCATTAGCCTTAAAAAAATGGTATAGGGCTGCCTCAATTGCTGCTGCATGGCCGCCGCACACCGGTATTTTTCTTCTCAGCGCGGAAGTTGCGGTAGAGTCCGGCTGTGGCTGGCGGTGGTCGCGGCCGCAAAATCGATCCAAAGATAGACGAAAAGTTCAAGGGCTATAGTCGACGGTGTAGAGGGGGGTGTTGAGTGCTGCCGTCTGGCCGCGTAGGGAATACAAATTGGCCGCGTGAATCTAATTAACAGGGCGCGCACGCGCCGTTGTCACGCCCGGAGAACGAGATAGCGTGCGGCGATTGTTCCAGAACAGAGAGCGCCGACGGCGCCGTCACGCGTCCATCTGTTGAAGTGTGCCAGGCGGCCGCGTCGTGCTCTCGGTGGGCTCACTTTCTTCGTTTAATGGCGATCGTGATAGCGACGAGCAGCCGCCGTGATAAGCGAAAACGCTGCACTTAGCACGGATCAGATTTGATGTGGCCCGCCGTGGTGGTGGTGTTGCCCTTATGTTGCTCGAATACTGACCCTGAAGGTCACAGGCTTGAGCCCCGCCAGGGGCGGACGCATTCCGATGACGGGAAAATGTTAAAGGACTCGTGGGCGCCGATTTAGGAGCAACGTTAGAGATCCCCATGTGGTAGAAATATCTGCAGCCCGCCAGTACGGCGTCTGTCGTGACCACACAGGTGTTTTGGGACGCACAATTCCTACAATCGTTATTATTACCGAATCGACGTTTTAGCGAAAATGGGGAATCATGTGGTGTTGTATAGTTTCGGTTTCCAACACGGTATGAGTGCTCCAGTTAGCGTAGCGTGCTTTAGTTATTGAGTAAGTGAACATTATTTAGAGGTTTATATGTTCCAGCTTTTGGAGAAACAGTGCTAGAAAACAAAGACGAAAGAGTTAAAATCATACTTGGGTTTGGCAACTAGCGCAGATTTAGTGTCGCTTGTTTTGTTATGTAGCGCCGCGAACTGATAGTAAGTCGGGGAAATCGGATTCGCTTCCTGTTTCCGCCTGGTTTGTTCGTTTCGCTTAGGTGACACAGGTGAGTGCTCTGAAATACAGATGCGATGGGACGAAGTACCGTCAACCTGTTCCCGTTCAGGTGACGTGTACAGCTAAAGCTTGACTAGAAATTCGAAACAGCATGTTATATGCTGGGCTGGAGAAAAGTGAAGAAAAAAAAAGTAGCGGTATTCCTGCGCTACCAAATCATGCAAAAAAAATGTAGAGCTTTGCTACAAACGAATGACTGGTATTTTAAACGAACGCGTCCGCCCCCCCCCCCCCCCCTTACCCCCACTCTTTATGATCATTCCTACACCATGTGGGCTTTCGCTGAACTTGTCCGCCGTGTAAATTTCCACGGGGCTCCGACTCATTGATTCATACATTCTCGCGCTGAACTGATAACCTGGTCATCGCAGGTGGTAGCGTGACATCTCGCTCCTGAAAGGCGCTAGTTCTTGGTTCGAATCTGGACCAGTATGAAGACTTCCATTATATATACGAAAGCAGCATGTACATACGGATTGGATGGGAATCCCTTTTTTTGAGGACATGATAGTATGGTTTGAAAAGTTAGAGTATAGAGGGCTGCACGATTTTTAATGGCTAAGACAAAATCTTATTCTATGACACCAGTAACGAAATGCTATTCTTTTGGATGTTTCTTGTATCTAAAGTACGAAGGAAAAAATATTTACATGTGTTAGTCTTAGATTCCACAGTCAACGTCATATTTGTTTATTTAGTTATTCATCACACCTTGCGGCTCTGCGTGTTTCGAGGTAGGGTTGGAGCGGGAAAAAAAATTGCCCGCAGCTTCCCTCGGGGGAACACTGAGGAGGATGCGGAGCATATAATTGGTTAACGGGGTGTTAAAGTGCGACTTACTTGGGTCGATGGCTAAATTGGTTAACGTGGTTGTGAAATGGGGTGTTAAATTGCGACTTACTTGGGTCGATGGCTAAATTGGTTAACGTGGTTGTAGGAGGGGGTGTTAAATGAGTGAACACGTACACACGTATGCGAAAGGGCGGCGCTGGTCGAAGGGACGTCGATCATTGTGTTTGTGGATTCGTTGGAATTCATTTCACCGCGACCTTGGACGTCGACGCGCCGTACAAACCAACCGACGAGTGGCAACTGAGCGAGCGAGCGCCGACCTTGAGTATATATACAGCACGACGGCGCATGCACTGTCAGCTGTTGAATGTTCTCGAAGCGCGACGCCACATGCGCGTCCACTGGAGAATCAGGAGAATTGTAGATGTCGAACGCGGTGTGTAGAGGAGGAAGGGTGCACAGATGGTGGAGGAGTGAAGCGCGCGCGGTGTGTAGAGGAGGAAGGGATGCACAGATGGTGGAAGAGTGGGCGACGGCGCGACGGCGCATGCGCGCGCGTCAGCTGTCGAATGTTCGAGAAGCAGTGTGGACGGCGCGGACGGCGCGGACGGCGCACTACAAGGCGCGAGTATAAGATGCTCCGCATCTAAAATATGAGTAGACGTGATCAGAGTGCTTCCCGTCTGTGCACTTAATTCGTCTCGTCTTACAGCTACATCGCTGTCTCTCCTGTCAGTCGAAGCTGCTGCGCGACTAGTTAAAAGGCACGCAGCACTTCACGCAACTACACGGGATGGTTACGCCGGCTCGATCGCCGCCGAGCGCGCTACCTGGTGGCGCGACGGTGCGGAACAATGGCGTTGGGCCGCTCGCATTAAAATAGACCTCGCGTTGTCTCGGCCGCTGCTTTAATAATGAGCCCTTAACGAGGCCGATGCTGTGCATCGGGGCAATCGGCCGCGCACCTGCGGTGGCTGCTGCTGCTGTGACGTCACAGCTGACTTAAATATAGGAGCACGCACGCGGAGGGTCTCTGCAAGAAGCCAAGATGGCGGCTAACTGCATAGCGTTCGGTTATTCGTGAGAGTCGCGTGGTGCAGGAAGCAAAGGGAAAATGCTAAGAAGGTTTAGTAGGAGTACGAAACGCTCGTGATCACTTTCGTCTACTCGAAAGGGGACCGCTTGTTGGGGTCCCCTCCGTGGGTTTGCTTTATTTCAGGCAATTTGTTTCGGTAGTGCACGTCATTTTTTTTCGCTTGGTTGGTATTTCTAAACAATGGGTGTTAATTAATTTTAATCCGAAGGTTCTACGGGCCAGATCGTGGCAAAGTACGATAATGAGGCCCGTCGTAGCGCTAGACGTCGGATTAATCTTGAGAGAGAGAGAGAAACGAGGAAAAAAGGAAGGCAGGGAGGTTAGCCAGATACTAGTATTCGGTATGCTACCCTACACTGGGGTTGGGGAATAGGGGGTTGAAAGAGAAAGGGAGAGTTAAAAAAGAATAATCTTGAAATTCTAGAGGTGTTTAACGGGCACCACAATCTAAGTCTATTGGTATTTTTAGGATTTTGCCCCTGTAGGAGTGTGGTCGCCACCACCACTAATCGAACGCGCTTCCTTGAGTTTACCAGCAAGGTACTACAGCAGGTAACCTTATTTGCTGTAGAACTTATTTATGGTGAATGGTACGTTTAAATTATACTTTTTTAGCTCATTTGTATACATCTTTTCCAATTTGCAGCTTTGTTCTCACAGAACCTTGAATTTAACTCGTAAATACGTTGATCTTGGTGAATTTCTGGATTATTTTGTAATGTAGTTGCACTCAGCGAAAGGCACAAACAAGTGACCACACAAGAGGACAGGTGGTTCACAAACTTTCAACTCTTTATTTTGCGAAAAAGCACGTCAAAGGGGTGCATGAAAACATTGTAGATAACGTTACATTCTTTTGTAAATATCTAATCTGGTGAGCTAATTATGACTATCAGTTGTCCTTAAATAACAGACTTAATAAAACACACATGACACTTCTGTGCGTTAATCTTATGTGTAAAACTTTATCATTCAAATATGTGGAGGCGACTCCACTCTTTGGCTTAAGTCTGTTAGTGGCTCTAGCACGTCGCCAATCGTGTGCCCTGGTGTACTTCTGGTACTATAGGTTTGTGTTTCGTCGCTCCGGAGAAGCATATCTCAGAGGCTATGTTTCATGAACGTGGCCTCTGAGATCTCGGAAGCCATGGCAAGAAGCGCGTGGTTAAAATCGGCTCCACTAGGGGGCGCAACGATTCCGTCTGCTCTAAGGTCCCTAGATGAAACAAGTTTCCAAGGTAGCGACACCCTCCCTTTTCCTCCTCGCTTATTTGCCTGAAGCGCCCCCTAGAAGGTTTAAAACTTTCATCCAAAAGCGAATGTTTGGGTTCCGTTGCTACGGTGAATAGATGTAAGTGAAACAAAATGGAACGAAATAAGACGTAGAATAAACAGTTACCTTTATGAACATAAACGGCACAACACAAGAGCAAGCGGGATGTGCGTTACTCAACCGGCAACGTTGTGCAGTTCTATACTTTACACCACTAGCCATGGCGTCTCGCGTAGTACATTTTAGTCCCACGGCCGCGGTATTTCGTCCAGTTCTAACTAGTTCACTTCTCCGATTGTGTTTTGTTCGTGCTGTGACACAGTGAACGTGCTTCTTGCTGGATCCTGTAAGTGGCCACAGGGCGTGACGTTGTGATGATTGATTACAACCGGCTTGTGCACACGCAAGAAAAAAAAAACTACGATCAGACTGGTACGAACACTCGTCCAGCAGCAATGCGATGACGTTTTTTTTTAAATGTGCCCATTTGGACAATCGTGATGCCAAGTGATTCTGACGCGGTGCTGGGAACTTCCTGAAAAGTGAGAGTTCTACTGGTGAAGTGTCTCGAAGCAGCGCGTTTCGGCTCAAGCGGGAACTGGTCAAGAGTGAAATGTTTCTGAAGGTGCGTTGATTACAACCTACAGCCAGCTGCTCTGTGTACGTGCATACCCACATGTATTTGTACCAACTGGCATGCACTAGACACGCATTAGACGCGCGCCTGGCGTTTCAATAAAAACCGACAAGTGAACTCGCTTCGCAGATTCGCGTCGACATACGTTGACGGAGTTGCACGAAAGCATTCGCGTGAAATGGTTCATAGTTGCACTTCATGGTGCGCTTCATCTCGGAAAGCACGAGGTAAGTTGAAGAGAGCGAAACCATTTTCTGTTGTTTACGGCAACGCAGCATTGCTGAAAAACGCAGATGTTGCTTTGAACGAGCATGGCGAAACAATCTTAGTCGACTTAGCGCACACCGAAACGCTCCTCCTCTTCAGTTTATGTTCTGGCTACGATTTTGTCTTTGGTCACAGCGAGAATCCGGCTGGAGCCATATGCGCATGCGTACTCGTTTTGAACCTTTTGCATAATAATAAATAACACCACCAGCCATTCAAGATCACGTGCAAGTAATGCACCAATTACAGACGCGGATGGCAGAGAAAAAGAGAAGTAATCGAGAGAGTGAGGAGGACGGCTCGAGAACAATGAGTGACGCTACCTTGTTTCATCTAGGGACCTTAAGCTGCTCGCAACAAAAGATTCTGTTGTTTCAGTGAACTAATTCAGTTGCCTTTTTTAATATCTTGACAGTTAATTGGCCCTAAAGTAACCTAATGTAAACTTTTGATTTTAGTTCGTAGGCATTCAATGTTAACTTGAGCAGGAACCATTGATCGTTTTATCAGTTTTATTTATTGCTAGATATTTCCGGAATACTCTGCAAACCGAAAGTTCTATACAGAAAGTGCTTGGAAAAGATTCACGATTACCACTCGTCTAGTGCAACTAATATCTACTAAAGCATCGAACAGAGAAGGACATGTGCAAGGCGCAAGAAAAGGGCCAACTCAGTCCCAAAACGTCGGGACTGATTTTGACTTCACTGGCTCCCGTTCACACCTAGAATATTCTATCTGAGGGGCACATTTTCCTTAAATATAAATTTAATCATTTCTTTATTTATAGATGAAAGTGCTCGACGTGGGAACAGATGGATTGATTGTGTGAATGAAAACAATCCATACTGGTTCCTTTGTCCGGCTTTGTTGTGACATCTTCTGACTCCGTGGTGCCATCTTTTGTATGAAGAACATCGCTGAGCTATTTGTCATCTTTCAGAGAGATGTGTGTTTGGAATGAATTCTGAATGCTTTAGAGCACTATGCTATGGGAGAGCCATGAGGTGTCCCGAATAAGGCCACCGATCTGTGTTTCGGAAAAGTTACGAAGTACGTGACAAACGATTGGACATGGTGTCTGCACAACAAGAGGTCTTGCTTTAAAAAAAAGTGGTTATGGTTTTACAGTTCTCGATACTCTACTATGGGTGAGCTGTGTGTCTGAAAAAGTGTTTAACGATTACGAGTACTTCGTACTCGACTATGGCAGAGCGGTGAGCCGTCCCGACAACTGAACTTCAGCTTAACATGCGTGCGTTAAAAAAAACGTTAACGATTTAAAGAGAGTACTTGGTACTGTACTATGGGAGAGCCTAAAGCCACCCCGAGGCCGTCCCGATGAGGCCGTGACAAAGACCGATCCACTTTGTGAATGTAAAACGGAATCGCCAGTGTCAAGTTTTACCACCTGTTCATTACTATCCAAGACCTCTAAACCCGTGCTCATTTAAGAGGCTTTACTATTTTATTTCTTTTTTTCTTAATTGATTAACACGTTTGGCTTTTTGCATGAATGAGATTACACGGGTCCTAGGCGTTGTCTTGTTAGTAGAATGCTTGATTTCATTGAACTCGCCTCTTTCGAGATAGGGAAAAGAGATCAAATTAATTTTTATTGTGAGCAAGCGCACGGTGTGCCCAAGGTGGATGACCCATTTATTTCAGCTAGTCGTGGGCTTTCGCCATCTCTCCTGCCCGTTGAACCAGGCTTCGCCGAATTTTTCGGTCGGGGTTCACTGTCCTGAACATCAAAAGTACAGGAGAAATTCACGTGACGTGATTCGCGAGAGGCGCTAGCGTGGCAGTCGCCATACTTGTGGTCTCATGCTCGAACAGTATCGTCGGACCATAACGTGTGTTCTCGGCAGCACCTATGTTCATATTTTAGACGTGAAGAAGCTCTTTGACTCACACGTGTAACGCCGTACGTACGTGCATCTGTACGAACGTACCGCAACGCGTTCTTTTCGCTGGAGGTGTTGGAGCGGTGCCAACTAGGTCACGCCGCAGCTGCTTCCCTCGCTGGTGCGCGCTGACGTCACTCTTCCTCATCCGCAGCACGCTCATTCTCTCGCTTCATTCTCTCCACAGCCTGTAACGCTCGATCGCACGTCGAGTGGAAACACTTTTTCGGCTCGTTTATCTGCAATTAAACTTATACGAATTCCAACCCGCCTCCCGTGTCTTTGCGTTTTATACAAACGTTTACTCGAGTAAACGCTACACGCAGTTTCGCTTCAAACCGTTCTTCCAGCACCCACGTCGACACCCGTTTATACCGGGTCGACGCCGTTGCTGCTTCGCATCCCATCAGAGTTCCTTCGGGGAGATACTTCAGGGAGATGGTGCGTCATTTTGTTTCTAAGAAAACGGGTGAGTTAGGTGCAGCGCCGCCAAACATCAAGGTGTCATATGCGGGATCACTGACGGACTACTACCATGGCGGCGCACTCGCTGGCGCCGCCTAGCAGGAAGAGGTTGGTGCGTACCAGTTACAGGACTGACTTTATTTCATTGCAAGTGATAAATTGACTTAATATTGTCCTACTTCTTGTCTCATACTACAGTAAAGTAGCACCAAGTTCGCAAATGCGTTCGGCTACTTTCACGCTCTTACTTCAACGTACTTTACGCCAGATGCCGGCCATTCAGATGCATGGGCAGGTGGAGGCGCTGCATGAGAAAGTCGTGTGTGTCTGGGGTAATGCGCAGGAAAGCTGGGAAATGGCGAGTGTATGAAGGTGCGTGTTACAATTTCCGTGCACATCCGAACATGACAGTTTAACAGTATCTCGGCCCGGTAATATTATATAACCCCGGATGAAACTCCCATGTGGATGTCATAACATCGAAAGCATTAAAAAAGACTTTTCTTTCTTTCAAGGCGACTGCGACACTCCACTCCCGAAACTAAATTACTCGCTTGTACTGCATTTGTGAGACCTATTTTAGAGTATGCTAATGTCTCCCAATTTCCACGTACCAAAAACTAATAAAAACGTTAGAGTGTAGAGAAATGCAATCACATTTATTTATAATTAGCCTAACCGTACTGCCTCTCCATCTCAACTAATCAACAGAGCTGGACTACTCACCCTAAAAAATTGTGCCAAATTAGCTCGTCTGAAAGTACTGTACCAGCTAATGCATAACTTACTGTCTATAGATAGCACTTGTTACCTGTCCAAATATGAAACGAGACAGACCCGTCATAAACATACCCAAACACTACAGAGCCACCGTTTTAGTACCAAACTTTTCAGATTTTCATTCTCTGTACTTGCAACCTCCGAATGGAACAACCTAACCTCTCGTATTATCCATAGTCCTACGCTGGAAACTTTTCTGCAATAATTTAAGCAAGGAGGATTAAAAGAAAAATTTTAATCCTCCTTGATGTTAAGTCTCGCTTATTCGTCTCACAAGTGTAACTCTCCGGTTTTACTTCATTGTGTTACGTGTACTATTCATCCTTATGTTTCATGTTGGTAGTTTTTTTTTCAAATTGTTCTCCCTGTTTGCGAAAAATCTATACATGTATACAGAAAACTGGGACCTATTACACATTTTTGTAGCCCTTATACGTTTGGTGTCTTCGTTATTGATTGTTTGTCTTCGACAGAGTAGTGTTCAGCTATTTTTCGTAGCGTAATTTTTTTCGCTGATCATACTATGTATTGCATTTATTTGTCCTCCCTGCTACTATTCCGCCTTGGTAATGGCAGTATGATAAATAAATAAATAAATAAATAAATAAATAAATAAATAAATAAATAAATAAATAATGAGGGGAAGACGGAGGATCGAACTGACGCGAAACGAGCTGAAGGTTTTATCTTCTCCAGAAACCTGGTTTCAGCGACGTTCATTTGTTCCACGATTTGTGCCTTCAGGAACAGCATTAAAGAAACATCGTGGTGTGCACAAAAGAAGGGAAATTGGACGGCTAGTTTCTTCTGGTGGGCGCAACCCACGGTGATAGAACTCTAATGAAAACCAGCAAATAGTAAACCGAAGGAAGGTATAATTATACTGTTGTTAAGTGTATTGTAATAACAGTGAAATAGACGTGAAAACGGTGAAGTGGACAAAAAGACAACTTGCCACCGGCTATAGGATCGAACTTGACGGCTTCAGATTGCTTTCTTGACATCTATAGCCTATATCGCAATCGCTGCAACAGTCTTTAAAGGACACTAAAGAGGGCAACGATTTTTTGTGTACTAGTAAAGTACATTTTGACTATCCCGAAAACACCACTCTTACCGTGACATGCACGACGTTCGGTCAGCGAAAAAAAAAAACGCGCGAAAGAAGATTGCGCGTACCATGACGTCACAGATTCTGAAGGTGTCTATTGTGTCTTACATAGCTTCTAACTGATGAAAACAATGAAGCCATCTGTGGGTGCCATAGACCTACCATGCGAAGTTTCAGAAAATTTAATCGAGCCAATGTCACGAAAATACCAAGAGTACAATTTGAAATTTCGGACGTTATGCGCGGTGATTTTGGCGCGAAATTTCAGAATGAAACTTCCGTCTTGAGGGAGGGGGGAGTTTCCGCGCTAATACTGAGCTTATGATGGTGAAACATATGACATTACAGTTCTGAGAGTGACATTTCTTAAACTAAACCAAGCCTTTGTTTTTCTGTAGTGTCTCTGGAAAACAAAACAGTTAACGAATTCCACAGATTTATTGACTGCTGATTTTTATTTCTTATGTGTCAAACAAAGAAACTAGCCCTGATTTTCTCCCCCTACATTAGTTCACAGCGAGGGTGTCTATTTAGTGGACTTGATGCCTTCAAGTGGCATCAAGGAGGTTAGGTAGCCCACACGAAAGCTCCTTGGTCAGCTGCCCGCTTGTCGTTAGGTTCACGTGCTACGTGACGTCATCTGACAAGAGAAACAGATTTCCATACTTGCCGTCACGGCTCCAGTGGCGCTGACTAACACTCCTAATGTTGCACGCACATAAAGAATCCCCTGGGCAAGTATACTGCGTCGGTCATGTGTGTTTAGCGAAATTGTTTAACGATTTAGAGTACTTCGTACTCTACTGTAGGAGAGCATTAAGCCGTCCCAGTTCCGGACGCAATGTGGACTTCCGGCCTCGAGGACATACCATGGCGCCACCTACGTGATGACGTCACTCATAGGATGCCGGGCTGTGTAGTCTGCTATAGCACCGCATTTTCTGCACTTTTGCTGTGGACACCGTTCATGCTTCCCTTCGTTTTGAAGCTAACGTGCTTAAAGAAGCTGTAAGACCTGATAATACGGGCAACAAAACTACAAATCGGTGCCCCCGGTGGCACTCTCGTGTCTAATTTGCAGCGTAAAATCGCGACTAAGAACCGGTGCAGCCATGGGGGACGATGCAAGTGGTGTCGCGAAAGCAAAGCTGCCGTATTCCACAACTACGCATCCTATCTGCGACGTCAAAACGATTGCAGCGCTTGCCTCTCTCTAGGCCCTCGCGGCCAATATGGAATTGGGCGTGCGACGTTTTACTTGGCGCAGAGTGACACTGCCGCCGAAACTGTTCTTCTCGAATACGGCCCCTGGTGACCATGGTTTGCGGCTCGGTTTTTTTTTTCTTTTAAGAACGGAGCTTTTCAAACTTTTCGTTGTGCCGGGTAGGGCGAACAGCAATCATTGTCATGATGAATCGGTATACGCACCCGATTCGTCTTTTTAAACTCTTGCTTCGCTCCCGCAACACGTGCGCCGATATGTCCAGCGTGGAATAGCGAAACTGTGAATGGCGAGTCTGTTGCGTGACTAAAGATCACGTAACTTTATGCTGTCAATGCATTTGTGCTGTCCCATAGTTGCGTATGAGATAGTCGAAATCGTTAAACACTCTTTCTAAACACACGCATCTCTGTGTTGATGTGAAACATTGATTTTACGTGTTCCCTCCGCACAAATCATATTCATAATCTTGTAAATGAGGTCTGTTTTGTTATTGGCGTTAACGTATGTCTAATAATGAAATTTTATGTTTAAATGTTATTGATATCTGTAGAAATATTTTTTATTCTAAGCACACGACGGAAATGCGACGTGGGCAGAGCTTCTGCGCGGAGCAGTCCGGCTCGGCGCGTGTCTCGCAATACCGTGGAAGTTAATGGCTTCGGGAGATCATCGTTGCATGCCGTCGCTGACGCCGCTTGGCGTTCGTTCGATGCGTATACGTAAACGGCGGGACTTTCTCACGTGGGCAAAAACGCAAAGTGACAAAAATGAAATAGACCCTTTTTCAAAATTCAGTGCCACCTACCGAACGAAACCGAAAACACATTTTTTTTTTCGCCATGTCTTGTTAATTCAAAGGACGCTCATTGGCCGTACACGTCCAAACGTGTTACACGTCCTGCAGGAACGCGAGCTGTGTCCGTGTGCGCTGCAGGGAACGCTCATGGGCGTCGCTGGAACGCAGCCTGCCAGGGGTGCTATTCTGGACATTGTCGAATTCGGCCACATTGTCAAATTTCGTAATGGCGGCATATTAAGCCAATCAGAGAGGTCGTAGCAGCTCGCTTGGCCAATTAGCATCGATCAATGGCGAAATCTCAGCTCGCACGAGTGAACAAGATGTGGTGGAAGAGCCATGTTGCCAGACTGAATTTTCTAAAGGGTCTATTACCTCCTTGCCTAGTGTGCGGCGTCTTGTCTCAAAGGGATGCGTGTAGAAAAGAAAGATTTTTTTAAATTTTATCACACAGAAAATACCGATGCAATTGTAGAACAATATTCATTGGGTGTGAGGGTACTTGCAAGTGGCCTTCGTAGGCTTAGCTTCATTGCCAAGAAAAGTTGTCCGCGAGTATAGTCGCGGACGTGACAACCAACCACGTGGCTAAAATCACGTGAATCCCCCTACGTCTAGTCACGTCATTAAAACACGTCTCGTAACATCTAGTCGCGTGACTAAAATTATGAAATATCGCGTCATAGGAAGTCACGTCAGATGTTGTCGCCATAGACAACGCAACAAACTGGTCACGTCACATTGTTCCCACCAAAAAACACGTAACAGCTAATAACGTCACTAAAATCACAGCATCACGTAACCAGTCACGTAATGTGACATGTCTAGCCATATTTAGCAATGCTAGCAAGAACTGAGCATTACTAGCAAAACATAGCTAAATCGAATACTAGCACCTTGCGCCACCACTACGAACTTAAAAAAAAATGTTGACTCTACAGGTGGTCTTGGACCACTATGGAGCTATTCTACGAGTATCGGTAAAACGCAATGTAAACCTCCTCGGTACAGCCTCGATGGTAGTGACGTCAGCACAGCGTCTCACTTTATTATCTGGGTAGGAACGCAAGGAACTGGCACGGGACAGAAGCACTAAACACTTCAAAGGATAACTTTGATACGAGAGTGGCTGTGATCGTATCGTAACGGTTAGATAAACGAGATGTTGCTCTGACGACCGTGCTTCGGTCCCACAATGGATCACGCGTTTCTCTGCATCACTGAATGTGTACTTGCCACATTGTTGCGACCGCGATCGAGGAGGCGAAAGAACTTTAATTCGACATACGGTTCGTAAGGCTGCCAGGAGACCTTGGGTCTTTGAAGTTGCATCCCCCTCTCCTTGACTCAGACGCGTAATTCAATGTCCTCGTGGAGCTGCGGATCCTTCCTGGGCTAAGGAGTAGTTGCGGCTGCACACCCTGCATAAGGCCGTGTTCACACTGAGCATTCCGGCCGCCGAAAGTGCTCCGAAGCCGGTTCGGCGGCGGCGAGTTCCGCCGAAAGGGCCCTCTCCGCGCCGATCGCTCTCGGACCGATTTTTGCGGCGGCTGCCGCTGAATCGGTCACCGCGGACCAATAGGAGAGCTAGTCAAGGAATTTTGAAAAATGGCGGCGAAGCCCTACTCACTTGTTATGCCGCAGTGCACGTAACTGAATGTTGAAACCAACGGGAGTTTAACCTACTCTGTGCCTACTTCACCTCCGTATTTCGTGAAAGAGGTCACCGAGCTTGCTGTTGGCGTGACCGAGCTTGTTGCGTTCTTGCAGAGCAAAACGAACCCACCAACGCCGCTGGCGTCGGTGGTTTTTCTGCTCTTCGTGCATTACAAGACAGCCACTTGCCAGCAAAGTAAGCAGTACTGTCTTTTCTTGCTTCTTGCGTGCGAGAATCGTCGAAGTATACACCACCGGATAGGATAGCGTAGTAGCGTTTGCGAGCCGCGACAACAACCGGGTGACAGCGTATCCATCCCGCGTTCGCCCCGTAGTAGATGGCATATTCGGCGGCGCGGGGCGCGTCCAGTGCGAACGACGCTGCGTTTCGGCGGCAGGGGAATTGCGGTCGCTGTAGAAAGCGGATGTTTCAGTGTGAACTAGGCATAAGGGTTGCTGCGTTTGAGTTACCACGTGTGAAGGCAGCCACAGATGATATGGTATGGGTTTTCTTTCGTTACTATAAGACGCGTAATTCAATGTCCTCGTGGAGCTGCGGATCCTTCCTGGGCTAAGGAGTAGTTGCGGCTGCACACCCTGCATAAGGGTTGCTGCGTTTGAGTTGCCACGTGTGAAGGCAGCCCCAGATGATATGGTATGGGTTTTCTTTCGTTACTATAGGTGCATGCGATACACCTAGCAATGAGTGGCACACGCAGGGATGAATTCATTACGAATTTCATGCGATACCAGCAACTTCACAATGCCACCGCCATATGAGGAGCTTCTTTTTGAAAAGGGGCCAAATATAGAACCGAAACTAGCTCAAGCCTCTATCGGCACATACGTATACTCTCATTTTTCCTCTCTAACAGTATTAATAAATTACTAATTATTTTATAATAATTTATTATTACTATTTTAGAGGAAAGATGAGAGTATGTGCAATAGAGCTTTATTCCATCTAGTTTTGGTTCTCGAATTGGCTCATATGAAAAAAAAAGCTCCTCGCATATATGCATATAGTTTGATTGATTGATCGATTGATTGATTGATTGACTGACTGAATAATTATATGATTGGTCGATTGATTGATGCGTGGGGTTTAACCTCCCAAAACCACCATATGATTACGAGAGATGCCGTAGTAGAGAACTCCGGAAATATCGACCCCCTGGGATTCTTTGACGTGTAAGCGTTTAGTTTAAGGCAGTTGGAGTATTCGATCATTCCAGCGATAATTGGCGGCGCGATGGTAGGTCATAATGGCGGACGAGACGATGCTGAGGTGTGCGTCTCAGGCAGCAAAGATCGGCAGGCCCTCCAGTTTAGTTTCTCTGCAGACCACACTTTCTCTCGCCAAAGAGACGCATGAGTGTTTGAATGAAAACGAATCAGTGCTTGCGAATACCGCGAGATCGAACTGCGTCGTCAGAGACTTCGTACATCTAAGATTTTGTTGGAACAAACAGTGGTGTGTATCTCGGCAGTTATAAATTACAATCACCAGATTACTATGCAGAATTCCGCACCTGAATTATTACCTACATAAAGCTGGACTCACAGCATCCTCGTTATGTCTCTTTTGCAAGGAATCAGAATCAATAGATCATTTATTTTTATCCTGTCAACAATATTCTTATCAAAGGAAAAGATACCTGGTTGGACCAATTGAGAAGCTAGGTTTAAAAATAAACGTGGCTGTAATTTTATCCTTAGGAGGAATTACATTAGGTTAGAGCCACAGGGAGGTTTACTCTGCCGTTTGTGCGTACAAAATGGCAACAAAAAAGATTACCTTGTTAGTTTATTGTTATATTATTTTCGGTTACGAGACTACCTGGATACCTGACTCATAACTAAATCACTTGATGATCCTGCCGCCCGGTTCTTGGCCGATCCCCCTTTGTGGGCGAGTGCCAGCAAAGCTAAAGGCTCATCATCATCATCATCGTCGCCCACTTATCACCGTGTGCCAGGTTCAGAAGAAAGCCGCGTGGCACCGCCTGCGTCGCTGGAATGACCGAATAATGGGAGGTTACTGTGCCAGATGAATAGCGTTGAAAAAGTAATCGTTCGTTGGTTTCGTAGATGTATCTAGAAGATAACTCGGGACGTGCTGAACGTGTACAGCAGGTGCGGCAAACTATGCAATAAACGTCATGTTTGTAAGAGCTCGATACTATTGATACTATGTGTCAAAACGTCACTTGGATGAATGAATGTGCGGAAAGTTGCCCTTTACACGAGAGCTCCGCACTGCTGTTCAAGTATAACATCGTGGGATTTGGTAGTTGTATTAACTTCTGCTCGCGACTTGTCTTTCTGTTCTTTTGATCAAGAGTCTTCATTGGTCGCCTTGTTCACAGGGAACTGTGCAGCGGCAAACAGCCGGCGGTTGGGTCCATCCCACTCAAGAGCTTCTCGACGAAGGATGTACCAGGTACGTATACCCCGCTACTACAGAATCGTGGAGTAAAGCGTTTGAAGGAACTTATTGTGCGATAAAATTGTATGGTCGTGCACAATGCCTATCTCGACGTGCTTATATTCAAACCTACATGTGGGGCCGTGGACGAATCATCACTTGTTCACATTTAAATTAACTTGGGTGTTGAATGGCCGACAGCATGCCGCCTCACGATATCTGACGCCTTTAACGATGCAGCAGCAAAGTTAAGCTGCCTTGTCCAGTAGACGCACCAGCAGTCTTTTTCTGAATTTGGTGGTTTCCATAGCAGGCCCGGGCGTGTGCACTGTATACGTGTGTCTTGCAAAAGAACAGCAGCCGTGTAGATGCAATCTTCCAAGTTTTCGCGTCATATATCAAACACGCGTACATAAACACACTAAAGCCTAGCTCGAAACAAGTGCGATGTAACAAAGCTTAGCTATTTCTGCCCGCGTAAAATGGAAACTCATAAAGCGAGGTTAATGGAAAATCCATCGTTAAGAAGACTGCGTGATCTTGACTCCTGGACCTTCTGAGGACTGCCGCGCATGCTGCGACCCAAAGCTTTCGCCCAATGCGATGACGTATCCACCATTCTCCTTCTCGTCGGCATCATTTGCTTCGGCACATCACTGA
The DNA here is from genome assembly GCF_043290135.1 of Rhipicephalus microplus. Lineage (NCBI taxonomy): Eukaryota > Metazoa > Arthropoda > Arachnida > Ixodida > Ixodidae > Rhipicephalus > Rhipicephalus microplus. The sequence goes on along the minus strand of NC_134709.1, from coordinate 26,443,901 downwards.
GCCTGTTCGATTTCCGTCCTCGTTTAAATGGCTCTGTAAGGTTCAGGTGCAGATTCTACGTAGTAGATTGATCGGAATAACCTATCTCGATTGATCGGAATAACCTATCTCGAAACCGAGCAGTACAGGTAAAAAAAATGCCTTCCACGCAAAGTGCGGTTGGTACTCGTAGTCTGTATAGTCCCAGGGCGATCTTCACCGGACTCATAGCAATACAGAGTAGAGATGACCGTCGTAACACCGTCGCGGTGGTCGGCAGCGCCGAGATCGGGGAAACTAATCTCTGTTTTCTTTGGCTCCGCGGAGCGGCATCTCTGCAAATTCAACGAAGAAAAGAAAGGGAAGGCGAAACCACTGCGATATATGCGTGGCGCCCGTCTTGTGCGTTGCGGCACGACCTATCACCGTTCAGCACGTGAGCGACCATGTTTGCGACGCGTGCGAGACCAGTTAGATGCTCGGTGATTCCGATAAGGGGAGACCCGCGCAACCCTGTTTCGATGTCGTCCGCCTTCCTCGTACGCTGCACTCTATGCGGGCGAACTGTGCAGTGAAGTGTGCGCTATTCCTTCGTCCTGCACGTTCAGTTGTATGCGTGGGAAACCTAGCAGCTTTGATTCATATGTGGGGTTTAACGTCCCAAAACCACCACATGATTATGAGAGGCGCTCTAGTGGAGGGCTCCGGAAATTTCGACCACCTGGGGTTATTTAACGTGCACCCAAATCTGAGCACACGGGCCTACAACATTTCCCCCTCCCCCGCGAAATGCAGCCGCCGCAGCCGGGATTCGAAACCTACCTGCTCCTCGGAGCAACCATAGTATGCAACCCGGATTTTAAGGGTTGTCAGAAAGATCGCGATGTGACGCGTTGACTAGCAATTGATGGCTTGCAGTGACGTCCCTGAAATAGCCATGCTGAAGCACCAGCATGAAAGGACGCGACATTTGCGATGTCACATTACTGATCTCAAAATATATTGCTTGCAGGTTCTTTCGTTATTAACGCTCATAGAAGTTCCTGCAATGTCATTATCACGTGAAGTAGGTCAACTTGTTTATCATCAAAGCCGTCGTTGTGGAGGACCAATGCGTTTATAAGCTGCGTCCATGATGCCACGTGCTGGCAATCTCTATAAGCTGTGCCAAGAGAGAGAGAGAATAATGATAAAGGAAATTCGGTGAAACTAATCAGGGCTGAGCCCGGTAGGCCACTCTGCACTGTGGAAAGGGAAATAGGGAAAAAGAGAGGAAAAAGCAATGTAGCCGTCATTGCTGCAGCAGTTTCGGGCTTGACATCACAGGTGGTGAGTTCAGTTTCGTGGCGGAAACCACAGCAGCGCATTCGTTGATTTACTCGACTTGTATGCGCAGTTCCATACTTCCAAAATCATGTCGATGGTGAAGCCGTGGTGGCGCTGCTGGTGTTACAAAAAAAACTAGGCTTCTGTAAGCTTGAGACAAGGGGAGCGATGGTGTCCAGCAGTTGCGACGAGTTTCGAGCTGTCGGCGTCGGCATCTCGCTCAGCAGCAAACGAATAGCGCTGACTAGGGTGCTGCTGGCCATGCCGATAACGTGTCCGTCTTCGTCCGTCAGTTTATCAGGTGAACATGAGCTCGCCTTTACTGTCAAAATATGACGCCCCTGGTCATGTCGCGGCGAGTAGCTTTGGGAGCTCAGGCCAATCTCCAATCGCATTGGTGGTATAAGTGTCCTTAGGCACGGCTATGTTTGGCCTGGGTGGTATAGATGAAGCGTCAGCCGCACTGCTGGCTGAAGAGTCTTTCTCCTTATAGCGGACGGCGTTCGACCCGAAAGGCAGAGGGGATGATATTGCTCGCGGTTCACTTAGCAACGACTCCCTGGAGGTCTCGGTGCGCCGCCCGGGACGGTACGATCGTCACATAACTGCTGCAGATGCTTCTTGGTATGACGAGTGATCTGGAACCTTTTTCTTCGTTATTGCTCTCTTTCTTCTGATAACATTGCAATCATTCGAAGAAACAACATGGGGGCCCGTTGCAATTTGAGCATTTCAGTATTGTAGTCTGGCACATCTTCGTTGTGTGGGGCCCAGTGAATCGGGATCAAACGGTGACGTCGTGTACACACTACTCACGTGACCTAAGTACTTCCAGAATGACGCGGTTTTGGCCCAAAAGGTCGAACTGCGTGCCAAAAATGGCCCACTTTCACATGTCATGGAAGTGTCTCGCTTTCAAACGTGTAATCTTTACGCATCGCTGCATCCCGACAGGACACATACTTGCAATAACGGGGTCTACTGACGCAGGCTTGATCAGGAGCTGGTGAGTCAGTTTCGGTAATGGCTTCGTCAATATCGTAAGTTAGCCATCTTTTTGTCCTACGGTATATGAGAGCGGACTTTCATTCCATAAAGTACCGTGACATTGCTGAATGTGTGAAACGCAGGCACGGGATTGATGTCAACTGCTAAGATGTTCTTGCAGGAATTCAGTCCGAGCTCCTTGATATCGTTTGGGCACCAGTGTCTAGCTGTGCAGGCATGGTCTGCCGGTTTAGAGACCTCATGTTGTCAGTGGCCCGAACGGGTGCGAAGAAGATAGTTAAAACCTCGGTATTTCGTAGTCACCGCATGACAGACTCTCTTGAATTGGATGAAATTGTCAGCAACCGTCTCTTAGTCTTGCGGCTGTTCACCAGCTCGACGGTATTTGGTGTGGTATGGAGAACTTTGTTGAAGTCCTAAGGATCAGTCCAGGACTGATGCTGGATGCTCCCACGTCGGAACAGAGATGCCATGCCCCTCGACGGTGTCGTCAGGAGATTGTTCTGTGGTGTCATGCGGCGTCTTCGCTGTCAGTGTAAATCTCGTCGTTGTTGCGCTTCCCGAAAGCAACACCCGCTGGCACTCCGGAGTCCGCTGGGCGTGTATGGCCTCCATCGTACACCAGTAGAAAACCGCTCTTGACTGGTGAAATCAAAATTAATCGCAAAAAGGTATATAACTAACACGTTCTCTGTTCTGCCATAATGGCACTCCTTCTTCGTCTCCCAAGCTGTACCAAACTATCTACTGTTCTGAGGCAGCCTGTTCTGTGCTGCGACCGAGTCACGTGTTTTGATTGTCCCTTCCAAGTTATACCCGTAAACGAGGCATTAGTTGTCCTAATACAAACCGCGGCTCGCATTAACGTTTATTATAGGTACCGCTGATAAGATCGCATGACCGTACCGGTTTGATAAAAAGTATATAGCTTCCGATTCGAGTCCTCTTTCGATGGTGCCGACTGTTCAATGTGGATGAGCAGATTGGTGGGGTCTTAGATCGAAAAGCAATTGAACATCTTATGACAGGACGATGTCGCGGATACAGCTTAACACGTCTTAGAGAATAACGGAAGTAACATAACCAGAGAGGAGTGGTTGAGCCATTTCTTGCTGACTACTTTATTAAGTCCACTAGACGCAGGGTTAACATTGTTCAATTAACCGATCAAGTTGAATTAAAGGGATACACGTACATCGCTGTGGCAGCTCTGCAGCAATATGAAGTCTTTGGCGGGGCTCTCCGAAATAGATAGCTAGAGAGATAAAAAGTATCGCGAATAAAAACAAACACAAGGACAAGACAAACAGGGACAGGCGCTTCCGTTAGCGGAGTGAGAAATTCGGTCAGAAAACATGCCTCAGCGAAATGTGATAAGCAAACTACACCGAGCACGCTCCGCAAAATATCTGAGAGGCCGAGCAAAATTGACTATCGTTGTTCTTGAAGAAGACTCCGGCGTTTTCACAGAAGCCGCGGTTTATTTCATACACCTTTTTCACCCAGCACACTGCCACGAACACATGTGCAGGACACACACACAAAAAAAATGTGACAGCAAACACTGGCTAGTGTCGATTATTGTTGTAAATCCCGATCGTCACTTTCTACTCCGTCACGCATTGCGAAACTGCACCGACTTGCACAAAAAATATTCATTGAGAAACCGTCGTTGCCGTATGAATACGCGCTAAGCGTCTGCACAGCTTGCAAAAAATTACCAAAAACCCAGATATCGGGACCCTCCGTCGTAACGTTGCTGACCTTTTTATTTGTGTTTATTTGATGTAACTATATGCAGAGTTGATGCCGCTGGCGTAGGTGTGTGCGTGGTGTGTGTGTGTGTTTGTATGAATGTACGCACGAACATATATGTCTGTATGTACATCTCTCTCTCTCTCTCTCTCTCTCTCTGTGTGTGTGTGTGTGTGTGTGTGTGTGTGTTTGAGAGAGAGAGAGAGAGAGACAGGTGGGCGGGTGGTGGATGACGAGACGGTCTGTCATCCATCTGAAACCTGCCCTGCTTATTAAAAACTGTTGGTTTGCGATTTTAAAATCGGACCTATTAAAAAAAAGCTGTTGGACACTCCATGGCAATCCCTACGATATTCAAAGAAGCACGATTTGTCGTCGATTTTAATTAACATTACGGCATATCCGCCGGTTCTTCGAATGGCAGTACAAAAACGGAGGAGAGTCACACCGTGATACCCTGCTCTGCAGAATAAGAAAACTAAATGCGAGCACACAAAAAGAAGAAGCGATGAAATCGCGCTCACTGCGAAAATACTACTATTTGGCCAGCCAGTTCTGCACCGAGTGGCAAGGCCGAAATCTAGATGGCGCAAGGGTCAAGCGCAGAGCGAAATGATAACCCTGGCGGGGAGTGCGGCGTCGGCGTGAATACTAAAACGCGCCGTTTAGATTGCAGGGCATAAGCCGACCTGCGCGCGGTGGCGCATAGACAACTGCTCGAAGCTGTTGCTGCTGCTGCTGCCGTTCTGGGCGAAGTAGCGGCGTGATTAACACTAGGCTGTAGAGCAGGTGCGCTCTAGCTAGGCGCTGTCTCTATATACGTGTCTGGGATTGTTGGTCCTTCTATCGTCGAGCTTTCGTGTAACGTGTAGACTTGCGCGGGCTCCTCCTGTACGTGATGTGGGGCGAAGTTTTCAGAGTGTGGTATACGCTACGTAAACTTTACGCGTACGAGGCGTTTTGCACGGAGCGCGAATCTCGGTCGTTTGACCCTGCACGATCTTTGTTTTGCGCTTGTGGGACGAGTGCGACCCTCGGTGTGGTTAGAAAGCCCGCCACTAGACGGGGAGGAGGAGAGGGGAGCGTGAATATGGAAATAAGGTTCGGGGTTGCCTCCAGAGTTGTAGCTGCTCGTGTGGGAGTCAAAATCACTCCTGAACTTAAAACCGGAGCAGCCTAAAGGTCGTACGTGTAGGGAGTGCAAAACTGCCTGTATATACTTATCGTGCTTATATGCTACATGATTTGTGCGTCGAAATATCAACATGTCTAAGTATGCCTAATTTGAACGAAGTGTTCCTGCAGTCTTCCGAACGTGAGAGCTGTAGTGGACATTGACTCTGTTCGTGGTGGTACAACCTTGCTGCTCTAAGGTACTTGGTTTACACCACGCATAATAAATTGTGACGCTTGTGCGAAAACGGCCTACAAAGCATGGCTTGTATCACGTTTCATCTTGTTTTAAAGACGATAGTCTGTCTTGGGAACCTTCGACAGAAAAATTTTGGTCGGTCTGTCTGTCTGTACATTTGTCTGTTTGTCCACCCTAATGATACCTCAAAGGGCACCAAATGGCCGACCCCATCCGCAGCGCCCACCATTACTGCTCAAGCTACAGCGTTTGCACTTGTGTGATTGTTAATTAAAAAGCAATTATTGCGCATATGAGCGGCACCATAACAACACGTCGATGTTTTGTATGTGTGCCTTTATACTAGAAAAGGCACACACAAATAACTCTAGGGATCGTAGCCTCCATAACGCTGCGCTGACAGTGCAACGCAATGCTTAAAAAGGAAAGTGTTTCCAACGCTGTGCTAAGATGACACTGTGGTGGCACCTGTCCGTCGCTTTGCGTTCTACACCTTATCGCCTTCGAGACGGGTGCGCATCTTTCTCCGCGGGCGCGCACGCCTTCGTTTTCGAAGATAACTGCCAGATGGCGCACGTGTCTAACATGCCTCGATACGCTCGTTCGTCTCCGCTACACGCTCGAGGCACTCTAACGCAGCGCCTCCAGAATACTATTCACCGATTTTCTTGCGCGGAACACCAAATAAATGTTTTGGTCACTCTCTCCAGACGCAAGACTATCGTCTTTCGACGACATTTGCAGTGTTACATGCGTATTCGGGGCAAATTTTTTTTATAGCGAAGTCTTACCAAACGTGAAAGTTTCCCGTCGGCGTCCCTCGCTGTCAACACGTGTGATGCAAGAAATCATCGCGGGGGGACGTCATTATGGCGGTGCATAAAACGATGTCGTCACTTGGTCGATGGTTGGCCGATCTCGGAGGCCCTGCAAAACAACGTGAAGTGCACAAAGCTTCCAATGCCTCTAATCTCGGAGGTGATGCGAATCCCGTTAGAAGAGAAATCTTTCGGAAGGGGCGGGGAACGACCAACGACTGACGTGATGAAGATGACCTTCGTCTTCGAGTCGTCTTAGGCCAATGTTGTGTCTCGTTTGCAGCTAATCAGTTTGTTGTAAGCCGCAGTTTAGTATTTTGTCACCGGGGGCCTAGTAACTCACACCTTGCTGCTTCGCGGTTCACACTATTTTGCCCGCATCAGTATACTCTCAGAGTAAGGGTCTACATCGATGCGCCGTTCAAACAATGGCATCATACCTGAACCATCATACATGGCCCCTCGTACCAGTGGTTCAGGTCACACGACCCTCGAGCTCTTCAGGTGCAAATAAACTCAAGATTACCAGTAATATACCGGGTACATGGTTCTGTCACGTGTCGACCACGCGCGTGCCTCATGTTGCGGCACAACTACTTGCGCATCACGTGGTTCTATCCCTTATCTGCCACGTGACGTATCGAATACAGCCACACATGAGTCTGCGTGTGTGGCCGTGTGCGTTATGTGTTTATCATTAAATACATCATAATCATCACTGAGAACCTGCAGTATTATGTCAGGCGTAAAGCCAGGCAGACATCTCCAGCTCTTCATGAAATGATTTATCTGTCATCCTCATCACCAGCCCAAAATGCGCCCACTGCAGGACATAGGCTTTTCCCATGTTCTGCTAATCGAACCTGCCATGTGCTTGCGGCGGCCACGGTTATACCTGCGAACTTTTTAATCTGGTCTGCCCACATAGCTTTCTGTTTTCACCTCGCGCGTTTGCCTTGTCTTGGAGCCCATGTTGTAACTCGTAGAGACCGGTAGTTATCTTTTCTACGCGCTACACACGCTGCCCGTGCCCATATAATCTCCTTGATTTTGACTAATATGTCCTTAATATCCGTTTGTTCGTGACACGCTCTGCTCTCTTTCCATTGTTGAATGCATCGTAACTTGAACCCCTTTTGTAAGGTTTCTGCTTCGGAGGTAAGTACCGGTGTGTGACTAATCTCTATGGCTGTAAACCTAATTGCTGCCAAGGTGTCATCTCGGTCTCATTTCTGCCACGAGGCCTTATCGCATATGTCCGTCTCAAGATTTCTTCTCGTGTCTCTACACCACGTAGCTACACCGACGTTTCTTCCGCGAGTCCGCTACGTAGTGTTATCGCACCTCTACCACGTACCGATCACCAGCTGATTGATACGTCGGATGATGTTTAGTTTCACGAACCACCGTAAAACCAAATTTCGTTTCTTCATCGAAACGCGAACGCGAGTGCGTCACAAAAGCGATTCACGGATTAAAAGGAAGCCAACAAACGAGCCCCTCGCTTTCTGTCAAGCCCGGCAGCTTGTCGGGGGGAAGGGGGGGGGGAGGGGTGCTCTCAAAAGCGGGACCAGTGCCGCATTGTTCGGTTATATGTATCTCCTGCGCGCCACTGGCTTTTCTTACCTTGCGACCACACGTACAGCGCACCATTTCAAGACCATCTGTTTCTCTTCCTCCTCCGCTGCTATTCTACCATTATCTCTATGCACAATCGCCCTCTACCCGAGTATAGCGGTTTGCCCGTACCGTTCTTTCCAGCTTAAGGCTTTCTGATACGCTTCTAGACCATCAGCTTCGCAAGTGGCGTGCCCGGTCAATCTGCCCCCCCCCCCCCCCCTCTCTCCGCTTGCATGTTCGTCTCCGCTGTGCTTGTGTTGTACACAGGACAGATGTTTCAGTGGTCACAATCTTGATCTCTTCATCTTGTTGTATTCTTTTTTACCTCGGTGTGTGCGTGCGCAAGCAACACTGTATTGACAAGGTGTATCTCGCTTTCCTCTCGTCTCTCTATCTCTCTTTTTGACTTGTTTCTTTCCTGCAGTGCAAGTAGAGGGACTGTATATCTATAGCCTAATACTGAACCTGTATACTAGATCGATATTTACAATGCGGCACGCGTGGTTGCCTTCGGGACGCGGGATATAGCTTATCGCCGACTCCTTGGATGCGGGTTCACCCCTTTCATCGCGGTGAATTTCCTTGTGGCTGAAATACGTAGCGAGACAGGTTTTAAAAGGTGGTCTTACTCGGCAATGGAATGCAAAGAAAAAAAAACACGAAGGAAATTAATGACGCTACGTTTAGTCTGGGTATGGCCAAAGGTTCACGTATACAGATAACTTCATATCGGGCGAGTCGGTGTTCCCTATAAATATCGTATAAAATCGCCATAAACTTGGGAAAATATAGGAGCAGAAGAAAGTGTGCAAAGAAGGACATCGTGTATTTCTTTCCTCTTTTTTTATTCTGTTTCCTTTCTTTTTAAGAGTTTCACGCTACCACGAGAGGTTCACCTTTGGTGAGCTATACTGTAGAACCGTGCCGTTGTAGGCGGGTCATTGAAATGAGGCGTTTGGCTTCGATACTGGGTCGTTTTGTGCTGGTAAATGAAAGAAAATTGTGATTAGAGAGAAAAAAAAGTTGACACCATCTTGATTATGTGAACCGTATCGAAACCTTCGCTATGACGGTAATTTAACAGCGGACACTGGTTCTTACGTATCCTTGAGCAAATATTTTTTTTCTGAGTCATACTTTCTTCATTTGATTTGATCGAGGAAAAAAAAAACTTTAATAAGGTCCTGTGAGGAGGCACGTTGCGGCTCCATGCTTTCGTGTTCACGTAAAATCTCCTACTCTGCTGTAACTTGAAGGGAACGTTTTTTTATCCTGGGTTTTTACACGCGCCACAGACACCATGTGACTACGAAGCACGTCGCAGTGGGAGGCTCCGGAAATTTTATTTACCGCGTGTAGTTCTTAAACTTGCTGCTAAAGCGAAGTACTAGTATGATTGTGCATCTTCGGACCCATCGAAATGCGGTTGTTGCAGCCGGCAACCGAACCTGCGCCCTTGAGTTTAGCAGCGATACACCTTCGCTATGAAGTTACACCAAGGTGTCTTATACGACTGCGCGGCATCAGCCCGACTTTTACCATTGCCTGATCGGTTGCCTGTCGTTAGCACTCTTTAAGTAGCAAGGACGTCTGTAGCCTTTCATTTTTTTTTGCTTTTATTGTTGCCCCGCGTAAAAATATCATGTACAGGATATACTTAATCCCGCAACACAGATCCCCAGTCCGAAAGGAACTCGTGCTTCGCAAACGCGGCACGCGTTGCTCAGCCGAGAGTAGATAACGCTGTACCGAGCGTGCATATGTAAACAGCTGTTTTCCATTCAAAGATGCTTTGTGCTGTTGGACGCTAGTCCGGTGACACATTGCCGGGTGGGCTAAGTTTAACTCGCAATGCAAAGAGGAAATAAAGAAACTTGTTTATGGATGGAATGTACTACCCGACCTTAATAGTCAATGAGGAGAAATTGAAGGTTTAAATGCAATCTAGAGCACTTTATTGGCTCGAGGCAGTACAGGTTGAGACTCTTCTAGTATTTACTCGTTTGCATGTCCGTTTTCCCTCGTTTAAGTGCATACTTGAGGAAAAGAACACTTTCGATTGTGTCTTCCATAGTAGAAAACCAAGCACTCTAAATCGTTACACCTTATTTCTGACCAACAGTTTAAGTACGAAGCCCGCAAGCTGTTATGTACACACTCACAAATCTACGTACCAACCGCCAATGAACTTTTAATCGAGAAAAGTCGATGAAACTTACCGACAGTCCATCGGAAGTCGTTACACCGTCCTATATACCGGCTACCAATGATCCGTCGACTATTGGTCACCGATAACCAGTAAATATTTTCTTTTATAACTTTCAACAGACTTTAGAGGAGTGTGCTATTGAAAGTTATGAAATCGTTTTTAAGCGTCCTGTATACCAGCAACCAACATTTCGTCGGCCACTGGCCTCCGATAAACAAAATAAGTTTCCTTGATAACTTTCAGTAGACGCTAAAGATGCGGTAAATTGAAAGTTGTTATATATATGTATACACTGTTTTGCAAGTGTAATATATATACCCGTTAGCGATGTTGCGTGTGCTGCTAAAATCCGCCGTATTCTCAAATTTCGTGATGGCGCCATCTTAAGCCATTCGAAGAGGCTGCACCAGCCCTCTGGGCCAATCAAATTTTGCCAACCGCAGAATTTCACAACATAGCGGAACTTTACACTGCCCAGAATATGACTCCCGGTTGTCTTCCGTGCATTGAGAAAGGAAAAAGGGAGAAAAATGTTTGAGTGAAGAAAAGCAAGGTTTCTGCTGGTGCGACAGACATAGTAACAGTTTCTTGATGGGTGTCACAGGTGGTCAATCAGGTTGGCAGCATTGAAAAATCGCAGCCGCGCTTTCGTCGCATTTTGTTGTTCCGGTGATCAAGGCGCGGGACTTTGTCCGCGGGGAAAGCTGACGTCTATAGAGTTACGCGGAGCTCAGGTCAGCCGGTTTTCTGTGTGGAGCCCTCTAGAAAAGAAACCCTCTTGATCACCCATTCAGCGTCCTTTGCTGACGGCCAATGCGACAGTAGTAACTGGTTGTTGAAGGAAACGAAATAGGAGCTCATTTCTGTCGGCTTTGCAGGTGACACAGCTAAGCTCGTTGTAGAGGAATAGGTAAGGGGATGAAAAAATAGTAAAGAGATATAGAAGATAGAACACTCGCCAAGCACGAGTGAAGAAAAGATATAAAAAATAGGAGTGCTTGGTCCAAGACGCTCGAGGACGGGGCACCCATCAGCGAGAGCTACAACACGGCGTCAGATGGCGGATGGCGGGCCGATCGGCGAGAGCAATGCTGGCGTCTGAGATCGCGGATGGCGGGCTGATCGGCAAGAGCAATGGAGTCGGAGATCGTGGACGGCGGGCCGATCGGCGAGAGCAATGCTGGCGTCTGAGATTGCGGACGGCGGCCGATCGGCGAGAGCAATGCTGGCGTCTGAGATCGCGGATGGCGGGCTGATCGGCAAGAGCAATGGAGTCGGAGAACGTGGACGGCGGGCCGATCGGCGAGAGCAATGCTGGCGTCTGAGATTGCGGACGGCGGCCGATCGGCGAGAGCAATGCTGGCGTCGGAGATCGTGGATGGCGGGCTGATCGGCAAGAGCAATGGAGTCGGAGATCGTGGACGGCGGGCCGATCGGCGAGAGCAATGCTGGCGTCTGAGATTGCGGACGGCGGCCGATCGGCGAGAGCAATGCTGGCGTCGGAGATCGCGGATGGCGGGCTGATCGGCAAGAGCAATGGAGTCGGAGATCGTGGACGGCGGGCCGATCGGCGAGAGCAATGCTGGCGTCTGAGATTGCGGACGGCGGCCGATCGGCGAGAGCAATGCTGGCGTCGGAGATCGTGAATGATACAACCATTTAGTACTGAATCCACCAAGCGAGTGCAGAGGAGGCATTGCCCTAGTGAGGCCGAGTCAGTTTAGGTAGCCCATCTACAATTCTGGTCCTGAGAAAGAGAGGCAATAAACACATGTATTTACAAGGCAACTAAGCATAGGCGCTTTTAGCCCCGCATGTCTCGAGCTCGGGCAGCGTCCTTGACCATCGCGATAAGCCATGTAGCTGAAAGTCGAGGCTGGAGCTGTACAACGCCATCTCTTAAAGCTCGTGGGGTGTGGTAAGAGTAGGGTGGGGGAAGAGGTAATGGGGATTGCTCTTAAAACTCGTGGGGTGTGGTAAGAGTGGGTGGGGGAAGAGGTAATGGGGATTGCTTGCAGCCTCCTGCCATATCATCATCGTCATCATCATCATCATCATCATCACCAGCAGCGACACCTACCCGGCCTCTTCGTAATCTTTTTGCAATTTTGTTGCTTTGTTTGATAAAATAAGGAGCCCGTGTCGATACACCTAATGCCCTGAATGAACGACCACGAAGGACTGTGGACTGACGTGCTTTTACAAATGTCTTCACATTAAACCACAAGTGCCATGCTGAGTTCTTTCAGTAAAAGATCCCAAACAGTTTTGCCAGGCTTCTTGGAGGCCGTACGTCACTTCAGCGTATTCTGTGCCTGCTGCATGTTTTTCTCTCGTCTGCTCTTTTTAAGTGAGACTTTATCGTCCGTTTGAATGTTTACGACCTTCACAAGTTTGCTTCCGTCTCGCCACTCCCCCCTCACCTTTCTGCAGAGAAAAAGCTACCAGCTGCTCCGGTGGTGCACGCACCTCCATCTGGCTCCGGGCAGATGCCACAGCTGCCAAAAGGGTAAGACAGCCAGCGGTTTATAGTAAAATTTCTTATCACTATCGGAGACATCTCGTCAAAATAAAAAGATCGAAGCTTACAAATAAAAAAAGCAGCGAAAGCCTTTCGACATCTGCACCTCATGACCAATCTATTGAATGCATCTCAAATCGTTATTTACATAAACTGATAAACCATTTCCCTCACTTACTACATTTCTATTTTTCCTCCCAATTGTACAGAACTCGTCTTAATTGGTGTCGCGGCCGCGAAGATAAGCCACTTCTCCCTTATGGTGTATTCGAATGGGGTCTGTCAATCTTCTTCTGTAACCTGCCACGGGCTCATTTTGTCCCTGGCTCCTCAGCACCAAACCCATATGCGTGCGCAGGGGGCGAAGATGATTAGTCGCAGCGCCCCACTTCCTATAAGTGACTGTATAGGACAAATGTATGGGGGACCGGGGGAGGCGGCTTCCCTCCCTTCCCCCTTTCCCGTCGTGCACATGGCTGTGATCAAACCTCTTCAAGTTCCTTCACAATCACCCAATTTTTGATGCCATCCAATAGTACTGATTCCTTCAGCTTCTAACCGGCATTTGTAAATCACCTGGAGGCGTGGAAGTCGGCGCTAGTTTAATTGTCATCCCTTGTTTCCTAAGTCGCTATCGCTATTTCACGCTATCGAAGCCACCATCACGCACTAGAGACCACTCACCCAGATTTAGTAAAGACTTGCGCTATATCTCTGGATAGAGAGAGAGATGGAGATGAGGAGGAAGACTGGTGAGTTAACCAGATAGCAACATATGATTCGCTACCCTGCACTGGGATAAAGAAATGAGGGCAGGAGAGAGAGAAAACAAAAGAAAGAAAACGCGAGTGTATACACAGGACGAAAACAACACACCCAGGAAGGGCGTCCTGATGACATTCGTTCAGTAGGGGTGGTCGATCGCAAGGAGCGCATAGCACTTGAAGGACCTTCTTCCGCGACGCAAGCTCTTGTCGATGGCGTACAATGCTTTCCAACAAAGATCCGCCGTCCGTATTTCTGAGCGCGTAGTAAAGGGTTCCCTGTGACCTGTTATACTGTGGGGGGTCGCGAAAGATGCGTGCAGTTGTTTCTCCATTGGTTGCACAGTGTTCGGATAATATCGCGCTGCACATTAGCGAGTACCAAAGGAAAGCGCATGCACGCGCGCATGAGGTGTTGCGATACGAATAGTTAGTTGGAAGTGTGCGGTACCGCTTTCGTGTATCTTGCTCGCGTCCTCGCGTGTGTGCACTGTATACAGTATACTTCGGAAAGTTGCCGTGACAACAAGCGGGCATTGCAACGATGGCTGAAATTTTATTATGTCTCCATTGCGCGAAAAGCCAGCACTTAGCAACGAGGGCAGGAAGGGGGGTAGGAAATAAGACTATTTAAAACCAGAGCACTTTAGGGCCCCGGGCGTCGTATGCTGTCGTAGCTTGACGTTATGCGGGATAGATCACGAATGACACAGCGAACTGTAGCATAACGAGTGACTTGAGCCAACGAGTGACTTGAGCCAACGAGAACTTTTTCTTTCTCTTGGCTTTCGAGTGCTTTGATGATAATATGTGCAAATCACTTTAGGGCCGGGTTGTCGTGTGCTTTCGTCGCTCGGCATAACGCTGGAGAAATCGCGTAAAAATTGAAATAAATAAATAGGAAGCAAGCGTCAAACACAAAGAGAAGAAAAGTTGAAAAAGCAAGAGAGAGGGTAAGAGAGAGGTATTGGAGCAGAGAAAGCTAAAGTCGAAGAGAAACGAAGGTTGCCCAGCGACACAATTCTTTCACGCTTGGCGCCCCTGGTGCGAAGCTGCCTTAACTCTATAAAAGGGCTGTGGCTAGACTATAGCCTCGTAAGTAAAGCAGTGTGTGGACGTTAAACTTCATAACACGCACCACCGTGACCATTGTCAGATAACCTTCGTCGCTGTTTTGCTTCCATTTCGCTGGACCCTCGTGTAAAGTATCAAGCCGGAGCATACTAGCTCAGGCCTATCTGTTTTCTACGATAGATTTGACTCGGAGTTAGTGCCAGGTCTACCTTTGTTTTGTGTGGCAAGGTGCTTATTTAGGCTTGTTGGTACTCCGTTGAACTCTTATTGCGCGAACTTCAGGTACGACAGGACAGACAACAGATAGCAACGCACACAAACGCTAACTCCTTACTAAATTTTCATTAAGGATGCATATAAGATACATAGGTAACCTTACGCAGCTTTGCATGCACGAAACCACGACACCGATGCGATTTATTTACTTTTATTTATTGTTTTTTACGTAACTGGACTGACTCTTATCGCTTTGCATGGCAACACGCAGAAAGCCTGAGGTCAAGAACGAGCCCGACCCGAAGCGAGCCTCCAAGCGCGAGAGCAAGACCAAGGGCGGCAAGTCGTCGGCCAGCGGCGGTGGCAACAGCGTCAACATCGGCAACCTCGGAAGCAGCGCCGTCGCCACCAAGCCCGAGTCCTCCAGCAAGCCCCTGGACTCCGGAGCTCAGGCGGAGGTGAAGAAGAAGCCGGAAGTCGTCGCAGCGTCAACTTCTCTCTCCGCCGAGGCGCCGCCGCCTGCGGTGGAACCGGAAGTGCTCTTCCCCACCTGCAGCACGGGCGCGGTGCCCAAGCGAATCGTCGTTCACGCCACAACTTCGCCGTCCTCCTCGTCGTCGACCAAGCGAGGCACCGCCCGCGGCGACTCGAACAGCGGTACAGCACCCTTCACTAATCGGCATGAGAGAGCTTTCTGCACAGTGTCAGTTTGTTCTAGTAGCCGTTTATCGAACTCTGTGTTGTACTCGAAGACCCGTGTTTTTTTTTCTTTTTTTTAAGAAGCGAAACTCCTTAGGCCCACATCCGGCCGACACCATCGCCGTCGAAGCTCCATGCGCCCGACAAGCGCGCCGAGCAAAACAACAGGTGCGCGCTCCCGACGCAGTGGTAGCGCAGGCACGGCGGCAGGTGGCGCCACACACTCTCTCGCTCAGTTTTTCGAAGCACTGGGGTTTAGAGACAGGATAGGGCAAAATAGACTCTAAGCGGGTAGAATCAACTAGAAGGAGGTTATCTGATTGGTGGCTAAAGTCAAGGCACGAGTGAAAATTAAAAGCATTCACTGCAAAGTACCAGTCCTTTACTTCACTAATTAAATGAAAAAAAAGATAAGTGTAGTTGTTGGTTCATTAGGTATTACGGCTAGGTGGCGTTAGCCGCCACCCGATATAAAGGGTACAGCGACATCAATCCATCCATCCATCTAGGGAGCCTTCGTGTGCGCGCGTATGTAGGCTCAGCCTAACTCGCTCAGTCCTTTCCACCACAGAGCGCAGCAAACGCTTTTCCCACCCGCTCCACACCCCACGGCGTTTATGAAAGCCTACAGCGAGATCAGGAGCGTAGACGTTTGCGTCCCATTTCTAAGGAGCTTTGCTCAATCGTTGTATTTGTACACGGGACCACTGCATTTTTTTTTGCAGTGCTGTGAAAGCTGCTGAAGCAAAATTCGTACCTGCTAGAGCGCCGTACGCTGTACTACATTCGTTGATTATTATCTCATTTGCGTTCCCCGAATTAATGCTGTTTTATTTATTTATTTTGATTTCATTTATTTACAGCCCTTACATAGGGCTATTACAGAGTAAGAAAAACGTAAAAAACATAATCATTGTACAATCAGAACAAAGTTACCACAATTAATTGGAACTTACTGATAAGAGAACAATATAAAGTAGTACACTATTAAACGCAACGAGATAATCAAAATTAAATGTGCAAGATTTCGCACCGACAAATAAAGCTTTCTCAGCTACAAATTAAAATATGAGCTATGTGTTTCAAAAATAATTCTGCGGACGAACGTGAAACGGTTTCTTCGATCAAAGAATGTCTTCGAACGAATGTTTCTTCGATCAAAGAGGTGTCGACATAGGCCGAACATATTTTCGTACTGCAGATCCGAACACGTGGCGAAAGAAGATTAGCGCTGCCTTCGACTTCAACGATCCATAATGCGTTTCCCGTTTCTGAACGCGTGCCATGACGCCAACACTTCTGCGAGATCGAATCGTGGGCCCAGTCGACAAGCAATTAGCTAAGACACCCGAAAAAAAGCAGAACTGGCTAACGAGCCAGCAGATGAAACGGATAGAAGCGAATGGTCATTAGCGCCCACGAAAGATTAAGCACGAATTTATACCGGCTAGGGTGCCGGATTTCTTTTTTCTTTTTTGTTAGGGGAAGGTACAACTCTGGTGTAGACAAACTTGTACCGAAAGATCGCGCGAAAGAAAAGGAATGTAGCAATCGACGTATTTTTTTCTTTTGTGAGCGAATTAAATACGAAATGAAGTTTCTGATAACTTTAATTATCACGTATGTTTAGTAACTTTGTTCGTCCACTTAGGCACCGCCTCATTTGCGTGATTACCGTCGTTCCACCTAGGGAAAGCTGGTGATGGAAACGTTGCATAAGATACGAAAAAAGTGAGTTCCGGCACTCGATGCTCTATCGATCTTGCGAGTACAACTCGATAATGCTAGAAGATACATGCGCATGTGTAGGTGAAGACTCACAGATAAATATACTCCTTGGAACAGATTGTCAGTACTGGTATATTGAAGGGTGTCTATAGGTTTACGGACAAAAATGGTTCATTTGGTCGAGGAAAGTAGTCCTTGGCGGTTCTTAAAAGGTGGTATATTGAAGGGTGTCTATAGGCTTACAAACAAAAATGGTTTATTTGGTCGAGGAAGGAAAAAGAGGAAAAATAGGAGGAAAAGAATGGCAAGGAGGTTAACCAGCCTATAGGCAGCTGGTTTGCTACCCTGCGCATGGGAGGGGGATGGGTGAGATGAAAGATAGAAAGCAGAAAGGGAAGAGAGATAAACGCAGCACATTCGGCAGCACACGCGCGCACACTCAGTCATAGTCCAGTCCTGTCTTTCGCGTTGTGTGCCATTGCTGTTATAGCCACTTGTTCAAGTCCGTGACGCATAGAAATTTCAACAGAGCTTTTGTCGCCTTCTGTTGCAATGCCTTCTCTCGGGCACTTGACAGAATAGTGTCCACAGACATTTGGCTGTTGTCGATGTGCGCAAGAATGAACGCCAGTGACTGTCTCTGGATGTCAAACAACGGACAGTCGCACAGGATGTGGTGTAGCGTCTCTTCGCAACGACAGGCATCGCAGAGAGCGTTGTCGGCCATTCCTATGGCAAATACATAAGATTTTGTAAATGCCACTCCTAGCCATAAGCGATGAAGGTGGGTGGCTTCTCTTCGGTCGAGCCCAGTGGGCATGCGGAGAGCCATCAAAGAGGACATGTGGTGTGGACGATTCGTCTCGTTGCATGGGCACCATAGTGAAAACATGATTTCACGCGCAAGTAGTCGAAGATTACTGGCAGCATTGGTCTGCGAAAGTGGTATGGCTTCTTCTGGTGTTCCTTCAAGAGCTGCCCGCGTGGCAGTATCGGCCTGTCGAGGAAAGTACTCCTTTGTGATTCTTAAAATACCAGGATAGCGATTGAGAAGGAGATGCGCGTGGGGCCCTATTACGCTATCGCGTTCTGCTTTAAAAACGAAGCTCAAGCGGCCTCTCAAGTTTTTTTTTTTCAGATCCGTCAAGTACGAGCGAAGTTACAGAACTTTCTCGCACGCTTTCAGCGCTATCTTGTTTCGTACCGACGAGTGAGCTGGATGCAACACAGGGAGGGATGGCACGGGAAAAGAAGTCACGTCACGCGCACTACATGACCTTGAGCGCTTGTCATCACTCGCTCCCGACGTTATTGTGGTGCGCTATACTGCTGCCAGTGTGTAATTTTAGCACGGTACAGAGCCCGGGCTCCTGGCACGTGACAATAATCAAATCTGGTCCAAACGGCGCTGCCGGTGTATGACAGCTATCTGCCAATACCAGCAATATCTGTCGGTTGACGATAAGTCTGTTGTATAATTGCCCCTGAAACAGAGGGTAAGGACCTGCAATATTTGGCTGGACCGCACGTTTTCCAGCTGTATGTGAGTGTGTGCGCGCGTGTCTTCAGCAAGCACAACTTGTGGTTCAGGACCTCTTTGAGATACGGATCGCACATGTTCCGCAGGAAAGGTGTTCAGGGGTCAGCGGAGCGAACGAAAGCAATGATCTTTGCGCCATCTGGTTCGCCTGTTGGGACCATTGTGTGCCGCACCATCGACCCCACTACCGTGGTATACTACCTTGTTCCCGGGTAACAGAACAGATAGCGGGGCGCGCTCATCTCTGAAGCCCGTTGTCGCGGTGAAATTTCAGAAAATTATTGAGTTTATGTGCGTGTTATGTCCTTAAAACGACATTAAAGGTGGCTGACTGAACCGGTAAATGGCGGGCTCAAGCTATCGTGACACATTTAATACACATATACACACTAAATATTATGCCTTAATGGCAAGTCTATATCGCAGAACAAAAGACTACCGTGCCCACCGTGGTGCCCACTAAGTGGCCCTGCTTCACGTAATGTCATGGCCCTGTATTATAAATGTCATTTGCGCGGCATTGTGTATGACAAGGACTGCTTTGTATAAATGCATGTTGTAGTTGTCATATCTACATGAACGTTATATTTGTAGAGTATAGTACATGTACGATCATTATATAGGTACGACTGGGACTTCTGAAACACACGGCTTGCTGCGTGCTTTCTTGCACACGTTTTCGATGGATATACAGTCCTTATAAATGTTGCACTCGGGGAGATTCCTAATATATGATAAACTATGTGTGGTTATGTGGTATGCAGGGTAAACTGTGTGGTTCGAATGTATGCAGTGTTCGCTATAGGCAGCGTTTCTTGTACATGCTGCACATGGCATGATAATTCACGTAAATGGTATAACTGGTGGTCAATGCTTGACGGCAATCGTCGCTTGGCGATAACCATATATCTTGCATCCATGTGCCGCGATGTGTTGGTGCGTGACACCGCTCCAGACCCCATGCGTGGATTCGACGTCTACCTCGTGTGACATCACCGTTTGCCGGGAACTCTGTGCATGTCCCAGGTTCCAAGAGCAAGGCCCGCTGGGCGTCGTCGGGCCGAATCCAGCGGCAGGCGTCGGTGTGCATACCGTGGTACGAGGAGGACCAGTGGTACCAGGAGCCGCAGTGCAGCTACTGGCCCAGCCCGCCCCTGAGGCGGCTCAGCGTGCCGGCGCGCCTAGCGCCCCCGGGTCCCTTGTCGGTGTCCCTCTCGGGCGAGGGCTGGTCTGAGGTGCCCGCTTCGCTGCGGGAATCGGCGAGCACTGAAAATCCGGGTTTGCTCGAACAGAGCCTCGACCGGATGGCTCGCAGGTGAAGAACATCTATTGTTTTGCTACATGTGCTATTGTTGCCTTGTGCTATCGTTTGGTACTGTGCCGTCTTGTATCGCACCATTGGACCCTATTCTAGCCTTTGGCTATGGGTCCAAACAGTTCTTTGCCTATTATGTTGGAATTGAAAATAAAGTGAAATGAAATGAAGTGAAACTTAACGTTGCGTTTTGAACACTCGGGGTAGCGACTGACGTGTGTCGTATAATTTAGGAAGATTTCGCTAAAGCTGTATTCACGTGATGGACGTGATCGCGGACGGATCAGTCACGTGACATGTGACGTCGCAAAAAGAGGCTCTAGGCCATGCTCTTGCGCGCTTTTGGTAGGTGTGCAGCTACGGCCCTGTAGTTCATTGGTCACGTGGGGAGCCTTAGTTCTGTTTATCTGGCCGTGGTACCATTACGTAGGAATATTACTATCACAGAAACTGTGACACATCGGTACTTAAACTGCACTTGAAACAGAGTTACCGTGCGCAACCGCGTGCTTAGATTTAAGAACGCTTTCAAGAGCCCAGATGTTGAAAATTATTTCAGACGGCATGCCTTATATATAATGTATAATTTCACTGAAAATTTTATCTTTTTTACATTGTTACCAGCGTTTGTGTGGCATTGTTAGTGACCGATGGGAGGCAGTGGTAATTTTTGTCTGAAAAAAAAAAGAAAACATGCTTGACCCATTAGCCAGGCCTAAATTTGTTGTAGCACCGTCATACATGTAATCCATCGATGAAAACTCTCTGCTGAACTCTCATATAAGATTTTTATTGGCGCAAGAGCATGTGCGTACACGTGGTAAACGCAGTGTAGCGCGAAACGCCGTAATGCTCTAAGTTTTTTGACTAGGCTTATCGGCTGTCTCACATTTCATGGTGAACAGAATGAGAAAAAAAAAAGAACAAACAATCGTAAGCGTTTAAGGTGCGAACGGTGGTACTGAACGAATCGCACAGATATGGGGGCGTCAGGCGACGTCCCCGAATATCGTCAGGTGACGATATTTCTCTCTTTTCCTAATATGCAGATAACAAAGATGTAAATAGGTAGTTCAGTCACGCTTCAGCAGTGCGTAGCAGACGGAACACAAGCTAACCACGTACAAATAATACAGCAAAGGCGTGAGTTAGTGCGAAAGCGTGAAAAGAGTCACCCAGGGCGAGTATTTCTATGAAAGACAGAATGCGTTTTACTCGCGGGTAATGTTAACGTTGCATAGGCGTCGTGCACCGACTGAATAAAGAAGAGCGTAGATATTAACCGTAAACTGTAGTCAACGCATTTTATCCGCCGATAATCGGCTCAGACCGCATGCAACGAAGCGCCGCTGCGTGTATTTGTATATGCGCCGCCGACCGCCTATACACACTTGCTTTGGACGGTGCTGCCACCTATAGCGCAATCTCGCCGCGAATAGCCTTCCTCGAATGACACGCGAAATGAATATACTTTGCGCTGGTATGTTATCTTTTTATATCGACTCGTTTGGTTTCTCGCATTTAACTGCGTTTCAAATGTGTGTTTTCCTGCACATAATACGTCAGTTGCTTACATGGGTCGGCAAAAAAACAACAACAAAAAGGAAGTCACAGCTTTGCCGCAAAGGCAAAGCAATGAACGTGATAGCAACAAATCAGAAGGTCACGCGCAGAATGAAAAGCAGATCCGAGATGTGCCCAGCGTTTCTCACGCACAAATAACGCTCGAAACGTACTCACGGGTACAGATGAACGCGGATAAGCGTCTCAGTTGTTACTTCGCTGTGTCTGAAAAGCGCGCCCTTTTTGCAAACGGAGACTGTGCAATGATTGCAGCCCCTTTGTGCGCCCGATAACTACAACAAAATCGTTGTGGTGAAAGCTGAAGGCCAGCCAAGACGTACGATCCTCCCCACCGTGAGATAAGGGCGCCCGAGTGATCGTCCAGAGGCTTTACGTTCATCCCTTCCTCTCCGCGACGGAAAGTACGCGTGGAGAGCGCGCGCCGCCTTGCGCTCAATGCGCCATCTCGCTGGTAATGCTGGAAACACAATAGTTCCCCCCCCCCCGAGATGCCTGGCACAAGCGGTAAGTGTAAGACGTAAATGCTTGCCGTTCGCGTATTAAAGGGCGAGCAGCTCCGTGGCTCACAGGTTAACGCCTCGCAGTCATGTTTTAAAGGTTCCAAGTTCGATTCTGTGCGCCGAAGTCTTTTTCGTGGATTTTTTATCTTACTTACGTGTTCATATATATGGATACCTATACATATACGGTAGACAGGATAACCGCTGGTCATTAAGGGTAACTAACTGGATTCCCAGAGAAGGGAAGCGGGTTAGGGGGAGACAGAAGGTTAGGTGGGCAGATGAGATTAAGAAGTTTGCGGGTATAAATTGGCAGCAGCAAGCACAGGACCGGGTTAACTGGCGGAACATGGGAGAGGCCTTTGTCCTGCAGTGGACGTAGTCAGGCTGCTGCTGCTGCTGATGATGATGATTAAGCAATTAAATGGGAAACGAAAAAGCAGCATGACTTACTTCATGCACTAGTAAGCGACATCTGTTTGGTCGCATCGTCTCAGATTTTGCATCAGCATATTTTCGAGCTCTGGCTAGAAATAGCTGGAGCACCCTGTGTATGTAATACATATATTTATATGCAAATGTGAGCAAGGTTACAAAGGTGTGGATAATGGTGACTGGGTAGACCACCGCTGTCGCACCATAACATCCAGACATGGTACGTTATGAAATGATAGCCATGGTGCGTCTACGATGCGTTTAAAAGAGAGAGAGAGAGAGAGAGAGAGAGAGAGAAAGACACAGAGGCCAGTGCCGCAGTCAGCTTTGAATTGTTTGTTGCTACTGTAAGGCTTAATGCATAGCGGAGCTGTATTTTCTATTTTTAGTTGGTTTAGTTAAGGTTTTGTTATTCTTCTGCTGTAGTTTGGTGAAGTTATATAAGTCATGGCAAGATGTGACGTTCATATTACAATTTTTATGCTATACAAAACTTGACATTGTTTCCCCCTTATTCAGCCCGATACAAGCTTCATTGCAGTTATCGTCCGTGTTTATCAAGTATACCCACAGACTAAACTATATAAGCCAAATCCAGAGCAAACTGTAGCTCAGGCTGACATCTCTACTTTTCTGTCAATGAATTCTCTCTCACATTTCTAAGCACTATACGCGTTCCAGGGGTAAGCTAGTCAGAAATAGAGCGTTAGGACGCCCATGTTGGCCAGCGTCCTAGTGCTTCGTGTTTGGTTAACTTGCATCTAGAATGTCTACTATGCTCTGGAACGTCTATTAAACCGTCGGTGAGCGTCCTAGCACCCCGTCTCTGACTGGCTTACCCGTGAAACGCCTACCGTGCTCTGGAGGAGAGCGCGTGCTGATTATAATTCTAATAGTTTTTTTATTCAGCAGACACATTACGCCCGGCTTATACAATTCCACTGTTAAAGAAACATAGATTGTGCAGTTCCGAACTGATTCACGAAATATCTGGTCGTATCTATAAATCGGTACTTGTGAATTTAGTAGGCGTGCTTGACTACCTATTACAGTCATTTCACTGAACTCAGTGAGCTCGAACGCCTCTTGATCTCACCGTACTGATTACTTGATCCCACCATAATGATTGCGGTAAAATTGTAAGTCTCATTGATCTATTCTCTGCAGGTTGCTGCTAAAGTCGCGCTCCTTAGAAGAGGAGCCCACGACGGGTGGCTCCATTGTTTGCTACAACGACATCGGCAGCAAGGAGGCCGTCGACTACGAGGAGTCGCTCTCGTCGCCGGGCGCCCTGACGCCCGAGAGTGACGACCCGAGCGAAGAAGACGCCGAGACTGTGAGGATGCAGTACCGGCAACTGTGGCAGCTCAGGGCCACGTTCGAGGAAGAGGAGACCACGACCGACTGCTTCGAGGAGTTGTCCGCGGCCGACGCGGCGTTGCACGTCGTCGAGGGCGAAGAAGAGGATCGGAGGCTGCTGCAGCAGCACCGCAACACCGGGTTCAGCACGTCCCAGGAGTCCGAGGCCGCCGACGAGCAGCAGACCAGGCCTTCCGGCGGAAGGATACCCAGCGTACCCAGCGAGGTGCGGCGTCACAACTACCAGGTCCTGCTGGCCCGTCGGCTGCAGCGAAGGGTCGAGAAAGGGTCGGCCGACAACAGCTTCGACAGCATGGAGACCGACTGTTCTTCCACCGACGCCAGTCGGACTGAGGGCGGCGTGACCACGTCCTCGTTCGACTCGACGACCGACAACACGGACGGTGGTGGTGGAGGGACGGGCGGAGCGGACGGTCAGGGCCACGCGTCCCGGCTTCAACAGATGAAGGCTGACAGCGGCTACAAGTCCATGGAAAGCAGCAACGGCAACAAGCCGGCCAAGCTGAGCCGGAAGCACGTTCCTCTGCAGGAACTGCACGCCGCTTCTGCCGGAAGCAGCGGCGGACCGTCGTCTTCCCGGAGGTCGGCGCTCCGCAAAAGACGCCAGATGGAAGGCGGACTCTTGCAGATGAGGGCTCACTCCGAAGAGGCGCCCGCTTCGGCGTCATGCTCGTCGAACCTGAGCTCGGGCCTGACGGCCGCCGAGGCGGCTGAGGCGCTCCAGTCTTCGAGTCTCTCCTCCGAGCCACTGGGATCACTGCAGCAGGAGACCCAGGGCAAGGTGTCCGTTTTCCAGAGGTTCTTCCGCTCCACGCGTCGTACGAGCAGCGCCCGCTCGGCCTCGTCGTCGAACTCGGCCTCGAAGCGCGTGTTGATGCGAGACTTCAGCATTGATCCCAAGACTGACGCGCTGTTCCGTGAGTTCTCCAGGCGGGACCCTGCGTATGACTCTCCCCGCAGCTGCTCTTCCTCGGGCCAGGGTGCGAGCCCGAGGCTCAGTTCTTCTAAGCTGCTATCACCGCAGCTCAGCATCGAGGAAGAAGGGTCGGAGGCCTCGCACTCCGCCATGGAGGATGACTGGAAACCTCAGGGTCCTTGCTGCGACGTGCCCATCGCCAGGTTACCGACGGACTAGATACAGGTGGCTCACGGTGGGGGTACCATGGGACTCGTCCGCGTGGAAGGACGCACGGGCGGGACTCGGGTCTTTCTTTTTATTTGGTTCACGTTTCACTACACTTGCCTTCATAGCGGGAATATCCTTAATGGGTGGGGAAGCTTGGCTCCACGTGTACATATACCTTAAAACCAGCCATGCAACATTCAGAGTGGCAGACGCTCGAATCTTCTATGTCGACGCAAAGCAAGAGCCATTTTCACTCACGAGGAATCTTACTTCGCAGGGGTTCTTTTATGAGAAACCTTAAAAAAAGAAGGGCGACATCCTGTTTATCTAAGTACTACGGAATCAGCTGCTAAGGCTTCACATAACAGTGCCTCTGCTGTTGCTGAGGAGCTCGTTCGAGATCACTGCAGCTGCAGCAGCACCCCAATTAAAAATTAAGGAGCTGGAAGAGAATTTTCAAACTCCCTTCGCGAAGTTGCGTCGAGTATTTGGGTGGCTTGTAACGAGCTGCCAGCCGAGCTATCACGATGTCTATTGCATTTCACGGCATCGGTAACCGTGTAAGAAAGCTTCGAACCGTCGAGCCTCCCCAGCGCAGTTCTAGGTACGTTTCAGCCGCGGGTGTGGCGATATGAACAATTGAATTCTCACGTCTAGTATGCAGAGGTGCACTCGTCTCATAGATGCAAGTTGTAGTACCGTTAGCATGAACTTCTTCATAGCATCTACATGTTTTTTGTCGTTGCTGTTTTATTGCTTTTATAGAATTCCGCGATGTTCTTTTTACTCGCTATTCAGACTCTTTACACCGCCGTCTGTTAGCTTAAAGTCTTTTGCTAATTTTTTTAATGCGTCTTGTTTGATAAGGTGACATATGTAGACGTATTGTTCGGACAACTGGTTATCATCGTTGTTAGCAGCGCTAGAGAAAACGCCAGAACAACAGAAACTGAAGTATTCACAGTGCATCTTGTCTTAGTACCATACTTCTTGTCTTTCAAGCTCTCAGGCGTCCTTAACTACTAACAAGTGACAACGCAATGGCTTTTACGAGCAGAAAAAGGTTTCGGAGAAAAGAAAGGAGATTTCTTTATAGTGCCCGCTTCATTTGTGTACTGATTGGCTCCTTTAAAAAATGACCCAAACCGCGCTGAGGCACCTGCACGAAGATAAGTATGTCACATGATTTTTATCTTTTTTTTTCTCTCTGCATAGATTGCTGTTGCTTGAAATGGTTATATGTATGTCGAAGAAATGGTCACAGCGGGTTAGGACCTATTACCATTTTGCTGTATCGCTGCGCTAACCAAGCTATAGAATAACGCTTTGTGTCAGCTTCGCTCAACGACTCGATTATACTTAAGATGCGCATTCTTTTTGCTGCAAGATGAGGTCAAACAACTCGCCGCAGTGTTCCCCAGTCGACGTCGGTAGCGCAGAAAAGTTCGCCGCACGGGACTCTGCAGAATCTCGCGAATCAAGTGTAAATAGTTTTTATTACTTAATCTCAGCTATATAGTTGTTGTAGTGAACGACCCTTCTTATCGACCATGCACATATATTACGCACCAACGTTTTGGGAAATCCTCTCTGTTTTAGCGAGAGGCCTTTCTTATCTGCTCGACCAACGCGAACGACGACTGGCAAGCCATAACCACAAATATATTTCGTTCTCTGCGCGTAATAACCGACGGAATTATAAAGGGGCCCTGAAGTAATAGCGTTATCGTTTGGCTATCATTCATTGCCTATTTTACATTACATTACACCACGATTAGTGGATTGATGCAATCACAACAGGCACACAAACCAGGCACAGGTTTAGGAAAATATAGAGGCATTCGAAAACGACATGTTTCGACAAGTAGTCATCTCTTCTTTAAGGTAGCAAATGCGTACTTTTACGTAGGCAAAAGGAAGTTCTTATCACGCTATGATTTGTCATGGTAAGCACCTCTTTTGCTATCTGCAAAGCGGAAAAACCTCCTTTTACAGTGAAAATTTTTATGAGATCACAACTCGGGTCACGTGCAGTTGTCCGCCGCTGGTGTCCGTAACCACGTCGCGTGAAATTAGAAAAAAAAACCTAGCACCAATGACACAGTGGGACTCGAACCCCGGTGCCAGCCCAGTATTCTACCACTGAGCAACGCGGGTGCTTGTAACCTGTTGTCAAACTTGCCTTAGGCAGGCTTGACCTAATACCAATGACACAGTGGGGCTGAAACCCGGGTCCGCTGGGTGCCAGTCCAGTATTCTGCCACTGAGCTACACCGGTCCTTGTGACTTGTTGTCAAACTTGCCTTAGGCAGGCTTGATGTTGGGAAAGCAATCGCGTTAATACGACTTATAAAGCGCTTTAAAACGGCGAAAGAACAACCAGTCGTCGCACAATGCGATTAGCGTAACGAGTGGGCCGTCCAATGTTCCAACCCCTTACAAAAGCTTGTTCCCATATCAACTGTGGCGCGTATCCACTTCAGCCATACTTCCTCATCGCCGTCAGCCACTTCATGATCTAAATAGGCACAGAATTCCTCGCAAGTACTAAAGTGCTTATTTGGGCCGGTTGGTACATGGTCAACGAAGTGAAAAAACAGCGCGTAACACAGGACAGAGAAGAGACGCCTCGTCCGTCTCTTCTCTGTCCTGTGTTACGCGCTGTTTTTTCACTTCGTTGTCCTCGCAAGTGTTAAGCGGATTCCACGCTTCTCAGAAGAAAGACGAGAAATAGCGCAGCAAATGCCGGCCTACTACCCAAATAAATTTATTTATAATGGCTTAGTGGGTATCAAGTAAAAGTGCTTGCAGTAGTTACCCAATCAGTGTTTTTAAAATGCTCTGAAAGGCCACTATTCCAGCTTTCGCTGTGACTGTGCTACGCCTTCCGCGCAGGCCTGACGTTTTTTTTTCCTTCATCCCATATTCGACTTTATCTCTTGACGATAAGGGCATCCAATGTACTCAGGAGCACGTTAGATGTTTATTGTTATACCAAGAAACACTCTCGGTTGCACCCTGTTTATATAGCGTGCACAGTAATGGCAGTTTCGACATATATTAAACTACCAAAACGGCACCTTTGAATAAACACTATACTTCAGGGCCCCTTTATTGCATTGCATAATAGTCCCATCTTTACCGCAGTACAATATGCCAGTCTTTTGTTTTGCGGCTGACTGTAGATGAGTTGACATTTTAAGCTTATCACTGCTGTACGTGCTCCCAGAAGATTTTTTTTTCTACGTGATCTTCTTTGACACGTAGACTGTTTTTTGACCCTTACAAAAAAAAAAGAGTGTTGTAAAGAGAAAAGATACTGTGTGGTTGAGAAGACCGTGCCTGTGTAGTAGCGAGTTTCTTTGACGTTTTGCCTTTACCGCTGTGAATACGGGCCAAACCCGGAGAATAATGTTTGGCGGCCAAAATTTCTCGTTTCACTGCTCTCGACGCGAGCATGCGTGAACATACCAAATACTCTCGTGGCGGAAACATTTTTCCCCCCTATAGCAGTGTGTTGTGTGTACTCAGGGGAAGCCGATAGTGGAAGATGACAGCTTTCAGAGCCTTATATACATGGATGAAATATATCAATTTTTTTTAATTTTACGAGAAAAGAAATAGAGATGTTTGTACAGCTGAGTAAGGTTTTATCTGGTTACGAGGAGTGGATGTTTGTTCATTTGTGATAAAAAGATACGGCTCGGATGAGTACGCGTTTATATATGTCTGTTGCATTCTGTAGCTAGTTATTATATTGAGAGTGCTTCTGGTTGCATATTGTTTAGCCGTTCACTGGGCCTTAACAGACGTTGCTTGATTTGTTGTTAAAAATGCATTTTTTTCGGGCTTACGTCCTGCGCTTTCTACGTGGTCAGGATTGATCTGATGATGATTGTTTCTCATATGGGACATTCCCGTGTTTTTTTTTAAGGGAAAGAAATGCTCCTTATCGCTCTTTGGTGGGCTTTACGTGGACAACACAAGAAGTGCTCGCTGCTTGTAGTGGGGCAAATATACAGGTAATACATTTATAGTGAACTCATAAAGTTCTGTTCAACGAGTGATAACCGTGTGTTATGTCAAAGAACCAAAGAAACAAACAAAAATGATTGTGCCACACAAGTCGGCGTATGATTGTTTTACTCGTCTTTAAAAAAAATCTGGCAGATGTCGCTCATAGCTGAGTGAGGACGTCGGTGCAGAGCCGTTAATTGCAGTTTCGTGAATTATAAACTAGAGAGAACTGTGGCGCTGTGATCGCTGCGAGCCACCATGGGAATGAAGAGTAGCACATGATAGGCCTAATCATGGCGCTTGTGGCTTCGATCGCGCCTGTGGCTGCGTTTATTGTGGTGTTTTGCTTTCGTTTTGGATTAGACAATGGAAGGTTTAGAACCTAGTGAGCTCATTGGAATAGGTCAACCTAAGTGTTGGAGTGGCACGGCTGAGCTGTTGTGGCATTCGTCCTGCGAAAAAGTGCTGGACAGACGGACACAAAATCTTACTCAAATTCATGTACTAACCACGATTCTTACGGGGGCACAAGCACCATGTATGAGTTCCAGCTCGCATAGACACTAGCGCCACAATTCCCTCTAGCGTACTATTATGAAACTCTACGGTGACACATGGGGTCTCCTGGAACTGCCGAAGGAAGTTGTCCGCATGCAGGATCACGCCGGAAGTGTGTCAGCGGATTCCTGGATGCTTTCCGGATGATCGGCAAGCTTGAATGTTCTTTTCGGATGTGCCTCTCCTCGGTTGTTCCAAGATTAAAGAGAATTCAAACACGCGCAAATCATTCGCGAACCATACAGCATTAAATACGTCTGTGAATGTGTCATGCGTCGCGAAAAAACCATGTTCAATCGCGGGGCTTTTCCAGAGAAAGCATGCTGTCTTGTCTATATACGGCTGACCAGGCTTGCTACAGCTTGGACGTCGAGCAGGTGAGAAACTTTGGCAGCCCTAAATGATCGACACCCTCAAATGTAGTTCACGCATGTTCGTATTCAGTGCGTGCGTCAGTGCTTTAATGCCTAGCATACACACGCTATTCCTCAAAACTCGAAACGTGAGTTGAGAGTTGTGTATATTTCAGCGCACCAACAGGGCATATTCACATCTGAAATCTTGCTGAATGAGTGGCAAAACGAAACTACCTGCTAAGCTTTATATTTCAACATACATAGCAGCTGATACTTGCTTAGCTTTACATGTTAACATACATAGCAGCTGATAATGCACAGTTGAGAAAGACAGAAAATAAGTTGACTTTTTAGCTCCAATTCGTGAGAGAATTTATGCATAGCATATTCCAGTTGCATGTTTGCGTTTCTAAAATAACATTCACCGAGTAAGTGGGTCTGCGAAGGTATGCGCCCTGTTGCCTTCTTCGGCAATTTCGGAAGAAGGGCAATTGCAACATTTCGCACCTGTGACACCAACGCCTCTAAGTGTCATCCCACTACTGTCTGCTGTCGTCTGGTAAGTAACTGAAGCCGTTCTATGCGTGATAGTCTCTCTGAACGTAACTTGCGGCATATTTGAACGTGCTAGATAAATTTATTTGTAGAGCTTCACGTCGGTGATGAACCGGACTCTGGCAGCTGTGACGCTGGCAAATACTGAGAATCACCAAGTGGCACAGCTTAGGTTCCTGTACACCCACTGGCAGGCAGAACGTTCCTTCTCTGTGCGGGGGTGTTAGGATGCCATATGTTACGGTTATCCTAAGCTCACGTGACCTCGATCTGTCGAAGGGCAAGTAGACTGTACTCCGTTTCATACGTCATGTTCAACGCTGTGGAAGCTACACAATAAGGCACTGGAATCGGGCCGGTTGGTACTTAACCATAACTTTTGTTAGCGCGAAAGACTCGTACGTAAGACCAGCGAAGTACTCAAGACCAGCGCTACTTTCAACGGCTTTTAGTACAAGAAAACATCAAATATATAGGTGTAGCCACCAGAAAAAAAGAGCATTGAAAATGAAATGTGCTTACAAAAGTTGTGGGGTCTCGAAATGGCGAGCGTGCCACGCTCTTGGAAAACCGACACATTAGACGCGGTCGGAACGAACCAAACCAAACAACGCATTTATTTAACTACTTTTATAACGATTATATCGTCAGCCGAATTATTATCATATCAGTTGTGATCCACACGCTAAACAACCTTACACAATATTACACAACACTCAACGACATAAGACCGTATCGCTATCGCCTGACTCTCCACAAGGGCCCCCGACAGGCGGCCCACGGTGCCGCGCACCGAAGTCCCACTGCGAGAGACAAGCGTTCGCGCCGAACGCCACCAGCCAAAGAGACTTGCTCAACACTCTCGTGCCGCCACCAAGGCTTGCCGCCAGGTGCCACTGCCGGCGCTACCGATCTAACCATGATGATATTGGTAATCAATGGATGGATGGATGGATGATGTGGCTGTACCCTTTAGATCGGGCGGCGGCTAACGCCACCTAGCCGTAATAATTAGTGAACTAACCACTAGATTTCTCTTTATTTCCTTTAATTAGTGAAGTACAGGACTGATACTTTGCGGTGAATGGTTTAATTTTCACTCGTACCTTGACTTTCGCCACCAATCAGATAACCTCCTTCTAGTTAATTCTACCCGCTTGAAGTCAATTTTGCCCTCCCTGTCCCTAAAAACCAGTGCTTTGAAAAACACTGCGCCATCATCCTGAACTATAGGGGGAAGCCCTTTACCGAACCTTATGAAGTGTGTGGCGGTTTCCTCCTCCTCTCCACGTGCACTGCATACCGTGTGTGCCCCTTCGTATTTGGCCCGATATGTCTTGGTTCGCAATATTCCCGTCCTGGCCTCAAACAGTAGAGAACTACCCCGAGTATTATCATAGATCAACGCTCGCAAACACAACGCCACCTACCGCTCAATAGTTGTGACACCAAAATATGGATTCTGCGCGAGACACGTGCGCCACGCGGCACAAACAACTTTACAGGGGATGTAGCACCCCCAACAAAGTTAAAAAGCTATCCAAGAAGTTCGGCCAGCAAAATGTGCAACTCCGTGCGTCTCAAGACCAAAAATGGTTTGCTGAAAAAAGCTGAACAGTGGCAGCAAAAGTGTGTGTTGAGAATGAATCCCTAGGTTTTGTTAACGGGTAAAATGAGAGCACCTTGGTGGCGATATCAAGTGGGGAGCACTCTAAGTGACACCATGAATAAAAAGTTTAAAAGAAAAAGAGGAAGCAAGGGAGAAATAGAGAAACGGGCTGGAGAGAAGAAAAATATAAATAAAGTGGGAAAAGGCTGAAACATACAAAATGAAAGATAGGAGGGAAAAGTAAGAAAACCAGAGAGAAACATTAAATAGTTCATCTCTAAATTATTTTAGCTCTTACAGAATATAAATCATAAATCCAGTATGTATGATCCACCCGATTCTTGGCCGATCCGCCTGAGTGGGTAAGTGCCAATATTCCAAGGAGCATCATCATCATCATGCTGCCCAGCACCGCGCTTATTTCAGGATTGGCACCGCTATAGTACGCATAGCTAACGTAGTTTTCCGATACCTCGGCAGTGGTGGTGCCAATTTGGGCCATTTCTTGATTAGGCGTGTTTTAAACACCGTGAACAAACGGTACGCACTTGTGCCACCCTTCCACGAAGGGTTATCGCCTCAGGGGGAAAAGATTCATCCGTGGTCTCCCACTGCGGCCACTGGACCACAGGACCTCAATAACTCGTTTCAATCAATCAATAAATTTCACTGCGACGTGCCTGATTATCATATCACATTTTGGCGCGCAAAACCTTGGTAGTGGTTTCTACGATTACGTTATCGACCTTGTGACCTTTTACGTTGTCGCCTTGAAGGAGGATGGGCTAGCAGTATTGCCGCTGGTTGTTGTTGTTTCCCTGTGCAAATGGCCGCTGGTTCCATATCGCTCCTGACTGGTTGTCTTGCTCGATGGCACTGCATAGCGCGAGAAAGGGCACTGGTTGCTTTCGCGCCCGCTTGAACGCGCTGCTGGAGCGCGCAGGCCAGGCATGCGTTTGTTCCCTTTCATAAAAATTAACAATACATGCGACGTGAACAGTTGTCGGCCGTCGAGTAACCCCATTTTTGGTAAGGCGCATCTGCGTTTATACATGCGACATCGAAGGCTCTGGCGTTATTGCTTACGCTTGCTTACGCTTGCGAATGCTCTCGAGTTATCGTGGCAGTTAGTGACGCGCGCACAATCTGAACAAAATGCTTCAAGAAGCCTCCCGAACTTTGCGACGCGATCTGGGCGGAGCGTTGATGACAGCTTTCGTGGGTGAAATGCATAAAGCAAGAAACTGGCGGGGCAATATATATGGTCCGGATGATGATGATCATAATTCCCGGATAGAATGGCACTACCCACTACGGGGGATCGGCCACGAGTCCTGCGGCAGTAGAATTAGCGAAACAAAATAAAGAAATAATCAAAAGGTGAAAAAGAGGGTCAAAAATAACAGACATAACGGGCCTGAAACAATTTTTTTTTTCGTAAAGCACCTCATCTGGCAAACCTATGTTCAAGCATGACCGCGCAACAAACATAGATAAGTATCACTTTGTAACTCAAAACGTGACGTGAAATCACCTTGATATGAATCACTCAAAATGTACATTTTAATAACGTCTTCGTTTTTATTGTCACGGCGTCGTGACATTGAAGAAGGCAGCAGTCAGCCTGTATAAGACGGAATTCTTTATTTGGCCGAAACCGTGGTCGAGAAACCCGAACTCAAGATGCACTAAGCAATGCACGCTGTTACACTGACACCGGCGAACAGAGCCGTCGATCAATTTCGGAGGAGCACGTCGGCAATCGTACATGCGCCATTGAAGATTCCAGCGTTATCGCTAGCGGCCGCGCAAGTTCCCTGCAGAACGAACACTAACGGTCGCGCTTTCAGCATTATCTCACGCGGGAATGTTCCAACATTATTTAGATGGCTCCCAGTCATTCGGGCGCGGTTCGCGCAAGGTAGCAGTTACACGTGTAATGTGGTAGTAACATAAACATAGAAAGAAATGGGTGCGTGTAACCACATCGCAACATCGGCTACCATCTTGTCCGGGCAGTGTTCGTTAAACCCATGTAGTGGGTAATGGCCATGAATGAAGGAGCATGCTAGCTACTGAGGCAGCTTGTCATTCCAGAAGAACATCTTCATTATCATTACCACCATCATCACGTAGAGCAGTGTGTTAGAAGAAGAAGATAGCAACTTTGGGCGCCGTGGTCAGTGTGGACCAGCCCGATGGAGTATTGCAGCTACGATCCTGACGAGTATGTTGTCGAACGGACGTCATGGTGAGCTGTGTTGTCACTTCTTGTTCTGTTATCAAAGTACCGAGCGGACAACAGATTAACTGGTGATTACACTAGAACAATACACGGGCCTGCGAACGCTCCTGTGCGTGCAATGCAGCGCTTATTGCAAAGGGGGTCGAGTAACACAAGCGATAACGCCAGAACCCCCTTCCAGGTCTTTCATGGATGGATGACCTCGGGAGGGCTCGTTTATTTGTAGGCTCGGTCCCTGATAGCGCCGAGTTGTCCCTTCGTCCAGTTTGCTCTCTGCACATTGAGACCCCGTCCGACGACTGCGAAGCTACTCTTCGCATTCGACAATCGTTGATGGTGGGAGTCCAGTAAAACGTCACCCCCCCCCCCCCAAACACACACACACGCACACCTTGGAAAATCTGCGCTTTTAACGCCTAATCATGCGCAGTTGGCAATGAAGAGGCACAATAGCATTTGCGAGAAGCCGAATGACCCCGAAACTTGGCTATGGATGTGTGCATACAATAAGGTTGAACGCTGGGCTAGTTGGTGACTGATTATTTTACCGTAAGGTTAAGTAGCGCACTTTTTAACATGGACAACAGAAACAAGGAGTAATGTGTCCTCCTTGCCCATGTTAAAAAGTGCGCCTCCTACCCTTACGGTAAAAGGCGCGCATACGTAGTCGAATCGCGCTCGACGAGTTATCTGCGATCGAGTCGATTTTAAGCATAATCTACCCAGCTTGTAGTCGCGATTTCTCGCTGCTCAACTTCCTCATGCTGTGTTGCATGGGACCAGGCGCTGTTGGCGGTGTCGCTTGCCGCGGTACGACACCCTGGCCTTTCTCCTGCTGCACGCGGGGTACGTGTCCCAATGGGCGTTCGACTACCGCTTTTACCGGGCCGGCGGACTGACCCTAGTCAACGTGGCCAACGTGGTGGCCGTCCAGCAGGTGGCAATGGTACTGGGTCGCATTATCCCCCTCACTCGTATGGTGAGTAGACGTTCTACGCAGGAAACAAAACTGATGGTGCCCCTTATGCATTCTCCTCAAGCCTGTTTCACATGCGAGGGACTGAGCGGCATCGGTCAGGACGATGAGCGCGTGAACGCAAGTTCGTCTCAAATGCTATTGCGCGATGTCTGTCGCTCTGATGGGTCGTGGGGTGTGTTGCGCGAAGAGTCCTAATGATTTCCTCTCGACTCCACCTCTGCAGTCACATGTCACATGTTCCTCACGTCACTGCTCTCCCATTGGTTAACCAATGGCGATGTCGTCACTGCTCTCCCATTAGCCCAACTTTGGCGATGTCGTTCACACTGAGTACTCGATGCTCTAGAAAACTGTGTTGGGCTCGTGCGACGGCAGCCGCTCCGCTCTTGGGGCAATGTTGCTCGCATGTGAAATAGGCGTTAGGCGACTCGAAGGCAAACGCCATCGTCTTCTTTTCCTACTCAGTTGGTGTACTGATTCCCCGTACTAAAGCTTTCTGCACTGAACGTGGTTTCGTGCTGCCTCCAGGATCTGAGGCAGGTATTTCAATATTTGCGCACCCCGCCTGTTTTGGTAGCGTAAGCTACACTGGCTGAGGTTGAGCAGTTCATTGTGGCTTATCGAGAGCCTTGCTGTGCATGCCCGGGGAGCCGTGACGTCACACGGCACACAGCTGGCGCGCCGCGGAAGGCCTGGAAGCACCTGAAATGACGTGTCACTATTTTGGGCTAGCACTTGACTCGCGTGAAATTACTTGATAGTTCTATCGTCTATCTATCCGTCCGTCCATTCTTATCTCACGTTACGTATATCCTGGCATAGTCGGGCTAAGCTACTGCTAGAGCTAAACTACTGCTATGCATTTCTTAGTCGGGCTATGTCAGGCGTCCAGTGGCGTCCGCGAGCTGGCAGGTGTTATCTCTCCACTCTCACTCCCTCTCTCATAGCAACAGCTGAGGGCGCGCGCTTATTCTCGCTCCTAGCAACCGGAGCAGGTGGTGCGGGTGGAGGGCCAGTGAGTGGAGAGGAGCGCGCTCTGGCGTGTGAAAGCGCTCGCATAGCGGGAGCTCGGCGAAGCTCTCTCGTGTGTTGGGGCAGTGTAGGAGAGGGCAGGTGCAGTGCTTCGCCGCTCCTCTCACCATTCACTCTCTCCTAGGCGCTGCTCTGTGCTCGCTACCGGGGCTGTAGAAATTAGGCGCCTTCTTTTAACCACTACCACCACCTCTCTCTCCTCCCGGCACCCCACTCTCCCGTCTGCTCGGTCGTAGGTATATATAGATCGAAGCGCGCGCCTCACTCTCGGCCGTTCGCTGACCGATGAATGTGTGAAGAAATGGTTACGGTACAAATCCTCGTCACGTCATTAATTTACGCCATTAAAATCACTACACCGTGTACTCTCGGCGCAACAAATGTCTTCGTATTTGCAAACGATTCCCTTCGAGTAAGTAGGGACAATTTTTTATTAAAAACTACAGGGGACCATCTCCCGTAGTATCGGCAAGTCTCGTTGCTTGCATGATGTTGACGCAAAAAGTCACGTGTTGGGCCGACACTGCCGGCTTGAAAACGGGTGGGCTTGCCAAGGCTGGATGCGTGACGTCATGCTCTCTCATTTCTTTTTCCACCTGGTTCGTCATTGGGACGTCGTGATGTCACATAATGCTTTTCACTATTTGTTGTAAAGATGACATCGATGGGAACAGCACGTAGTTATTTTTTGAACTGTAGTCTTCACTCCATCGTTTATTTTCGTGTTTGACTACGCGTCTAAGGCTTTCTCCTCGGTACATGAGATTAGCGCTACGCAGTGTCCGCATTAGTTGCGAGCATGACATTCAGATAGTGCGAAAAGGAAACTATTGGCAGTGTGCCGTAGATTTGACTTCAGAGAACTTCGTTACTTCCTGTACTGGTCGTGTTTGACGATTTATCGCGTTCCAAAGGTAGCGTTTCTTAGCCATTGCGACATGAACGGCATCTGAAGCCACACGTGACATGCTCAAGCTGCCCATGCATGTGCGAGACCTTCATCTTCACTTAAGAAGAGACTTAGACACTCATCCTATTCGTACACTAATACATAACAAACAAGACACGTGAATGTTATAGCTTTCATATGTACTGCATATAAATTTGTTATGTATGCAACACAACTTCCAGGAAGCATTTTTGCAAGGAGTGTGCCACAAGCTATATGTGTTTCGTTGGAGATTTCTGTGTATCTGGCTATGCTCTGTGTTACAGAGCTGTAAGAGCAATTCCAGACATGTTTTTTTTTGTAAGAGTAATATATATAAAGTAATCGTACTTACTATCGGAATCAAGAAAACATATCAATAAGACAGCAACAGTGGCTTAGAGAAGGCCCTTTGTCGTCGTCTCATCGCAGCCCTACCCATCACGGAAGCTACCTCGCATACGCATACCAAGAGATCTGCGGTCCTTTTCTCCGCTGGCACTGGCAATCGCCACGATGGCCAAGGCCCGCGGTCATTTCTACGCAGCGGCTGCGGTGCAGGGCTTCTTGGTGTCGGCCATCGCGGAAGCGGTGTGCCCGATCGACGATGTTGACATCTCCGTCTGGCAGGTGACCGACTGCGTAACGATTACAGTGTTTTCCTTTTTTTCTTAGCGCGTTGAGTCAAGGCTACAGTATGCACTGTGGCACCCGAAGGCGAGGCAAAGAGCGTAATTCGAATACTAAACTACGGCTCTTGAGAAGCTGTGACATCTATTAATGGGGAACCTAGGATATAACGAAGGGGACAAAACGAGAGCTTCATTATCGTTAAACCAATTGAAATGCTTGAAATGTTGACTTGATTAACGTTGCACAGCAGTGACATTTGAGCGAGTTGGCGCATGAATGTACAGCACTGTGTGATGAATTGTCGTTTCGTCTCCTTTGCTGAATAACATTCGGGTGAACGCATACACACACAAGTATTGGTGCTGCTCGTCAGGGACGGCCCCGTAGCGTGTGGGGTGGAGGAGGGGGCAAGGGGTGAACGTGTGGGTTTTGCCGCCGCCTCCCCCAAAGTTTTCTCATGCTGAAAGACACGTTTCACACTCGCCGCTGTGGCTACGAGGGGCGCTGGCTAACTCTCCTCGGGATCGCACGCACAAAACTTCCCAACGAAGTGAACGAGAAAGCGCCTTTCTGTCATGTTCTCGGTTGGGCGTCGGACGTGTGTGAACTCGAGCCGCACTGACAAAAGCGTGTCTTTACATCATCTATAGCTCCATCAGTGTTGCTACACTACAGTTAAAAACAGCAAATGCTGCCCCACCACCCACGCTTTTTTTAATCACTAGTACGATTCATTTAATTAGGGTGTGCTGTGAACGTGAGCGAAGGCGGTACTGTAATTCAGCTAAATATCGAATGGGCCCCGTCATGCACTCTAGAAAAGTTATCAACTAAAAAAAGGATGCATTTTTTGTTCCACAATAATAGGCATCATCTGGCTTGCTTGGGCTTTCTTTCTCGAAATCTCGGCACTGGCCGGTTTCCTACCAAAAAAGATATGTCACGCAGATAACGCGCATGTCATTCGTGACCTGAAAGTGCCGGGCGCGCGGCGATAGTACCAGGAAATGAACGCAAGATAAACGACGACCCTTTTACTCGATCTTTCGTTTTTCTTTTTTTTTTTTGAGTGTGTAGAATATCGGAGGACAAGAAACGTATTCAGCGGTTTCTTTAACCCTTCGTACAGGGCTGCGCCAGCCACGTCATCTGGACGCTGGTGGCCGTGCAAGTGGACTACCTGCGCTTCGACATCGGCACCGTCTACCTTACGGCAGCTGTCTGCTACGTGGCCGCTCTCGTGTGCCTGCGTTCGGGCCGAAGGCGCTGCTGCTCGTCCCTCGCGAAGCGGGTCTTCCGTCAACTGGACATAACGTGCGGCAGTTCTGACGACGACGACGACTCAGCGTGCAGCTCTCGAACCGCGTTAGCGTTGCCCCGACCTTCTGGACAGTCTTTGAATTCCAGGTATGCGATATCGGTTCGGGCCGTTTAATCGTTAGGAAACTAAGGAGAGCGTTTGCTGAAACAATCTCATGATGAGTGTCGAAGCCAGTGTAGTTCGCGTGCATGCAAGGCGTAGAAAACGCTGCCGCAAAGGGGCTTGACCATATATATTGGATTTTCGTAAGGGTTATGCGGGCTGGCGGCGACAATAAATGTTCGGTCGCCGAACACACTGACCTGTCTTTCGCGGTTTCCACTATGACCGGGTGGATAGTACATGATACGGATGAATGGATAGCTGGTTGGAATTGGTATATGAAATTGTATGGATGGATGAATGGATGGGTAGAGAAAATGGTGCTTGGTATAAATGGGATGGATAGGTGTAATGATATGGGTGAACAAGATGGGTAGACCTAATGGTATGAGTAGACGCGAAGTAACCGATAGATGAAACGGGTAGATAGGTAGGTGGAATAAAATATGTATGAAGGGATGGAAAGTAATTCATCCAATCAGCGCCGTCTTTACAACAGGTTGGTGTCTCAAAGTACAGCCCTGCTTGGTGGTGTTGATATTAAAGTCGGTAGCTCGTCACGTGCGTAGACGGACGGCGTAGCGCCTACAATAAAAAAAATTGAGGCTCGACGAGTGTGGTAGACGTCATGAAAGCACGGAGCAAAAGTCAGAAGGATGCTAATAGCATCGAAAGTTGTCCACTAAAAACTAAAACTGTGACCTCACACTGATTTGCAGCGGTTTTGGCGCGAAATGAGAAGCTTCATTTTTTTTTCTGCTAATGATAAACATGTTATCCAGACTTTAGATAAAAGCAGAGCACAAAAAAAGACAAGACGGACAAGAAGGCAGGACTTGTCCCTTTTTTTTTCGCTCTACTTTTTTCTTAAGGCAATGAACCAGCTCGCCGAGCAAAGCGTTCTATTAGCTTTAAGACGTAACTGATGGAACTAGTTGCGAAAGAATGAGTTATCCCTTGAAGCTTATTTAGTGTTTATTTGAAGTCATTTTCATGTTATTCGTATGGCAGTTTTGTACGCTATGTACGTAATACTTGCTGCTGGGTAAGCTGGTTGACATCTACAGGATCTATGTTAGCGTGAACAAAAAAGAAAAAATATCTATAAACAAAAAGTTATCCGCTGATCACCTTGCTTCCCATCTTTTCGTCCTCGGCTGCTGACCCGCAGGTCGCGGGTTTGAATCCCGGCTGCGGCGGCTGCATTTCCGATGGAGGCGGAATTGTTGTAGGCCCGTGTGCTCAGGTTTCGGTGCACGTTAAAGAACCCCAGGTGGTCGAAATTTCCGGAGCCCTCCACTACGGCGTCTCTCATAAACATATGGTGGTTTTGGGGATTTAAACCCCACATATTAATTCATCTCTTTCATCCTCGTGCTTTGGTTTAGTGCTAGCGCTAACACGTATCACTCCGTTATGTGTGCTTTTGCGGCATCACTTGCACTTCGTACATATCGACGGTGAACTTCCGAAGGCTTCTGTGGCTGGCGTTCTACGCGGAGAGTTCCAGTCGCGTCGCCATGACCGTGAGCAGCGTGTGCATCCAGACAACTGCTATACTGGCCCGCGTCGCATTTCCAGCGGTAGTGGAGATACCGTGCTACCAGTACATGTCTTCGTTGCCTATACTACTGGTCGTCAGGCTGGTAAGTGTTCCGTTATCCCCAGCGAAGTGAATTCAATACTCGATATGCAGTGATAAACGTTATTGATCTAACCAGTCAGTATAGTTTTGAGATGACGGGCTTGTCGTACAGAATCCTTGAAGGGATACTGAACAAAACTTTCGCTGCCAATTTTTTCAGTCGAATCAATAGATTGGATCATGAAATCGATAGAGAAAACCTTCATCCCGAGCAGATACTACGGGAAAAAAATAATGAAATTCGTGCTTTTATCACAAACTGTCGCGTCTAGCGGCAATGCCGTGAAGTAGGAGATGTGACGTTGGGTGACGTCATACTCACCGGAAACTGGGAAGCCAACGATGTCGGCCATTGCCCGCGTTTTTCGACTCGCTCGTCTTCCACTTCAGTTCTCAAAGCCGGTATGAACAGCAACAGCAGCGAACAATGCTTCCGGCTG
The DNA here is from genome assembly GCF_043290135.1 of Rhipicephalus microplus. Lineage (NCBI taxonomy): Eukaryota > Metazoa > Arthropoda > Arachnida > Ixodida > Ixodidae > Rhipicephalus > Rhipicephalus microplus. The sequence goes on along the minus strand of NC_134709.1, from coordinate 26,402,512 downwards.
GGGCAAAGTGCCAGCGGTGTTGTGGAAGGGAAAGAGTGGAGTGAAAGGACAGCAGGAGAAAAGGATGAGAAGGACGAGAAAACGTGCGTCCTGCAAGCGCCTCGGTGAGTTTGATGTCACCGCTCGCACTCGCGAGCAGCCGCCACGCGCTCGCAATCCATCAAAAATACAACCAGCTGTTAAAAGATACCGGAAATAAACTCCGTTTATCGGAACAGTGGCATCTATCGAATGGAATTTCGAAGTTTCGTTAAAGTCCCCCCCCCCCCTTTTTTTGTTCAGTATTCCTTTAACTACAGAGCGCTGCCTAAGTAGGAGACAGATAAGTACACACGCTGCTCTGAACAGGCCTTTTCTGACATGAGGGATCGGTTCTTTAATAGCACGTCATTTGGACATGTACTGAAGGTCCTGCACCTTTGAGCCAATGCTTAGTAGTCTTCTTCAACTGAATGTAAATAAGGAGAGGTTGTTGCCAATGCGTGGCGCCGGCTACTCCTCTTCTCTTGTACAACAGTCTATACATCCCATATCAGGTAACAAACAGGAGGCTATACATACGTACATAGTACAACACCACTTACGCACTGAGTCGAGTTTTTTTTTAATACATGAATGTGTCCACACCCCACAGAATTTGTAAAAATACAAGTAATGACGCAATTTAATACCCAAATTCGGGCAAGATATGGGCTACAAAAATGTAGAAGCGCACCGTATCAGAAAGAAAAGTGATTATGTAGGTGATGCTGTTGCGGCGTTGTGCCACACAAAAAAAAAGTTATTAGAATTGGCGTTATCCTGGCGATATATGTCTTCTTTGGGTTATGACGGTGAGTGCTGTGGTCGTGCCGCCGTGGTTGTATGGTGGCTAAGGTACTCGGCTGCTGACCCGCAGGTCGCGGGATCGAGTCTCGGCTGTGGCGACTGCGTTTTCGATAAAGGCGAAGATGCTGTAGGCCTGTCTGCTTATAATAGGGAGCACGTCAAAGAACCCCAGGTGGACAAAATGCCATAGCCTTCCACTACGGTGTCTCTCATATTCATATGGTTGTTTTGGGACGTTAAACCCCACATATCAATCAATCCGTTTCACATGCGTACTTCCTGCCGCTTGATAAAGCGGATCCCATAAACCAGTCCTTACATACAGCTTACGTAATTGGGTTTTGTGATTTACAATGCAGGTAGGAGCTATTCGGAGGCTAGGGTTAAGCATTCTACAGAGTCCCGAAAGTTTAAATGGTGTAGAGATGACCACCTGAACATTTGGTAGGAGGTACGTAGGCAAAACGAAGTCATTATACTGTAGTACTCTCTGAATGGGCGTTTCTGGAAGTGGCTTTATTTGATATTTCGACTCTCCCTCTGTCCGTTGTCGACGCCGCACCTTACACTTCAAATTACGCGCTACCGTTTCTTCGCAGCTGTTAGAACAGTTGGCCGCTAGCCAGGCCTCGCGTTGGCCCCAGACATGTGGCCGCCTGGTGTTCCTCTTCAGCGGCTACATGGTGTCCTCGATGGCGTTGCTGCTCCACTTCCAGACCTACGTCCACCAGGGGGACTTGTGTGCGCTGCACATGATGCTCGCCTACGCGACGTCACTCTCGTGCACGGCCGGAGCAGTGAGACCCATCTGGGAGACACATCTGGCCGGTCAGTGTCTGCAAACATCTCAGGCAAAATAACGTGGAAGAATAACAGGTCTCGGGCGACTCGAGTTTTCAGTTGGGACAACGCCAAGATAATTTTTAAGGAGCGATGCTCCTTAAGCCCACCGTTGCCGTCGAAGCACCTAGCGCCGGGCAAAACTACAGGTGCGGGCTTTGGCAGGTCGCTGCACGCGCGGCACATGGTCAATCGTTCCCGCCACCGGGCGCTGCAGTCGCTCTCCCCATCCACTTCCTACGCTGCAACCTTCATTAAATTCAGCATCGAGATCACACGCGTAGTGTGATTTCTATGGACCCTCGCTTATCGCTTGTAGTCGTACGCAGAACAACTGCTAACTTTAATGGGGAATAGGGATGCTGCAACGTGGTGTCTTCGGGGGGAGGAAGCGGTGATGAAGTGGGGATCTTGTGCGTCGTGTATTGACTACGTGGAAGCAGGTTTACTGACCGACGTCGGGTAGCAGGCAGTGAGCCAGCACAGCGAGAGCAGTCCAACAGTCTCGGCGTCCACAGCTCGTGATCGGTGCTCGTGCTTCACACAAGACAGCGTCCCATAGATGAATTCCTTCGAGACTACTTCACGCGTTTGATTTGAGGAGTCAGCGGCGGAAGAAGGGCAGAGAAAAATGTGACGGGTAGCAGCCCCTCAAGTTTCCGCAATCTCCGAATGAAGGTGAGCAGAAATGTTTTGCGGCGAGTGGGCGCACCTACACGATACGATGGGAGGAGTGGACAGGCAAATGGTCATTTTGCTCTAGTATGCCATGGCAAACAAAAACAAAAAATGTGGTGGGTGGGGGCAAGGGCCTGGTGTGCCGCGCCCTATATAGATACGCCACTAGTTGTAACACAGCCTGCCGTAGTCACTCCTGTACTACCAGCACTCTTGACTACAGCAGTCATTCACATAACGTCAGCGTTTTCATCCAGCGTTATTTATCGAGGTTACTGACTATAATTGGAGATAATAAAATAAAATTTAGCTAAATATTTTCCCATTTTTGTAAATTAGCGCAGATTCTTGCCTTCATGTTTAATTAAATCATTCTCTCACGTTATTCAGAATCTTGCCTGCTCTACCTTTCCACTTACCTGCATTTGAAAACCATATAGTTTTTCATGCTAAAACATATATAACATAGCGTGCCTCCAATATATGAACGCCAAAGAAAATAACCGAACTTCCTTTTGTGAATTAAGTTTCAGCAGTAAAAAAAATTGCACCAACTCCCGCTAAAGGGAACCATGCGATGACGCGAAGCAGCACTGGTGTTCACTTGCGTTTGCATTTGTTGTTTCCATATGTATGTTTCATTAGTGTGTGAAGTTGCGTATATGTCGTGTACCGCGTACGTTACCCGACCCTTCCCATTTGTATGTGTTACCGTGTGTGTTCCGCAAAGGGAACGCCCAGTACTGCAAAGATGCGAGCGCACAGCTGTGACTGAGAGATAAACGGGAGAGGAGAAACAAAGCGGACGCAGCGCTCTACCACTTCCTCCATCCCACCTCCTCGCGCTCAAAAGAGGAGAGGGGCCCTCGGCGACCGTCCGCACCCGCCACTGCGCATGAGCCATCTCTCCCTCTTCCGACCTCCTCACGGTTGCGAGAGATAAGGGGGAGAGTTTACGCATGCGCAGTAAGGGTGGTCACGCCGCACACCGGATTGAAAGGCTCCATACATCGCTTCGCACCTAAAACATCGTACTCACACACGTTGTCACCCAGACGCTTGCAGCAAGAAGGCACTACAGAAAATCTCGTCACATTGCTCGATAAGGAAACGTTTCAGTTGACGAAAAATTCGCCCTGTTTGTAATTCGAACAGAGGATAAACACCTTCACGGTGCAGGAGTACCGTCATGGCATGAGTACGAGCGACCGGACCCGGGCAAATTTTTCATGTGGGACGCGTTATTTCCTACAAAATTCACATTAAGTTCTTCATGGCTTCTCTCTACAAACGGGTTGTGACAAACTTTTTTTTTCACATTTCAAGCACCTTATACAACTTTGCGGACCTCCGTAAAAGTAAGTTGCCGGAATTCATATGACTCATCATTCAGACTTCGTTTTTCCTTTCCTTCTCTTTCGCGCGCTAGGCTTCGTATCGGCAGCCATGCTGGTGTGGCCCGTCGGTCGGATTGACCAGTTCGACGGTGCCCTGGCCTGGGCCTCCCTAGCCCTGATGCTGGGCTGCTCCGCGGCCACCATCTCCTTCGTCGCGGCTGCTTTGAGACCGAGCGGGATGCGCGTCAGGAGTCGACGCTGACAGCCAGTTAACGCACAATCCTAGCACTGAAAAGATGCAACCCGCTCTACTTGCCTTTGCTTTAGAGCTTGGCATGTTGTTGATGTTAATAAATATGCTTAAATATCGGCCGACATTAGCCGTTTGTTTATGGCTACACACGTCGACTACATTAAACGTACCCTCAGACGGGTGTCGCCATCTTAGCGAATTCTCACGCGGTGGCTACCAGAGGCGCAGCCAGGTTTTTTTTTTTGGGGGGGGGGGGGAGGAGTGCCAGGCGGGGGGAGGGGTTCAAAAATACTTTAAGCTCGTACGTGCGTTTGTATACGTGCAAAACTGGAAATTTTCGGGGAGGGTTTGAACCCTATCCCCCCTCCAACTCTCCCGTTGGCTACGTCCCTGGTTGGCACACTTCGATGTAGGTGAACTGCTAAAATATCTTTTGCTTATATTTAGGTGCTGATTAAGGAACCCCCATGGGGTGGAAATTTCCGGAGCCCTCGGTTATGGCGTCTTTCATAATCATGTCGTGGTTTCGGGGACGTAAAACCCCATCAGTTCTTACTACGTACCCGGTCGAAAAAGCAACGCTGTGGACGTTAATGGAAAAGCTATCCTATAGACTATTTTACGGACGATTAATGGTACCACTTGGGTGGGCTCTTAACTTGGCCTTTCTGTTATCTTTTTCAACTTTACGAACAGCGCTACGGTAGATGCATATGCATGAAAATATTTGGGTTAGTGCAATAGAAGTTCCATCTATACAGCAGTCATGCGTCTGATTTGTAAACCGTGTATTGAAACATCTTCAGACCCGATAGCAGACTCATGCCTGAAACCTTCCAGTCGGGATTGCTTTTGCGAAGTAGCTAAAGGTCGCTACCTGTTAATCATAGATGGTTCCACAATACCTGTCCTCCGACAGGAGCACCGTATACATACTGTCGGAACTTGACAATCAATGTACTTGTAGAGGGACAAGGGGTCAGAAATCCAGTACTTGTAATAGACTGGCACGGGCAATGCTTAAGAAAAAAATCGCAGCCATTGTTTGTTCGGTTTCTTTTATTGCGTAGTGAAGCCTTTTTTTTTTCTTTTAATCTCCGCTTCGTATGTACAGTCATACACACACAATCAGGGATCATTCATTCGTAGATTTTTTTTTCTTTTTGTACACAGACATCACTCAATGAACGTCACCGGTGGCACTATCGTCACCAGGCGCTCAGACTTCTCGCGTCGTCAATTTTTTTCTTCGCGTGTAATGTGTGTTTGCTCTACAAATCTCGCGTAAATATGGCTACTTTGTTTGCCAGACATATAAAAAAAGACATCCAAAAATTGGGACATGGGACATATCTATTCAGATGCACAGACAGAGAAAACAAATGGGCATTTCCGCTACCACAATACGCCACGCTCTTGAGAGTTACACAGCCAGACCTACAATCATGTGCACATCAAACAAGAACAAGAAATTTCAAAGTAGAATAGGTTCTTGAGGGATGGTTATCAAGGCCATCATTTCAGGCCATCCATCGCTGATACACACCACTCATGACCTTTGCTGATGGCCAACACTCGTGGACCTGCGTCTTTCAACTTTTCTACTATTCCGTGGCGAAAGTTCAAGCACTCGTCAACTTGGATGCAGGGCCTGAAGAAGTAATTGTGTTCTCTTGTTCAAGTCAAAGATCCTTGAAGCTGATGGAGGTGAAGCTAATCATTTATTGTTTTGCCCATCAAAAGTGGACGACCCTGTATAGAGCACAACCGCACAAGCTTCTTGAACATTAGCATGCAGCGAAAGAGGCAGAGTTGAATGTCTTCTGAACACTAACAAAACCCATCTGTTTGCTGTGCCAGCTGACGAAAAAGGTTCCCCTTTTGGGATACCCTGGGCACTTAACAAACGCTCCTAACCAAATGGTAGAAGATTTCTGAACGGAGCGTGGGAGTGTATGTGAAGATGAGGCTGCGTACTCACCAGAAGTGGCTCGCTTCACTACTTCAGTGGTACGGCCTGTGCCAACTCATACGTGTCACCTCATTCACATGAACACGAAAGGGCAGTGAGTATCGACACCTTTGCAAGGCTGGCTTGTCTTGCGTAGCATGTCGTGGGCTTATTGGCAGTTTCAAGATTTCTTACTTAGCGCCGGCTAAAGTGTGCATCTTTTCTATACGTTCCCTGCATTATTTCTAATAGATATAGCCGGGGCAAAAATTGTTCTAGGGAGAACTGTTGTAAGGCTCGCCTACTGTAAATTCATGCTTACATGATCATGCTTGTGTTCTGGAAGCCTGAATGTCAACCGGTGATGCCGCTATTGGAGCTAAGTGCCTCTTGCATTAGCTCTGTACGCACACTGTTGAAAATGGCTCGTGTGATAGAGTCGTACCAATGCGAAGTTTGTTTGACTGAACCTATGAAGAAGAAAGTTAGTGATGATGTCCTTGCCCGATGATCTAGCGATGACGGCGCTCTGCAGCAACAGGCTTTTCCGTCAGTAAAAATATTGAGTTGTGAAATCGAACGAGACCCACGGCCGCGCAGTGTACAATGTCAACACAGTTCCGTTTAAAAAAAGACGTCTATCCAAATACGTGTGCGCCCCTTAGATAAGAATGCGCGTACCATAGAGGAATCAAATAAATGATAAGTACAAGAGCCATGGGCAGGTTGTAAGAGAATATCACAAAAAAAAAACAGAACTTCGATCAAGGTTTCCAAGGGCGTGACCCAGTGACGTCTTCATTTTTAAAATGATAAAAAAACAGCTATAACAACATTGCTAGTTGTCGAGACTGTCACATACCAGTAGGCTGAAAAACACTCAGCACAACGGCACCCTCAAGTAAAAAAGTACTAGACAACAAAATACACGAGCTAGACGCCTTATAGACATCCTAGGCGTACAAGGCGTACTAGACTCATACAGATGGCATAACGAAGGAGGCCCGTACATGAAAATGTGAGCATCGCCGTGAAAGACACGGTATACAAACGCTCTAGGTCACTAATAAGAATTCGAAATTACCACTCTGCTCCACTCAGTAGTAAAAAAAACAACCAAGAAAGAAACGAACGATTTGTTTCATCATTACGATACCGTACGAGCCACGTTTCTAAATATCGAACAGCCAACGAGAAGAACCTGTCAAAACATGTATTGCTCTTGTAGTAGATACTACTAGTATGGTACAACGCACACATGACAGTCTTTTTTGCATTTATAACACGTGGACATAGCGCAACAAATTACCGGAAAACGCCAGCGCTCAACGCCAAAGAATTCCTCTGATAGCATCCACGTGAATGTCGGCATTCAAGGCTCGTACCGGATGGCGCGTAGATTGTACAAAACTAGACAAAAAAGGGACATGCAGATTCAAACGAATAAGGCTAAGGAAGAAATCGGCCGAAGAACGAGGCAACGACGATTGTCTAAGGACATTCAAGTGGGTCATCCAGGTGCACCAAGACGGTTTTAACGCATCTAGTCAAGGCACCACCGGGAGTCACTGTGGAACCGAGGTCTACGTGACACGTCGAAAGACGCCGACACAGGGTGAACCTGGTCGATTCGGTGTGGTCGTCTCGAAGTGCGTCAGTGCAATGGGTTCACATAGGCTTGGGAAGGCCCATTGATGTCGGGCCTCAAGTGAGACTGCTGAAATACACGACGCAGTTCGTCGAACTCGACCACTCTTGGCGTCGCCAGTGAAGCAGTTCAGGTCGCACCGCCTCTCTACCGATAGGTCGTCGTCCCGCAAGTTTTCAAAGTGCGAATGCACACACCGTTCGCGTCTTCTCACCAACCTTAAAAGGACTAGCCGTTCACCACAGAAACCTTTTCACGAACTTTGCGTGTGAATCGGTGTACACGTCCTCGCACAAGCGGGTCCTTTTTTTTTTCGAACACCATTGCGTGCGACCTGTCCAGTTTAACCACTCGCAAAGACCTCACTGGCTACGGGTCCTTGAGGCCAATCTCACAAAAGCTAGGCCTTGCAACTGCGTTAAGTTCATTGACAAGCGTGAAAACACCAGAAAAAAACAAAAGAACATTCATTGCACATTTCTACAAGTGTATAGGATAGACTAATAACAACATTCACGATTCAAAGCATTCGCACCGAGAACTACAAAAAGGCAATATAAAAAAGACAATGATCGCAGCGAACGGCCGCTTGATTCCGTCTCCGCGCCATGATGTCTTGGCGACCCTGGCTTGGCTTGGCTGCTGAAGGATTGCGGCTTTCCTTTGTCTCTCACCGCTTGCCCTTGCCCTTGATGCCGAGAAACTTCCAGAACGAAGGCTGGTTGGACGAGCACGACTCTGTGCGTGTGGCGTTGTTGTTGTCCTCGACGGCGGGCTTGTTGTTCGGCTCCTTGAGCATGTCCAGGAAGGTCTGGTCCGATCGCGCGATTTTGGCCCTCGTCAGGGTGATGACCTGCGGCTGCTGGGCGGAAGGCTGCCGGTTGTGGTTGTTGTTGTTGACCACGTTGTTGCACAGAACCTTGGGGTCCTCCACGAAAGCCTGCGGACAGAGTTGGAATGGTTAGAGAGTAAGCTCAAGGTGTGACGCGAGGGCACGAGACAAGCATATTGTCAGTTGGTCGCGACGGCTAAGCAAGCAATCGCACCCGAAAAAGATTACGCATTACATGGTGAACTTGCGCCCAAAAAAGAAGACATTCAAAGTGCGACGTTATCGGCACGCACAGCAGTCGTCTAATAATCTGATTGTCTGTGAAATGCCTCAGCTTTTATACACCTCTTATCGAAGCACCCGGCGTTGTTGCTGATGCTCATGGTAGCTCTACAATAAAGTTCACCGATGCGACAGTTTGGGAATGCTAATAATCCATTTTGAAGGGAACTCTTGTCGCCTCCGCGCTATCACAATCATCATCATCATCATGACTACGCACATTGCAGGACAAAGACCTCTCCCATGTTCCGCCCGTCGACTCGGTCCTGTGCTTACTGCTGACACTTTATACCCGCGAACATCCTAATCTCATCTGCCAACCTAACTTTGTCTCCCTCTCACCAGCTTACCTTCTCTGGGAATCCAGTCAGTTACCCTTAATGACCAGTGGTTATACTTCTAATCACGTGTTGACAAATATGACAATCACGCGTTGTCAAACACGACGCACTGTCATTGGAAATACAAGAAGATGAAAGGTCCCCTGAACCACTTAGATATTTAGTTGTGTTTGCAGTTGTGCGCAAGCCTACAAAAACCACGAGGCTGCGGGAGTTTGACAAAATACTGCCGTAATGGAGAGTTGCATGCGTTTTATCGTGGAAATGCACCCTAGCTCGTCACGCTCTTTCCTTTGCTACGCTTCGCTCGTTGACTCACTTGTTGTCCTGGCCGGGTGTTCTTACTGGCGGTGCGAGGAGAATAAGCAGGGAGCTCGCGTACCTGCTTGCAGACAGATTCTTTCTGCGGCTGACATGGTCATATTTTAGTGACGTCACGGCCACAACTGGGAATACCTGAAGACTCGAAGGCGAGCCGGGTAATTTTCTTTTTCAATTTCAGAGGCTCCGCGGAGCGTAGTACTTCCACTTTTGGCACTGTTCATTGGGACGGCACTCAGAACTGGTTGCAGGCGTTTTCTTGAAATGTAACTATATATACTAGGTGTTTCAAGAAGCGGTGTGTGAAAAATTTCCGAAAATCAATAAAATGCGATATGTGATTTTCACCTTCACGACTGCTTTTCTTTTTTACTGCAGCGGCAGGTATCTTATGATTGCTAAAGAGATTATTTGGGACTGTAATTAAGACCGTTAAATTAACTAACGTTTTAATTAGTAGAACTAGGCAGTTATGCCAAATGGGAGAATTTAAGTCCTGTATGTGAACAACCCATTGCAGCTTTCAGATTTCGATGAAGTGACTTGTATTAAATATTGCGCAGTGATGAAGTTCACCCGAATTCGGCGGTGAAACAGAAACCGAAATGCCAAAGAGTGTTGCTACTGTAGAGAGGAAGAAGAGTACGTGCCGCAGTGGGTCACGCCTTTAGCAGGAGGAGCCAAGCGCGAGCGTTTGCCCGATTGCTGTGATTCCTGAGTCCGTGCTGCCGCCCGCTTTCCGCGTCAATAGACCTACCGTTCAAGACCTACCACCACTCTGGAACGGGGTTTATTGGCACAAGTAGCACTTGGACGGTAGGTCTATTGACGCGGAAAGCGGGCGGCAGCACGGACTCAGGAATCACAGCAATCGGGCAAACGCTCGCGCTTGGCTCCTCCTGCTAAAGGCGTGACCCACTGCGGCACATATTCTTCTTCCTCTCTACACTACCATATTCATCTGGGATGCCCAGAATAAGGGAGCGTCGTCATGCCGGACACCAACCGACTTCGCGGTGTGGGTGTGCGAGCTGCGCTTGCCGTTATACCACGCATGTCGCACTTACGTTAACAAACGTTGAAGAACTTGCACCGCTGCAATCGCTGTCTCGAACAGTGACGTCAATCAGGTCGTCAGCTAGTTGCGCTCATCGGCGCTTAGTTTTCAGCTTGGTCATTGAAGTTGGTTGAATTTCATTGCGTAACATAATTTACTAGAGGCTGCTTTCACTATATCTTAAAGGTGTGAGGGGTTCTTCCCACGATGTACTCAAATTCCCGCATTTGACATAACCGCCTAAGTCCGCTGATTAAAAAGTCAATAATGTAACTTTATTAACGACTGTCCTAAATGATGTGTTTAAACTTTCTTAATATGGCTACTGTATTTGGTTTTGTTTATTATTTACGACACGCACGTTATTATTCTGTGCAGTGAGTGCGTGTATGGTGCTGAAGATCTAGTTAGGTAACATTTCTTTCGACGTTACCTTTTGCCACCAGCGCCGTGACAATTTTGTATTGTTGCACAAACGAAGAAATAAAATGTCAACAAAAATAGCAGTCGTGAGGGCAGCATGCAAATGTGGCATTTTCTTGACTACTCACAATTTTCGACACATCTCTTGAAACAGCGCGTATATATATATATATATATATATATATATATATATATATATATATATATATATATATATATATATATATATATATATATATATAATGTCCGAGTTCGTTTGGTGCCTTTTTAAGATCACTAACACGTCGTTGTTAGACGGTGTCAAAGACATCAACTTCCTGACGGTATACTAAACGAAATCCTCCCATACATGAACCGACTCCGCCAGATATACATCCATATCTGTTAAATAGAAGCCACATATGCTGACATATATGCTTATATGTGGCCACATATGCTGCCATATATGCTTATATGTGGCCACATATAACCTATATATGGGCCATGTATGGCGCTTCCGTAAGGGCTGGCATTACCTGGGTAAAACCCTGCGCGATACTTCACCTGAGCCAAGTTGCGGCTGATCTGCTTCCGTATTGTCTTCTTCATGGACAGGTGGCGTTCCAGGTGCCGGAAGTCGCGTTCCGTCAGCGCGTTCGGTTGGGGGCCGCCAGGGGTGCCTCCTCCGACGGCAGTCTTGTCGGGGTGCCAATTCTGGTTGGACTGCTGCTGGTTGTTGGGCGCGTGGTGGCGCGGAGCGGGCAGCGGACTGTCCGACTCCTTCCGCCTGGACCGCGGGGAGTGGTCGTAGGCGCGCATGTCGCTGAACACGTCCCGAACGTGGGGGATTCGACGATCCATCGCGGTTTGTCACCGACTCATCAGATTCGTCCTCACTACCAACAGGAAATCGCCTGCGACAGAAGAAAAAAAGACAGAAATATTGCGCTAGAAATATGACCCTCAGCTCGGATCGTCCCCTGATTCAGTCTGTACATACTAATATTGCTGTAAATAAAATGTTACGGCAGGAAATTTTGAGCTCGATGACACTAGCAACAAGGCCCTATGCTCCAACTACCGCTATGATAACGTCACTTTATATCGTATAGGTGCACAGGAAGGTACGACACTATGTCAAAGTCGAACAGGACACATAAGCCGTTATATCTTCTCCCACGGATAAACGCGCGAATTTCGATTTTGTTTATTTTATTCTGCGTCTCCGGCCCTTAGTCATCCTCGAGGGCAACGCCCTGGTGGGTTAAAGTCTTTTCAGCAGTCAGGTTAGGCTTCGAGATACCGCCACACCTCTATAGAGTGAAGCACAACACAGCCCTCGCTTCTCACGCTTTGGCGTGTAGTCCCGAAACAATGATTTTGTATAGGCTATATATATCTACATAGATCTACCCACCGTCCATTGTCACGGGTATTGTTACGCGCTCGCTCCACCTCCCATCACGTGCTCAGTGAAAAGAACTGTAAATGGGAACACGCAGTGTTGCCAGACCGTTTCGTATACGTCAGGCTACTTCGTCTACCACACTACTAGTTTTGCTATTTCGTGTGCCGGGATATTTCTTCGGCCGTTTTGTTTACGGGACTACTTAGCTTGTCGGGCTATTTCATCAGGGAGGGTGTCGAAGCCTTCTGCTTGTTGGCTGCGGTAAATGCGCCCTCTGACGTCACTTTTTTTTCAGCGTCGAAAGGCTTAGTTGTTGCAGCGTGCAAAAGATGGGGCAAGAGGGACAGTTCACAAAAGGTAAATGAACAAGAAGCCATGAACAAAGAAGTGAAATAAAGTAGAGTATTACCACAAGACAGAACAGCCTGGTAGAATATATAGTAAGTACTGTATATCCCGAAATATTGCCGAAAAAAAACTGTGCTGGGCGACAAAAAAAGAAGAGAGAGAGATAGAAAAGCACTGAGTGTGTGTACGTCACGAAGTCGGCCTTGGCAAGTTAAACTCCTTGCGAAGCCACCGGCAGGATCGGCTTTCTTCCCCTTGAAGTATTGGCCCGACACGAACGTGACCTCCGAGACCGGCAGTGCGTTGGTCAAGAATCTCTGTTCGGGCGTGTTGCTGTGCAGTTTCGTGCGCGCTGCAATCGTTCCGATGAGGCGCTTGCGTGTCCGGCTGTTTTCTCTCACGTGTTGCGCTATCTCTATTCTACGCCAGCAGCCGAAAAGGTCCACATACACCCGAAACAGTCCTAGAGGAGCTAGAAATTCGGGGAAATCACTTTATATTCTGCGAGACGATGGTAAGAATAAAGGCTGCAATCCAGAGGAGAAGAGAAAGAGGGGTTAGGTGGGAGAGGGAAGTGATGAAAGGAAACGGGAACAAACGCATGTGTACTTTCGATAAACACACGCGCGTTACACAAGCATTACGCGATTCGCTCTGCGGACCATGGCCGGTGCCGCAGAGTGAACAGATTGCTCAACGAAGACTGTGGCGAGCTCGCGCACGCACGTTCTAATGCAGTGCCCAGCGAGAACTTAATTGCGATTCCAGAGGAGGGTGAAGAGCTAAGCGCGGCAAAAAGGAAAGAGAAAAAGAAAATGGCGCTCCCGCTACCCGAAGACAAAAGGCGATACGTTTCAGCGCGAACTTTTCGTGCGAGCCCCCACGCGGGAAGGCCGATAAACAGGCGGAGAAACAGACGGCCAAAGGCGGAGCAGACGGAACGCGAAGATGGAGGCAGACGCAACTCAGGTGGCAAGCGTGGAATCTCGAGAGAACACAAAAAACACGGAGCGTTAGAGGTCACGCTTCGCGTAGTGCGTGCTGTAAGGGCGCCAATTTGTGAGGAGGTCCACGCGTCTGCGTTATACACACCGGCGTTTCTCAGGCGAATCGCGGCACGCATGCAGTGCCAAGGATTCGAGAAGAAGCAGACGAGACGAAAAACAAACAAACACAAACGCCTTCTGTGGACTGTGTATACCGCGCATTTCAAAGCGCGTGGGCGGACCACTCCCTAAGTATAGCTTCCGCGCGCGCTGAAGTCGTGAACCGGAAGCGACTGAAGACAAGGCCTTCGTCTGTGTTCTTCTTCTGCTTCCGGGGCTAGTGGTGTTTGCGATTCCCTTCTTGTTATGCCGTCAGGAGATTGCGCGCTTCGCTCGTGAGCGGACGAGAAAGGGGGCTGTACGTGCAGCTGTAAAGCCTGACGGACGTAAGAAGCTGGCACAGGACGATTCGCTTCGAATGAGAGCAGACGTCAGATGGAGACAACACGGACGACACTCACGCCGCTTCGCGGCAATTCGAACACTTGGCCGACGACACAGAAGCCGCCTCTGCGTATCCAAATGAAACACAGAAACACAGGCAAAAAGCTCGATCACTGCCTCGACACTGAAGACATTGTTTGTTTCATACCAGCGGATAGCCCGCACCGGCTATCGTTTGCCAACGCAATCGAAGAGTGGTATCACGCAGCGAAATCCATAACGATTCTTAAACACTTTGATGCGTTTCGCCTCCATTAGCTGGTATTCGCTGGAAATCTCGAGCCCGCGTCTTTTGACCAATGGAAGAAGGCTAATGGCGGCGAAAGGCATACAAAAGTATCGTAGAATCGTACGGGAAGTTTTCTGCAATAAGACCCAAACATTATCAACCATGTACTTATGGTATCGTATGTACTAGCCCTGCTTACATCGACCAGCATAAGCCAACATTAGCTACATAGCTCAACCAGTGCTGGTGGACATGCGAGCAAATAGGTTGGTTAATTCGGTCAGAAATGCCCATCTTTCTTAGCTGGAGGTAGTCACACGAAAAGACCCCGGAAGACATTATCTTTAAAGGAACAGACATACATTGTTGAGCTGTAGAAGAATTCAGCTGCCGTGTCTGCTGCTGAGTACAGCGCGCATACAGATTTTACAATCCAAGCTACCGACGCACATATGCCTCGATCAGAAATGTCGAGCCGGTAGCGAACTGACAGTGTCCCCGAGAGGACCAGAAGCAGGACATATGGCGGCTGCGGGCAAAGGCGAAGAACAAGAAAACGAAACCGAACTGCTCATTGCGCGAGACGTTCGGACCGCACGAACAAAGCGGCCAGCTCGCTGGATAAGTGCCGGACAGGAAGGGGGGAGGGGGGGATGATGCCAGCGAAGGCGGCCAGTATACTCCATTGTTCTCGAAGCCCGCTTCTAGCGAGAGAAAGAACGGGCGGATACGTTCGAGTGCTGCTGCGCCGCTCGCCTCCTGCTTTGCTTATATGCAGGCGGCTTAGGCCTGCTTCTGAAGCGCCGGTTTGCCCAGTCCTCGTGTCTCGCGCAGTGTGGATGCCAGAGGATGGAGCGCCGCCGCGCCTTGGTGCGTGCATTTCGTGACTTGGCTTGGATCGAGGGCTGGCTGGCCCGCTTCACCGGCGAGCGTTCGACGAAAGTTCCGTAACGTCACTCTCTTTAAACCGCGCGAACGCTTCGAAACGTTAACCCGCCCAAAGCAGAGTGCTAAGGCGAACTAGCAGGTACATCATAATAATACCTATAGGTTTTACGTGTTAATACTGCCGTGTGATTAGGAGGATTGCTGCTGTGGACAGCTCCAGCAATTTACTGCAACGTCTGGTGCTCTTCAACGTCCACGAAAATCACGCAGTAAACGGGCCGCTATAGCATTGCGTATTTTGTCAGAATGCGGCTGCATGAATCGAAACACGCGACTTTCAGGTGAGCAGCCGAGCATTGTGACTATAACGCTGTGGCAGACCTGCAAGAAGGTGATTAGCATGCATGATGGACGCGGTGGACGACACGTTAGCGTATTGAACGGTCGACTAGGGCGCGTAGACAGGAGGTGGCACTCCGTGAACCCCCCCCCCACCCCCAATTTTTTTTCGCCGCGACATAGAAAGCGAAAAATGACCATTTAAAGGAGGCGTCCCTTTCCAAATCAAGGAGGTGCCCCCCTCCCCCACTCTGAAAACATTTTCTGGCCACGCCCCTGAAGGGGAGAGCAACTTCCAGAAGACCACAAGCAAACAGACTCAGACATTAAAACGACATAAGGACATCACATTGTAAAGCAAGAATCGGATACTGCGTGGGGATGGGTACATGAAGCGTCAGATTCGTCAGTTACAAATTGTCAGCAAACACTTGGGATTAGAAAAAAAAAATCCTTTGACTGTTTTCTTTTGTAGTTCTGGTTTGAGATGCATATACCCTCTTAAACGCTACACATGTACTCATCACACACTCGTCAGATGGAGTTAATTCACCTTTTTAAAGAAAGTAAGATACTTGGCGAGTTTGTACTCAACAAAAGCATTAACACATACTTTTTTTTTCTTAGAGCGAATAAGCTAACCTCCAACGTATACGGCATAAGTTCCGCAGGAACGAGAAAAGCAGGTTTGTGTTGTCGATCACGCTGATAAGGCCTCATGGATTTTTTTTTTTTGGAAAGCGCAGCAGCAAAGAAAGAAAAGATAACACAAAGTGAAAAGCGAGCAATGAAATTGAGGTTACGTCGTGCAGTAATAATCAGCAGTATTTTAGGAGGTCAGTCTGAGGAGGCAAGTCAACAGTGACCACGCACGGTGCCCTTTGCAATCAACCATAACCGACCGTGTGTCGTTATAAACTCAGACGTTCTCGCAGTTTTGTGCATACACGAACTAAGTGCACGGTTTAGAAGATAAGGTCTGTCTTCGGCGGCACGCGTCTTGTCTTGTGCAACCGGGGGCTCACAGTGGGACGACGTTTGTACGCGCAAACGCTGCTGGTTTCGTTTGCACAACCGACGTTTGCTTTCGATTAACAATTTGCAATCGCAGTATAGCCCGCTTCGAGCCTGTCGTTTTATGAAAGGCCCGATGCTCCCCACACGAGGTGACGGCTGTATGGAGACGCCAAGATTGCGACAGCCGACAAAAGCCCGATGAAGCGCTGTTTTCGTGGCAGGGGAACCTCAAGGCGCTTTCCAAGCACTTGCATGCGCAGTTCGGAAGTTTACGCGTGTGGCCCAAGCGACGGTCAGCGGTTAATATATTTCGCGTAATACGAGTGACATAGATATGATGATGATGACGACGATGATGATGATGACGGTCACGACGACGACGATGATGATGATAATGACGATGATGATCAGAGGTGACTGTTTCATTTGAAGCGCGTGGCTGAAGATACTGTGGCCCAGCCCGGTAAAGAGAAAGAGAGAAAAGAAAAAAAAACCCAAAAACAAAAGAGCGCAGGAGGTGGCATATGTGGTTGACACGTTGAAACATAACGTGCGCAACTACTACTGTAATACCGATTACGACATGGCTATAGAATTGCAATGACCGGCACTGTGGTTATTGACCTCACAATAAACTACGCAATCATGTTACCTCGCACATCTTTAGTTATTGTGTTTTCCGTTGTTGCCTATCACGAAGCTTCATTTTAGGATCTCATTTCGCTTAACTAGAATTTATGTTTCAATAAATGTGCAAATAAAAGAATGAAATAAGAAAGACAATTGGATTGAGCGAGTTCTCAAGCAGATAGCTCCGGCAGCGGAAAACGAGGAACTAATGCAATTGAGGAATTGTTTTAAGGCCGCGTATTGTTTCGGACGCGTATTGTTTCGTATTTGTTCTTCGAGATCTTCGTTAGCCGTACGATTCAATGTTTTCAAAAAGAAACTGACTTCTTTCACATATACTAATTTTGGCTAAGTTGAAAAATTGATATATTTTGAAGCTGGCTGTACATCCAGGCCTCCAACTCGGCTTTTGCTAGAGGTCGCAGCGCGCATGCGTTCTTATCCTAGCGGCAAAGTCGCGAAACGGCTTTTGATCTCGGAGGCTGTCCTTCTAGCTATACGAGTTGTACTGACCCATACCAAAACCCTGCCATAACGGGAGAGGGTGGACAGCCCAGTAAAATGAAAATGGCGAACAGCACCGCGTGACACTCTCCCCTAGTAACTATGCGCCCTGAGAATACTTCACCTACTTCGTACTATAACTTGTCACATGTAGCTCTACTTCACCTAAAATAGACATATACTTGACTTTTGTCCATGTCCTTTCAGGTTGATGAGTCAGTTCAGAAGGACACGGTCTCTGTACAGGAAGCATCTGTCCAGCTATTCAAGGTGCTTTGCCGTTCTATTATGTACGTCGTTTTTTTTTTATGTTCTTCGCGCGTATGTGCAGTCTTAAGAGCGAGACAGGTCAGGCTGACCTTTCGGTCAACTCTTTCTTCCTCGTCGGAGCGTTCTACAGTGCGCGGAGCCGACGGATGCTTCTTCGGCAGGCACATTAGGATCCGCAAAGATCGACCGTAAAGAGTACAAAACGACGATTCGACGCATGTCCGACCCGAACAGACCGACGCGTAGTCGTCGTACGGTGGCGCGGATGCCCAATAACTTCCGCTTCGAAATGGCCGGTGTATAGAGCCGTCAACGGCTGTTCGACAGCTTCGTCTACGCTGCGCAACGTTCCTCAAGAGAGAGAACGACGGACAAGCACATAGACAAGAACATCGAGCAGACAGGGGTGATAATGGCGTCACCGTCGGCTTGCCGGGGGCATGGACGGTGACCCCGTACATCGCCGTGGACAGCACAGACCGGAGAGAGACGTTGAACGAAGCGACGATTGCGGCGACGGTGCGACCTCGAGACGACGACGGTAGGCGGCGCGCATGCAGCATTGTGGGACAACCCTGGGAAGAGCAGGCAGGCAGGCGGGCTATTTTCTCGCGCCTTTTGAAGACGCCGCTACGGCTGGCTCCTCGCCGTGACGCAACTAGTTCGCAAGCCCGCTCAGCGCGACCTGATGGCGAGAACTCCCCCCCCCCCCTACCTCCTCCCTTTCGAGTAAAGGCAGGTTGTGGAGAGCGATCGGCGTCGCCGAGCCGTGATTGTATTGGCACGTACCGACTTATCCCTCGCTTAAGATGCGTGTGCAGGGTTTTCAATGAAGGGTGGGGTGGTGGGGGCAGGGGGAGGTTGCTTTAGCCTGTTTGTGGAGGCCATATAAAACGAGCTCCACAGTGAATACAAATATGCAAATGAAGCAATGACATACCTTCACAAAGGCCTGCCATTAGGACCCAGCTTTCCCTAGTAAAGGGGGAAGTAAAGAGCTATTCAATTCAACATCAGGGGTCATTTGTAGTTATTATCGTAAATAAACAAAAAGCATGGGTAGCCGTAACCCTGCGTATTTAAAAATCACACGAAAGGTGTGACTTTCTTGCCTAACCTATTTAATCTAACCTAAGCGTCGCTTCTTCCACCCCCACCCTTTTTACCATCATCACGGGGGGCTATGTCTTCCATGGCATTTTTTTTTTACAGGTGTCGCCATATAGGTTTCCAGTTTTTTTAGAAGCCATGTGGAAACAATGTCATTGTTGGTCGCCAGTTGGACGCCCAACTGGGTGACGAGGCGTGGCATCAAATGGATCGGAACTCATGTCCCTCGTTTTTGGAACAACTAGTTGACGTCAAGAGGGTGTAAGACTCTAAGGGTTGGTTTAGATTTATAGTTGAAAGCAGTGCAAAAGGTGGAAGTGCGTGCCAGCCCAAGACCAGCTGCAGTGCCTTGTCCTGTGATTTTTCTTAGTTTCGTGTTTCCGTTTTTTACAGTGCTTTGAACTTTGAAAAGACGTCAGAAGTGACGCCACAATGTTGCACATGACGTGATAATTGCGACAATCAGGTTACGTGACGTGACAGTCGTGACGATGGTGACATCGTAATTACAATCCAGAAATACTGAAGAGCATTGTTCGTGTGCTGTAACAATAGCATGGTTTTCCACTGATTTTTCCATGTTCGACAAGCGAAATTTGAACGGCAGACAGTTGTGCTCCTATTGTAGACGCATGTACAGTCGGCCTCAAAAATTTACAGGCGTCTATGAAACTTATAAATTTCCGGCAAATTGTGCAGTATTCGATCTAACTGCCCGGTACATGTCATTTGCGCGTTTTACAACAGGGTGGAAACACAAATTATTGGCTGCCTGCAGAAGCAGCGTAAATATTCTGCTTTTGCTTGGGTATCGTGGTCGTTAGACTTTTGAGATTAACTGTATGGTGCTCTGCAGCTTGATTGGTAGCATGCTTGCTTGATTATTTGAAGAAATTCAACTCCTCTTCATATCAGTTAGGCTAGGGGTATGCGATTCCGGCGTGGCCAACTGGAGCTTCAGTCCAGGACGGCCGCGACTATGCTGACTGATGACCTTGGTCTACCAGACTTCGCTGGTCATGCGCAACGCCGCTGAACAGCGCGACCACACTTAGCTCCAGTGAAGTCCTTTCCCCGTTAATCCTCCACCATATCCCGTAATAATTCAATAATATGCGTGTCATTCATGAGGCATACCGGTCATGATCTTCTCGAGGCCCAGCCGGCGTGTCTTTATGAAATCATTCGCTATCGAGGTCACCACTATTAATGCACGTAGCCGCATCGTGCGAACGATGTGGCCATGGCTGACTCATCCCCCATGCGATGTAATCTAACCGTTGGAAACGGACGGCCAGTGCGTCTTGAATGGTGTTGTGCTAGCTGCACGTGATGCTTAAAAAAAGTGTGTGAGACTGGACGTATACCTCACATCTAATGTCCGCGAAAGAGAGCTTGAACTAACTATCCACTGTTAGTTAAAGGTTAATCAGAGATTATGCGCGTTAGAAAGAGAAATCGCTTATACCGAAGATAAACAGGGAACCCGTGGTACCCTCCATTCGGAAAGGCGAAAGAGGTGTAAAAATTATGAGGAATAAGGCGCATAAGAACACGTTGACGCGTTCTTGTAGGCCTTCATTCAGCTTTTCTCGTCATGTGCTTGATCAGTACGATGATTTTTTTTGGGTACCGTAGGCCAGGCGTATTTGCAACGAAGCTGATTTCAATCTAAAGCAGCTTTCCAATCGCAGCCACTTACCTTGGTAATAATGCATACCATTGACTACGATCACCCCAAAGAACTGCTTCCTGACTATATGGCATACTGGCCACAGTCATTAAGACAATTCGTAGTGTCATACCGTGTAGTCTCGGTAAAGGCGTGTTTGCTACCAATGTCCACCGACCGCTGGCACTGTCTAAGGTCGTTGGTCCCGTCAATAGGTGTCTACGATCGTAGGTAAAGACCTTCGTTCTTGACTATGCTCGTTGTTTATGGTGGTCACCAAAGCATTTGATGACGCCACTGACTGATGTCATAGAGCCCTGCTTCGTACATGTCTGTGGTCACCTGACTAAAGCCACATAGCACGTAATTGACTGCGGTCATAGCCATTGATCTGCTTGATTGTCCACCATGGTGGTCTTGAGGTTATCGCACTCGGCTGCTGACTCGAAGATCGCGGGTTTGATACCGACTGCGGTCGCATTGCGATGGAGGAGAAGTGCTACAGGCTCGAGTACTGTGGCATATCATTGCGCGCCGAAGAATGCCAGATGGTCGAAATTTCGGCAGCCCTTCACTACGGCGTTGTTTGTTACTATATCGCGGTTTTGGGACGTAAAACACTCCACATTATTATTGAACTGCTCGTTTTTGTGCGACTCCGGACAAGACGCGCACGTTTGAGAAAGTGCTACACAAGAAGACCGGTCATAAGCGGCCGGCTCCGGAGCCGGCGTTCGTACTGGCGCGATAGTGCGGTACATACCACCCGGAGGCGCTGCGCGACGTTTCGCGTCGCCGCATCGTAAGACGCGGGAGCCGCGCCATTAAGCACGCGGAGGAGCGTCGCTCCTTTAAGGAGCCGAACACAAGACGAAGAAAGAAAGAAAGAAAGAAAGAAAGAAAGAAAGAAAGAAAGAAAGAAAGAAAGAAAGAAAGAAAGAAAGAAAGAAAGAAAGAAAGAAAGAAAGAATAGTGCTACGGAAAACAGCGGTGCGGCAACTCTGCCACCAATGAAGGCCCTGTAGTGCGTATACGCTATGCGAAGACGCGCGTTTGCCCCGGCGGCTATGCGTTCCCAAAGCTTTAACGACTGAGAATCGATCTTCGCAACGCGAACGCTTTATGTTTCGTGCTTTGCGTGTCTTTATTTGCGTCCTTTGTTTTCTTAGACTCCGTCCAACGCGAGTATGGGCGTGAGAGTAGATCATGGACGTGTCCTTTTTTTTTCCTAACCTTAAGCCACGTTACGTGGGTCCGCTTTAATTCGGCGCGTCCGACGCCCAAGGCGTGACATCGTGGCGGCCCCTAAATGGATGACTCACTAGATTGCTTTGGAAGTGGCGTGTACATACGAGATAGGCTTGCGGTAATCCCCGAAGAGCGTAGTATATGACGGGACACTGCGTCGGGGTGCGGAGATCAAATTCCGCTTGAGTTCTTTTTTTTTTTTTGGAAGCAGGGAGTGGTTATACCGGTTTGGTGCGAACGCCGAGTCGTCAAAATTTTCCGAGGCTCTCGTTTGAGGCGAGAAGAGTGGGGAATTTATACATCGACTTCGATCGATTGTGCGACGTGAAACGAAAAAAAAAAGCCAATCCAGGGTAACGACCTTTCCCACATTATTCATGTTATTTCACCCATGCATCAACATCATAATCAGCCAGGTTACCGCCAATCTAGGGTAATGACCTTTCCCACATTGCTTATGTTATTTCACCCATGCATCAACATCATAACCAGCCAGGTTACCGCCAATCCAGGGTAAGGACCTTTCCCACATTACTTATGTTATTTCATCCATGCATCATCATATTCAGCCAGGTTACCGCCAATCCAGGGTAACTATATTACTTATGTACTGATACAAGAGCGGCACCGCCAACTCACCGGCAACTAAAGGTTTCAGCAGAAGAGGTACGAGATCACTAAGTGGCCTCGCAGTCGAAAAAAAAAACTAGAAGGAAAAATTATCGTGGTCAGAAGGTCAAAACAATACAAACGCCTATCTGAGGCAGAGGCTGTAAGGCGAGCATATAGATACAATAGCTTACCACCGCTTCCGCGAATATCCCTCCATAAACCATGCTACATTCCACCCAACTAACTTGTCGTCTGCGTAAGGCATGATCATCATCACTCAGCTTCCAAGCGGACTTCTAGTGCGGCAAGGACTCCTTACAACGTACGCGTGGCAGTAATTCATCAACACTTTTCGCAGTGAAGTTTGGTGATTTCGCACAGTTTACATTTAGCCTAATCTCTTCACTCTCTCGTTATCATGTGCCATGGCTGACCATTTCTTACTGAACAACTTTGTTCTGGGCTCTCCGATACATGACTGCAACTGACATACGGTGTCCAACCTAATCTGATCTCGAAACAAAAATTAGTGTGTGGTTAAACGTGCCGTACGAAAAAACAACCACACAGTAATCGGGGCACACCGCACTGGGGGACTGTAGTATATGGGGGACTGCAGAATAATATTGACCACTACAATGTACCAATAATGACCTGAGGAACTCTAGATTAGTATTGACCATCAGCGATTCTACAATGTACCAATGACGACCTAACATTGCCAGGATGACGAACAGACGGGAGGACCGTCGAGCCACTCAAGACTTGATTGCGACGGTAGCCTGTGACGTTTGAGCGAAGTCTTCACTTAATACGAGCTGTAGACGTTTCACATACAAAGAAAACCAGTGAAACGATTGAGCTGTGAGGATACGTATTGTCACACTCCTTTGTTGGGCTCTGTTATCGCCCCATACACGTATAAGTGCTGCTTTGCGCAAACCGCGCCAATTGACCAAGAACCATGGAGACAATCGCAGAACCGTCCGATGCGATTACGTGCAGAACGCGATTATTACAGATTATTCTGGAACTTACGTGGTCGCTATAGCGATAACGCTGGAATATTCGACGGCACATGCATAAATGCCGATGTGCGTTACCGCTTGTCATTTGATCGACAGCTGACGCTCTGTTGACCGCTATTGGTGTCAGTGTGTTTCTGTAATCTTACTTTTCGTTTACTGGCCACAAGTTTGGCCAAATGAACAGTTTCATCTTGGCCATACCGACTGCTGCCATCGTCAACGTCACGACCACGTGACACCTGGTGGGGGTGTTGCCCTATCCGCGTATACACCGAACGTTTCCCTCCAACCATCAGCCAAGCACCAACCCCGAACAAACCAACGATACCAACCTCGACAAGCGAGCTAGCGTTGACAACGAGAGGGACCTCCAGAGACCCGCAGGTCGCGGGATCAAATCCCGGCTGCGGCGGCTGCGTTTTCGATGGAGGCGTAAATGCTGTGGGCCCGTGTGCGCATATTTGGGTGCATGTTAAAGAACCCCAGGTGGTCCGAATTTTCGAAGCCCTCCACTCCGACGTCTCTCATAATCGCATGGTGGTTTTGGGACGTTAAACACTACAAACAAACAAACAAACAAACAAACAAACAAATAAATAAATAAGTAAATAAATAAATAAGTCAGCGACCTCCACAGGAGTACGGCCGTCAACCCTATCAGACTCGCAAGACTGACAACATGCAGTGACCACCAATGCCAAGATGATGACCGCCCTTGTGCCGCCTGCGCCGATCCTTTTAGGGCTACCCACAAACCACGTGACAATTTAAATCAAGCAGCCATAATGAACAGCGTTCACGGGCTGTAAACGTCCAGGGTCTTGACGAGCTCAAGGTGATGACGGCGTACGCAGGTCATAAGGAAACGCGAGCCGTTTTAACGGCACACTCGTTCGTTGTTCCTCGTGCGAATCGTCGCGCGGATAATGTTTGTTTTCAAACTGTACGCTACGCTCATCCATTGTATGACGGCCTTTATTTATTGCAATAAATGTAGGAACGTCGATTTGGACTGCAAGCACGATTGGCCACCTTGACCCTCTTAATGCTTTACACACGTGAAACGCATTGTTAGTCAACGTTTCCTCTCTCATCTCCTACCCCACTCTCTCTTCCTTGCGCTATAGCCTTCATCGACATCAGTCTTCCCGGAAATCAAGTAAAGATTTCCTGATTGAAAATGGCAGCGGAAAGCGAGAGGCCTTCGTGTCGTGTCGAGTTTATACCGCTATCTCTTTTGTTTTCTGTCCCCCCCCCCTTTTTTTTCAAAATATTGAAACAATATGAAGGGAATTACTTGTTGCCGTTCCCGTAGTTCATGTCTTAGCGACGGTTACCCCTTTCGGCTTGGTTTTCAGGGGTAGAATAATACTTAAGTAAAACTTATTGTGTTACCTGATTGATTTGTGGGGTTAAACGTCCCAAAACCACCATATGATTATGAGAGACGCCGTAGTGAAGGACTCCGGAAATTTTGACCACCTGGGGTTCTTAAACGTGCACCCAAATCTGAGCACACGGGCCTGCGACATTTCCACCTCCATCAGAAATGCAGCGGCCGCAGCCGGGATTCAAACCTGCGACCTGCGGGTCAGTAGCCGAGTACCTTAGCCACTAGACCACCGCGGCGGGGCAATATTGTGTTACCTTGAGTGTGTCGAGTTGAAAATAGGTCATTTTAACACCGCTCTCTAATGTTCGACACATTGAAGCACAATACGCGCGCAGATGTCAAGGGTTCAAATCTCTACCGCGGCACCCACGTTTTTACAGAGGTAAAAACGTGGGTGCCGCTGAAGGCTCGCAGTAGGCGCATATTCTGTCGAAACGATTGCAGGTGGCCGACATTTCAGGAACCCTGCACTCTGGCGTCTCATAATTATATCATGGCGTCTCTCGTAATTGGTTTTCTCATAATCATATCGAGCTCGATTAGTGCTTGCCAAAAACAGCAATTTTTTTCCTTGAAAGAAGGGTTGAAAGGCATTCATCGATTTATGCAGGACCTCTGATGCCTACTGCGCCTAGATTTCGGGCTAGTGAAAAGTTCGTTCCGATTCCATCAAACAGAGTGCAGGTTGTGGTCTGTATGGAATGTCAGTCGATATGTGTTGTTTGCTTGTTCGCTCGTTTGTTTACGCCAGAATAGTCATTACTGTAACGAACATAAAATAATATATACGATACAATAAGAAATGCGGCCTCAATCTGTCTTTTGTCTCTTTTTGGTATCTACCTTTCGAAAAAAAAAACGACGTCTTGCATCCGTCTTCGGCGAGCCACTGATTCGCATAGTTAAAGCTGGCTTCGCCTCGACAGAGAACAACACAGCTCGCAAGCACAACTCCCAACATCATACGAATAGATACAAATACCGTTACTCATGTACTTCTCGCGCACACAGTGGTTTTGTTGGTTATCCTTACGCGGTTTAATCGGCGGGCAGGTATGGGCAGGCTCACTTCACCGCACTGTATGACTATCTAGCGCGCGCCACGCTTAATGACACTTGCATGCTCCCCCCCGCACCCCCCCCCCCATCGCTTCTTACGGCTATTTACCCATTCAAAGCTCTCGCCTCGTTTCTGATCCCGCAGTGTAGATGCGGCGCGACCAAACACCCGACCCGCTCATCAATGACCGATTCCTTCTCAACCGCGAAAACATGTCCGTCGATCGTTCTAATACATGCGCGCTCACGTTCGTATATATGTGCGCAGCGGCGGCATCTCGGACCGAAGAAACAGGCTCGATTCGCTATCAGCCGCGTAAATCTCTGGCCCGAATCTTCGAGGCACCGATTAGGCAGTGCGTCTCCCGATTTATCGAGTCTTTTGTCTGTCTTTGCGATCGCCTTGGCTCACCGGGTTGGCGCCATTCTGCCCGCATGCATGCCCGGCTTGGCGCGCTTCGGGAGTTTGTCGTTTCGCGGGTTTTAGTTGCACGTGCCCGTGGCGGCGGTGTCGGTTTGGCAGCCGAAACCGAGGAACGCAAGGTTCGGCGATGCCCGAGGGTGAGATCACCGCGAACGTTGTCGGGGCAAGCCGAAAACTGCTTTTGGCGAGGGACTTCGGGCGCGAGCAAGGGCGCTCGAGGGAGGAAATGCGGAAGGGGTGTCCCGTCTCGCGAGGTCAGTGTCTTTGAGCCATTCTTACTGCCTGTATAAACTCTGTCGAATGCCGCGCAGTCGTCCATTAAATTATTAAGATTTTACAGGCTGGATCTTTGAGCCGCCGTATTCGGTTGTATAGCCTTGTCGCTTTACATCTCGAACAACTAACCGCCGTATTCACAAACGCTCCTCGACTTGTATTCCGTCCTTCACTTGACTGAGTTGAGAACTGCGCCGCTGCTCAACGGAAATGGACGCTGCGCTTCTCAAGAATGGCTGCAGGACATTGCCGATATGCAGTTACTAGTTCCGCCAAGAGATGGCGCTCTCATCGACTTTTTTCCAGTTGAGGAGAACCCTTGAGTGAAGGAGCGTTTGTGAATACGGGGGTAAGTGACAGCACACGAAAAGACTGGGCGTGAAAACACGAATACAATAGACGAGTCAAGACACCAAAAAGGTCGATTAACAACTGAAAAGGCGCTCATAAGGTATGCACAGGAACTTATCTGCGCGTGCGCATGCAAGATGACAACTAGCCAATTAGGCACGCGTGGTGGTCTACGTAATATAACTGTCCATGCGCTTGATTGTTTCTTTGTGCGAATTATTAGATACTAGGCTCACTTTACTTCCCTCTGGTGTCCGTTTTGGCACGCCCAGTCCCTTAATACGAATACCTGCCAACTAGCTCAGCTATTATTTTCTAACGAACAAACACTGCGATATACGCATACGCATGGAAACGGTTGGGTTGGGTGCACACTTGCTGTTTCGTGACCTTATTAATCCAAATCTCGGTGTGCAAAACTTGAAAAAAAAAAACGAAATCCATCTGACAGTCCGAGAAGGCCGTGAACTTACACGAAATCACCTTATATCGATAAGTTGACTAAATGGTTAATCAAGCGTAGTCAGCAGAAAGAGCAGTATACAGTTAAGCTTCAACGGGACATATCAATAATACTTCTGTAGGAAGCAAATGTAAAACTGCTGTATTCTTTCGGGTGTGTACTTCTATAGCAGTGAAAAACAGTCATTAGTTAGAGCTCAACCTATTTTATTCTTAATTAGCTTAATAATAATCAGCTAGCGCTTAACTGAATAAAAGACTTTCCCTCCAACCCAAACCGACAGGTTACCGTTAAAGACAACTTCGTCTTCTACATCCACCGTAACCTCCGGTGCTAGCCTCCAGGTATACGTGCCGTGCCCATTACTTTTCTCATTGAAATTGATGATTTTCTTGACATAGTGACACGATTATGTTGTTCGTGGACGACTGTACACAACATCACTAACACAACTGAGAGCCAGAACCTTTGACGTTTGAAAACCTAAATGACGTTAGCACCAATGCTTCCTAAACGCCTAGTTTTACAGTATTGTCGACGTGTATGAAGTAGCCACGAGTAAGCAAACAGTAATGCCAATAGTGTAAGCAAGCAGTGGTTGCGCTACGCTCAAAGAACTCAATGATACGCTGGTAGCAGCACATTGAACGAATGAAGCAGTGAGACAGTGTAACTATAGTGTGTCAGCAGTAGCGGTAAAATTGTAAGCAAGCAGTAGCCAACAGTCGGTTCTTAATGAAGCCAATGATGCCCTAGCAGTCGTAAAGTCAACTGATGAGGCAGTGACGTAATGCCTCCAGTGCCAATAGTGCGCCAACAGCAGTGCCCCCCCCCCTCAAAAAAAAAAAAAAACTAAATAGCCGCGTACCCGCATGCTTCACTGCAAATGTCGTCGAAAGACGATAGTCTTTTGGCTGGAGGCACTGGGTGAGATATAGACGCCATCTGGCGGTAGCGTCGGGAAACAAGAGCTTGCACAAAAAGTAGGTCTACTGGCAAGTGGCAGCTGTACCATGTCATCAGCAGGGCTCTTTTTCGTGCGTAGCGTGGAATTTTCAAGCGAAGAGTAAGAAGCACCTGTTATTTCGTACATAGCATAGAATTTTTTAGCGCAGCGTAAGAAACACTATAGTGTCTCTAGAATTTTCGAGTAAAGCAACACACCACCCAATGCTTACATAGCGATGTTGCGCCTCAGATATATGCGTAATATTTCCTTTTCGGACGATAATGCTCACAAGTATGAACACTGCCAACAGATCAACATGGCTGGGCGTTGAGGAAGAGCTCTAGCTTTCGCCAGTTAGCTGAAACACGTCACAGAGAGACAGACAAACAGACAGAACAAACAGACAGAACAAAATTTCTGCGTTCAAGTATCCCAAGAAAGGTTATCGTCTTTTATAGCTTAAGTATACAGTAGTCTATAGTCAGTAGTCAATGAAGCCAACGATATGGTAGCAAATATATGATATATGAATCATTCAGCTAGGAGACGCGCTCAGCCACGACATGCGACGCCACAAAGCATCGCCGCCCCTCCACGACCGAGTGGCCGGCACCGCGCGGCAACCCTAATAATCGGGACACGGCGCGAAAATAAAGCTATGAATCACAAACGCGCCTTCTCTTTCTATTTCCTTTTCGCGTGCAGCGGCGGGCCGCGTAGTACTCGTCCGCCACTGGTTCTTCGGGCCTTGCCCGATGAGCTGCTAAGCGAAGTCGACGCGTGTAGGTAGCGAACGGTTGTTTTTTCGTTCTCGGCCAACCCACTCGGCCGTCGGTAAATGCGCGCGCACGTTCGGCCTCGCTAATACCGTACAGCAGCGCGCTAGCTGGAGATAACATATCGTCGCCTGGTCGTGACGGTAAAGAAGGCGGTTGTCGGATCATTTGAAGGGCCCCCCTGTGCTC
The DNA here is from genome assembly GCF_043290135.1 of Rhipicephalus microplus. Classification (NCBI taxonomy): domain Eukaryota; kingdom Metazoa; phylum Arthropoda; class Arachnida; order Ixodida; family Ixodidae; genus Rhipicephalus; species Rhipicephalus microplus. The sequence continues at coordinate 26,373,069 of NC_134709.1, read as the reverse complement.
ACTTCCGTGTTTACTGTATCTGCTTCTGACTCCCAGTTTTTAGGGGCGAAGCTCCTTAGGTCGTGCGTCAACGAAGTATGTAGTAGTAGTAGTAGTAGTAGTAGTAGTAGTAGTAGTAGTAGTAGTAGTAGTAGTAGTAGTAGTAGTAGTAGTAGTAGTAGCAGCAGCAGCAGCAGCAGCAGCAGCAGCAGCAGCAGCAGGTAGCCACCTCTCGTTTGGTACGTGGACTGCCCGCTGGATGGCGGTTCTAATATATGATGAAAAAATGCGAGATGGCGGTACTTCAGAGTGTTAACTAGGTGGACGCCCCGCCGTGGTGGTCTAGTGGCTCAGGTACTCGGCAGCTGACCCGCAGGTCGCGGGATCGAAGCCCGGCTGCGGCGGCTGCACTTCCGATGGACGTGGAAATGTTGTAGGCCCGTGTGCTCAGATTTGGCGGCGCGTTAAAGAATCCCAGGTGGTCGAAATTTCCGGAGCCCTCCACTACGGCGTCTCTCATAATCATATGGTGGTTTTGGGACGTTAAACCCCACGAATCAATAAATCAACTAAGTGGACAGATGGACAGACAGACGGATCGATGGAAGGACAGACGGACGCTTCGCCCCACCCATCATCATTCACCCCGTAGATATGCTGTAATGTTTTCTCCTTTTCGGGGTTTTAGTATGCACCAACCTGCTTAACAGTTAAACTCTTGGATCTTAAAGAACGTCCGAAAATGCGGAAAGACCTCCGCGTCAAACTCGATTCGGATTAGGCTGCACCGTGTGGCAGCTGCCAACCTGTTATCCCGATCGAGAATTCCAATCCGGATCTGCCATGATAGCGATAGAAAGAACCCGTGTAACATCGGTATTGCTGAGCGTTCTGTAAATCTAAGGTATATTTGCCGGTTTATTCCGTAATGCGGTGTGAATTTTTTATGTGAAAAAAGCCGATTAGCTGCATCACAGTGAATGAACCAAATGAGACAGTGCCTCCAGTGTGACTGTAATGTGTTAACAGTGTAGCGGTAAAATTGTAAGCAAGCACTAGGCCATAGTAGGTACCTAATGAAGTCAATGATATATTAGCAGTCGTAAGGAGCACAGACGAGGCAGTCAGGTACTGCCCCGTACACTAATTGTGAGCCAACAAAAGCGACAACAGTGCAAGCAAGCAGTAATATATGGTGGGTTGTCTGTGAATCCAACGACATGAATAGTATCAGTGCAGCAAATGGATGATGCACTGAAGTGTGCGAGGTACGAGGCGCGCTCAGCCCCGACGTGTGGCGCCAGCCCACATCGCCGCTGCCCCACGACTGAGTGTATTAAGTTTAATTCCACGTACAGCTCATGCCCGAGCCCACTGTTCTTAGGGGACGCTGCACCGATCTGACGTATGGCCGCATCGAAGTCGGCAAAGCCGTGTGCCTCGGTTGTGGACCTCACGCGCCGTGGAAGCCACGCCTTGGCACGAAACAAGGAAGGAGCCCCCGTCGTCGTCATACAGAAAAGAAACGCCGCATCAATGGACCGGTTTTCCTCTTGCACAGCCGCCTCATACACCCTCATCAGCGCTCCTCACGATCGTGGGCCGCAGCGGCCACTGCAATGAACAGGCCATCAGGTATAACTCCCCAGCTGCGTCCAATCGCCGCGGCAAATACGGGGGTTTCGCAGCACTCCCCCTTCAAGAACCGCTGCTGGTTGATGTTGCCGCGGCACCGTAGTACAAGAAGGGCATGGTCGTATACCATAGAGTTTCGTACGAAGGTTTCTGGAGGAAAACGGCACCGCTGGTGCCGATAGTGCCACGAGTGTTATTCTGATGTGCTCGGTTTAAAGGGCCCCCTAAACCGCAGTGAGTTAGAAGGCAAAGCAGTAGCTTTTTTTTTCATCTCCATTATACTTCCTACAAGCACTATCTCCTCCTCGCCACTAACTTTTTCTTGAGAAAGCACGTGGAATGTCAGCACTTGATGGTGAGCCAGCAAGGATTTTGTGCTTTTCGACATTCATACTGCTATTCTCTGATATCGGAGACGCAAACGCAGGAAACGAAGTGGAATCAGTTTATCGCGCACGATATAATCATGCGAGATAAAGGCAAATGGGGTGTGTGAAGCGGGGCATAAGCGACAATTCTTTTTCGTATATCGACCAATAGAAATGCTGTTTCTACCTGGCGTCACGTGAACAACCGGCTGGTGCCACGAATTGTGCCACAACGCCAGCAGAGATTAACGCCCCCCCCCCCCTTTTTTTCGGTATTTTCAGAGAAATCCGCAAACACTGTTAGCAATACTGGGCTTAGATCACAATCCCAGTCTTCCCGAATCTTCACGGTTGTGTTATAATATTTTGTTAATTGATGGCGCGCAAAATACGAACGGTCAGGCTTGTTCCAGAGCTTGCGCGACCGCCACTGATAAGGCTGCAAAGTTCGATGCGTGATGTACACAAAAGACAGCGGTAACCAGCGATGGTCAGCTCATCGACGACCGAAGCTCTGTTCGCCGCTATCATTGTACAGTGCGTTTTGCTGTCGTATAACTTTCCTTTTCCCGGCCACAAGTTCGACCAAATGAAGAGCCTCTTGCTTCTTTCGTCAACGTCATGACCACGTGACATTACGGTTACTGCAAGCGCGGGGATTCAGGGGGGATCAGTGGGTTTCACAGACATTAGATTTGCCAAAAATTTGCGCAGTGTTCCTTTGTCGACTTTCACAATTTGGCGAAGATGTAAAAAAATAGAAAAAAAATCTTTCGAATAGTTGTTTTTGGTTGAAGATGCACTTTCATCACCACCTTCAATTTTCTCTTTCTCTTTTTTTTTCTCGTCCTTTTCAGGTATCCACTGTCTACCTGTCACGCTCTCTAGCGAGACTGATACTACTGTGATATCCTAATGGAATGAAAACAAGGCAAAGTTAATAATATAGTAAACGCCGTAGCTGAAAGTAGAGTGACTACTATATATCGTAGTATATTGACAAGTGGAGTGACTCAAGTGACTAGACATAAAATAGACCATTAGAGCGAATGCCGTAATTAAAGCAAAGCGACTTTTTTTTAAATACCGTAGTTCAGGGGAAATGATTACAAAACCAAGCGACTATCAAGTGCACTGGCTACTAAAGCAAATATCCTGGTTGAAGTGAAGTGAACACAAAGTACAGTGACTGAAAGGTGAACTGACTAAGGACGTAAGTACCTACGCTGAAGTGAAGTTTTGCCCTGCCTTCGAGATCGTCCCGTACTTTTCTTCAGAAATCTGACGTCGCCATACCAAGTTAAAAAAAGATGTGAGCGGTAGAGACCTTTGAAGACGTAGTCATCAAGTAAACAAAAAAATGGCGGAACAAGGGAAGATGCTGGCATGCCTTCTCAGGAAGTTTCGAAAACCCGGACGTGACGGACTCTACCAGAACAGATGAGCTATAACTTGAACATTGTGGGTCACGTATCAGACGAAGAAGAAAAAAAGAAGAAAGAAGAAGTCGTTTCGTCCCTCGATTGCACTGGTAGAGTGTATTAGAAGCACTGGTCCTTTGTGTGGACGTCCATTTCAAAGCCGAGCCAAGCCACAGACGACGACCTTGTCGTCTCTCGTCGTTGATCGAGAAAACGTGAGACTGGCTAGAAGAGCGCCCCGTGCTGCTGGTTGGCTAGTCGTTTTGGTTGTGGTCTCGGGAAGTCTCGTAACCTCTCGCGTGAGCTGACACAAAGCGAGCCGGCAAGACGCGGAAGACGTGCAGCTCCGAAAAAAAAAAAGCTACGAGCACTAAAAAAAAAAGATGTGCTGTCGGCGGCGATGCTCGGTGAACTTTGCGTTGGTCTATAAAAGAGGAGTGATTCCCATCTACGACGTACGACGGCTCGCCTTTTGAAGCGTCACCACGTGCTTTACGATCGACACGAGGTGGCGTGAGCGGCGACTGCACTTCCTCTGAGGGTCGCCGATATTTCGTTATTTTCTTTTTTTTTCTCACGGTATTAGTGGTGTTTCAAGAAGGAAACGGAAGTATCCGTGAAAGGAAGATACGAAACGGTTTTGAATGTCATGTTTACCGACGTCTTTCTTTCCTCTCCAAGGCTTCGGTTCTTTCAATACTTCACGCTCTCGAATCAAGCGATCGCGATACTCCTGAGATCGATTCTTCGCTTCTATGAATGTATGATGTTGCTCGGTTTTACTATTTCTTTAAGACTGAACTGTACGAGAGGAGGCGCTTCTATTCATTTAGTCTTTATAAGTATTAACTGATCAGAACTTGATGCAAAAAAGAGATGTTTAGAGTATTAGCAAAAAAAAGGGGGTTGGTAAAATTTAGTGCGTGTAGCTGTAGGTCATAGAAACAGGGGCCCGAACTAAGAAAGGAAGGACTATACCTAAACAAAGATGCGTAAGCAAGTAGACCGGAAATGGTATAGGGGAATGCTGAGACGCATTTCTTGTTATTTTGTTTTTAAATCTTATAGAGATATACTCGACAAAGTACAGAAGCTATTGGCGCACGTACCAGATGCTCTCAAGCGACATCATGCTGTAGGCCCGTTGGGTCTGTGCGGACACCGTTTTCTCGGTAATAAAAAGCCAGTTGTCAGCCCAGCACCCTTGCGGCTCGTTTCTCTACTTACTGCCTCAAGACATTGGGGCACATCCTTACGCAGGTCTGGCCTGTGATTTCATATTCCTACTGAAACGTTCCGTATGCGATGTCCAATAATTCCGTATGTTTCCGTAAGAATCTTACGGAAATATATGGAAAATATACGGAAACATATGGAATCCGTATGGAAACATGGAATTATTTGACTCGCATACGGAACGTTTCAGTAGGGATGAGTTGTGAAAATACAGCTTGCATGGAATGGGAAGGACTAAGTAGCAAAGAGAGAGAGAGAAAGACTATAGGAAAGGTATAGGCAGGTTTACTAGACTAGGTCCAGTTTGCTACCCAAAACGTGGGGAGAGGGGAAAGTGGGAGTGAGAGAGAGAGAAGGAGACAAGGATGTCGTTTGTCCCCGGTACCGGTCTCTGCTGTTATTCATGCTGCGTGCGATGAGCGTTCAGAACAAATGCCAGGAGCAAGGAGGCCCCGATCGTAGGTCAAGAACACGACGTTTATTCGATCAAGGCTAGCTCCGCCTTCTACTACTTTGTGCTGTTGCTCTACGTCTGTCGAGCCTCACCCTCTCCCCCTCCAAGCTCATTATTTTCTTTATTTTCAACAATGAGGACGTGAAGAGCGCCAGAAAGTGGGAACATTTGTTCTAAGCTGTTGCACATACAGGCTGGCGTGAAGATTCCGCGGAAGCGTCCGGGCTTATTTTATGCTGATGATGTTGTCTTAACTGCGGACAGTTGAGGTGCATAACCCACCCTCGTCGCCGCTGAAGCGACAACGTACACCTCTTCAGCAGAGTAGCCAAGCAAAAGCTGTTTATTATATGTACGGCTGGTGGCGGATATATGCGGAATGGACGGTGAACTTGTGGGCCCAGGATTTAGTGAAACGAAATGTGGATTCACGGTATCCAATAATCCCATGATCAGGCGGTGTGTCCATACAGGGCGAAAAAAAAATACTGGCTAAGCGAATACAAGAACCTCGGAGTATGGGGATACATAGAGGTACAAAAAAAAAGCCTTGGCAGCAAAGGGAAAGAGAGATGCTGCAGTAACGTATTGATTTGTGGGATTTAACGTCCGAAAACCATGCACCATATGATTATGAGAGACGCCGCCGGGGAGGGCTTCGGAAACTTCGACCATCTGGGGTTCTTTAATGTGCACCCAAATCTGAACGCACGGGCCTACAGCATTTTCGCCCCCATAGGAAATGCAGCCGGGGTTTGATCTCACGACCTGCGGGTCAGCAGCCGAGTATCTTAGCCACTAGACCACCGTGGTGGGGCGCTGCAATAATGAAGAACATGGCGTTGTGCGGATACAATAGGTACGAGGTGCTTCGAGTTCCATGAAAATGTGTAATGGTGTCGATGCTTGTGTTCCGGGAAAACTGGTTTGCATGAGGTTAGAAATGCAACCTGGAATATATATGAATCAAAGAATTATCGGACGCCTCCCGCTGGGCGCTCATGGGGAGACAACAAATGATGTTGTAAAGGGCTATATTGGGATGTTCAGCTTTGGAAGTGAGGGACGCTCAGAGCAAAGTAAGGCTCTAAGAGAGGCTAAGGAATATGAAAGAGAGTAGATGGTCATAAAAAAGGTGTTCCGTTAATTCGTATGGGAAGAGCGTTGACACACGGTGGAGAAAAAAAAATTAGGAGGCTCTCTTGTGAGTATACGGCTGGAAGTGTAAACAATATGGGAACAAAGAATCTTCACCGAAAAGTCAGAGTGAGATGACTTACGGCGGGGTGGCAGCGATGGAGAAAGAAAAAACAGCTTTGAGTAACTACCGAAAGGGCAAAAATGGAATAAAGAGGGAAAAATTTAAAGATAATTCAAGGGGAGACGCTCTACTGTTTGATTGATATGTTGCGTTTAACGTCCCAAAACCACCATATGGTTACGAAAGACGCCGTTGTGGAGGGCTCCGGAAATTTCGACCACCTGGGGTTATTTAACATGCACCCAAATCTGAGTACACGTGCCTACAACGTTTCCGCCTCCATCAGAAATGCAGCGCGCCGCAGCCGGGATTCGATCCCGCGACCTGCGGGTCAGTAGCCGAGTACCTTAGCCGCTAGACCACCGCGACGGGGCTACTGTTTGAAGATTAGGTCTTAGAATGCGCAGTGATGAAGCTCGATTCAGTAAAGAAGAGCAGCGCACAAGCTGAGGAAACGACGTGGAGCATTCAATGTGGAGATATACACCCAGTTGTGTATTTGGACAAGAGCCCGCCGGAAACCGTGGGCCTTGGGAGCAAGAATGAAAAGCTGAGCACGCCCGAGATAGAAATAAGTAACAGACGGCTAAAGTATTGCTGGCGGATAACTGTAAAGGAAGCACAAAAGAAATAGTGGGAAAAAGTAAGGACATTCTGCCATAAGGGGCAGGAAACTTGCTGCAAATTCATGATTTTTTTTTATATGGTAAGATAGATATAAAGGTAGGCAAGGCTTTAGGCCGACTTAAAAAGAACTGTTTATTGTAAACAGTTTTTTTTTGTCTGTCGAGCCCGGTTGCACATGTGTCACCGTGAAGCAAGTGGTTGAACGAGTCGCCCTTATGAAGTTACTTTTGCAACGAAAACAACGCAAGGGCATCTTGGTGTACGCCGCACTCAAAACTGCCGCGCGCGACACAAGCGTGACTTAATTAATCACGTGACCTATCGTTCGGCCACTGCTAGACAAGAAAACTTGAACATTTCGTAAATTTCGAACTGTGTTCGACGAAAGCCTGTGGCCATGCGACTGGCTATGCCATGTACTTTTTTTTTACACTCCCAGTGGATTGGCACACAAAAGAAATGTGTGCGTGTATTTTTTTTATTTTTATGGGCGAAGCTTTTTATAGCAACACTCGTTCGTCCCTCGTAGCCGTTGTAGTAGTGTGTAACAAGTATAACATTTTGACCTCCAAGGTGGTGCCAGTGAGAGATTTCTTCTGTGCGTAGTTGAACAATAAAAGATAGTGCTCAATGTACATGACTATGGCTACTAAGGGGGAATGAGAGACAGGAGAGTTTGGCTTTTAGTTAACGCGCACGCTGCGAATTTTTCATTGTTCAACAATGCACAGAAGACAAGAAAGGGCTGCTACGTTATACTCGCTGGGCGTAACCTCCTAGGTTTTAGAAAGGTTTAGCGAGCGTTGGGCCGCAGTGCCATGAATACAGTGAACTAGTATACACCATGAACTCGAGGAGGTTTAAGGTGTAAAGTAGATACGAAGTGCAAGCCGTATGTTGTGAAAATGCATATATGTACACGCGCTTATGTATGTAGCATGTATGTGCATATGTGAATAGTTATATGTATAAATAATTGTGTATATATGTGTTTATTGCTCAATATGCTCTACTAAGCTGCTTTCATGTACTCCGATATGGACCGATCACTAGCCAATGTAGGCTAACGGTCCAGATATTTTGTAATCTTTTCTTTGGTTTATAATACAAATCAGATTGATTGAGAAAAGAAAACCATTCCAAAAAAATAGAAAGTGTGCGTGTGCCTCCTCTCGTTCAGTCTTTGGAATGTCCGCTGGATGGCGGTGCTTCTATATGATGAATATATTGTTACGCATGCCTTGGAAGAAAAAGAAGATGGGTGAACGTGCTGACTGCCCCAAGAGCTGGAGGAAGAAAAGAAGACGACGAGACTGCGATCATCAGCCTGTTGGCCGCTCCGGCGCTTCTCTTCGCGACCAAAATAAACGGCCCCCTTCAGCCGTATACGTCCTGGTCCTCCTTGTGCGTAACAGATTGGTGGAAGCGTGCTGGGTAAGACAAGCCCAACGACGGGAGCTTCACTACCTGGACTACGCCGCAGCCGCCGCCTTGCCGGACTCCCGCCTGCACCGATCGTAATGGCCCAAGATCACCCATCTAACGCTTCAAGGCCAACTCCAATGGGTTCCGTGCCCTACTACCGAGTCCCGCCAACCTTTGGAGGAAAATCGGGAGAGGATGTCGACGCGTGGCTCGTCCAGTACAAGCGAGTCAGCAAGTCCAACGGCTGGGATGCCGCCGCTCAGCTAAGCAATGCGGTCTTCTGCCTTACGGATACTGCGCTCGTGTGGTATGAAAACCACGAGGACACACTGACGACGTGGGACGTTTTTGTTGCAGAGCTGAAAGCGTGTTTCGGCGACTCCAGCGTCAAAAGGAAGCGGGCAGAGCAGACATTGTCTCAACGCGCGCAGCTTCCAGGTGAGACATGTACCACGTATATAGAGGATGTGCTGAAGCTCTGCAAGGTGGTCAATGATCAGATGTCAGAAGACGACAAAGTAGGGCATTTGCTGAAAGGCATAGCCGAAGATGTATATAATTTTCTAATCGGAAAAGAGCACCTGAGCTCGGTGTCCGACGTGATTCGGCATTGCCGAACTTTCGAACAGCTGAAAATGCGCAGGATTGCTCCAAAGTTCGGCCGGCTCACAAATGTTACAACGGTTGCCAGCATCGACACGAGCACCTGCCCAGACCTGTCCTCGACGATTCGAGAGATTGTTCGCGAAGAACTTTTTCGCTATAGAGAACAGACGCATTCAGCAGTTGATCACCATTCTGTAAACGACCAACATTCGGTATATGTGCCACGTGAGGCTGTGACTGCGCCGCCGCCTTCTACGACCCCTTGGCAATCGATGGTTAGTGCAGCAGCTGTTGAGTACAGCGCACCCCCACAGCCAAGAAGAGCACCACGGTTGCCAGCTCCTCGCCATGACCGACGCCCCCAGCGTCCGCCTTCTTCACGACGCCCAGTCTATCCCTATGATATACGGAACGAACCGACCCACTCCGCCAGAGAAGACGATGTTCGATTCATCGACGAACAAAGAGAGTTTCGGCCTCTCCCAGTTTGCTACTCCTGTGGTGTACCAGGACATATTTCGCGATTTTGCAACCGTCGACGTGTAGCCCCACGGTATGGCTACCCACCAAACTTTGCACGGCCTTCCGAACGACTTCGAGATGACCCGCGAGCAACGTGCTATGGCCCACCACAACACTTCACACGATCGTCTGATCGACCGTACGATGACCCTAATGCAACACACCTGCTGCCTCGCGACGACTACTGGACACGCAGCTTCCGGAACCACTCCCCTACATCTGACAGGAGCTTGACGCCTCCACCGCCTCGTGTTCCCCGTTCTCCTTCACCACGGCGCCGCAACACGTCTCCTCTGCCACAGGAAAACTAGCAAGCGCGGCCGATGGAGGTGAGGTCGCCGGAGACGTGCTAACATCAGAAATACCTCCTGTGTTGATGCTCAAGAACAAAGTACGTGTTTTTGTTGACGGTGTGCCTGTGATGGCTTTGGTGGATACGGGGGCAACCATTTCGGTCATGAGTGCGTGTTTTAAAGATACCTTGGGGCGGAAGGTATTATTTAGGTGGAATCAAGCTGCGAAGTTTTGCGGAGTGAGTGGGGAGGCACTGCATCCTGTTGGTGTGTGTCAAGCTAACGTATTTCTCGGAGGCCGTGTTATCCCAACGGAGTTCGTGATTATTCCGCAGGCGACACATGATGTTATTTTGGGTATGGACTTTTTGAGGGAGTGTGGTGCGACTGTCGACTGCCGCACAGGAACAATAGTCTTGAGTGATCACGTTCCGCCAGCACTCTTGGAAAACCCTGTGGATGGTGAGACGGCATTGTGTGTCTGTGGCGACACTATCATACCACCGTTATCAACCGTTCGTGTACCTGTTGGTTGCAGCGACAGCTATTCCGCCAGCTTTGATGCCAACGTAGAACCAGTGTACACCAACTGCATGAAAAAGAATGTGTTGATCCCACATTGTGTGGTGTCGATCAGACGTGGACGCGCTGGTTTATGGACTGTCAATTGCTCTACAGAACCCGTGATGTTACCAGATGGTCTAAAGTTAGCCGTCGTGAGTGGACAACACGAGGCCTTGCTGGTGACCGAGCTTAGAGATGCGCCGGAAGAGCATCGTAGTCACAGTTTCGAAACGGCTCTTCTGCCAATGGTGAATAAGTCGCTGAGCACAAGTGAACGCCGAACATTGGTCAATGTACTTTCGAAGCACGTCTCTGCATTCGACTTTGCGCAGAAAGACAAAGCGCCCCTAATCCCTGCTTCTCGAACATGTCACACTATCAACACGGGTTTGGCCAATCCGATTAGACAAAAGCCATACCGTGTTTCGCCATCCGAGAGGCGGATTATTAATGAGCAGGTGAACGAAATGATTGAAAACGGTATCATTCAAGAGTCAGTAAGTCCATGGGCAGCTCCAGTAATTCTCGTTAAAAAGAAAGACGGATCCTGGAGATTTTGCGTCGATTATCGCCGATTGAATGCTGTAACAAAAAAAGACGTGTACCCACTTCCACGTATTGATGATGCCATAGACTGTCTGCATTCGGCCTCTTACTTTTCCTCTGTAGACTTAAGATCGGGCTACTGGCAAATTCCCATGCATCCTGAAGATAAAGAAAAGACAGCCTTTGTAACACCTGACGGCCTTTTTGAATTCAACGTGATGCCATTTGGACTGTGCAACGCGCCGACGACATTCGAGCGATTTATGGACACTGTTCTTCGTGGCTTGAAGTGGAGCATTTGCATGTGCTATCTCGACGACGTCGTCATCTTTGGCCGCACCTTCAGCGAACACAATTCACGTCTTGATACTGTACTGACTTGCATAAGAAACGCTGGCCTTGTTCTTAACTCAAAGAAATGCCACTTCGGAGACCGACAAACCCTTGTTCTCGGGCACCTAGTCGATCAGGAGGGCATCCGTCCAGATCCCCAAAAGACAGCAGCCGTTGAAGCATTCAATGTGCCGCGCTCTGTGAAGGAGCTCCGCAGTTTTTTTGGGCTTTGCTCCTATTTTCGCCGCTTTATACCCAAATTTGCCGATGTCGCGTATCCGCTGACATGTTTGCTACGGAAGAATACTCCCTTCGAGTGGACTCCGGAGTGCGACTCCTCTTTTCGTCAACTGAAGTTCCTCCTGACGTCGCGGCCTGTTCTTCAACACTTCAACCCATCAGCTCCAACCGAACTGCACACAGATGCCAGCGGCGTAGGAATTGGTGCCGTCCTAGTTCAACGCTATGGTAACCGCGAGCACGTGATTGCATACGCAAGTCGCTCCTTGAGTAGGCCCGAACAGAATTACACTGTAACAGAACAAGAATGCCTCGCGGTAGTATTTGCGATTCAGCGGTTTCGGTCTTACTTATACGGACGCCCTTTTACAGTTGTCACCGACCACCACTCATTGTGTTGGCTCGTCAACCTTCGGGATCCTTGCGGCCGTCTAGCGCGCTGGGCACTTCGGCTCCAAGAGTATAACTTCATAGTCTCGTACAAAAGTGGTCGACGACACGCCGACGCAGATTGCCTTTCGCGCATGCCACTGAGCACTACAGAGTGTGACGCCGATGACCTCGATCACCTCGTAGCTTCTGTGTCACCGAAGTTTCCCGACCTCAGTACTTTCAAAGATGAACAGCGAAAGGACACCAGGCTATCATCGCTTTGCACAGCTCCTACGGCATGCCATTTCTGTGTACGCAACGGACTCCTATATAAGAAGAACTTTTCCAGCACTGGTGCACGTTTCCTCCTGGTAGTGCCAGAAACCCTTCGGACAGCGATTTTAGGTGTGATGCACGATGATCCTACGTCCGGACATTTAGGTTCTGCGCGGACGCTTTACCGTGCTAAGGAACGCTTTTATTGGCCAGGAATGCGACAGTCAGTCGAGGCGTATGTGGCCAGCTGCACACAGTGTCAACGCCACAAACACCCGTCTACTGCTCCGGCTGGTTTTCTACAGCCCTTGCCACCTCCAAGCACACCTTTCCAACAGGTGGGCATTGACCTCATGGGCCCTTTTCCAAAGTCGGCTAAGGGAAATCGCTGGATAATTGTATGTGTCGATTACCTCACGCGCTACTGCGAGACGGCGGCCATACCAACCGCAACTGCCAGCGACGTCTCTGTGTTCCTGCTGCAGCACGTTATCCTCCGACATGGCCCACCTCAGGTGATCATCAGTGATCGTGGGCGACAATTTACGGCAGACATAGTAGAAGAGCTGCTTCGATTGAGTGAGTCCCGCCTTCGTCGCTCGTCGCCATACCATCCGCACACAAATGGGCTCACGGAGCGTACCAACCGAACAATTGTAAACATGCTCTCTATGTATGTGGCATCCGATCACAAGAACTGGGATGACGTGTTACCATTTATAACGTACGCGTTCAATACCGCTAAGCACGAGACAACAGGCTATAGCCCCTTTTTCTTGATGTACGCACGACCGCCACGGTACACACTCGACACAGTTTTGCCATTCTCGGCGCACGAGAACCTCTCAGTCACCGAAATCCTCTGCCTTGCAGAAGAAGCGCGTCGTATTGCTCGTCTACGCACTTTGGCATCACAGGAAAAATCGAAGGTACGCTATGACGTCCGCCACCGGCCTGTAACTTACCACCCAGGCGACTTAGTGTGGCTGTGGACTCCGGTACGAAGACGCGGGTTATGCCAAAAGTTCTTGGCCACATACGACGGACCGTTTGTCGTTCTCGACAAAATCACGGAAGTCACATACACAATAGCTCGCCTCACGAGAAGTGGTAGAAGAGCCGCTAAAACCCAAGTAGTCCATGTCGCTCGACTAAAGTTGTACACACCAAGGTGAATCGGTTACCTCGCCCGGCGGGCTTCGTCTGCGAGGGGAGGAATGTTACGCATGCCTTGGAAGAAAAAGAAGATGGGTGAACATGCTGACTGCCCCAAGAGCTGGAGGAAGAAAAGAAGACGACGAGACTGCGATCATCAGCCTGTTGGCCGCTCCGGCGCTTCTCTTCGCGACCAAAATAAACGGCCCCCTTCAGCCGTATACGTCCTGGTCCTCCTTGTGCGTAACAATATGATGGAAAGATGCGAGATGGTGGTACTTGCCGTACTGCTTGAATAGGTGGACGAACGGACACACAGACAGATGCATGGACGGACGCACGGATGGCTGCACCGATGGATGGACGCATGGACGGACGCAGGGGCGGATGCATGGACGAACGCAGGGACGGACGCACAGATGGGCGTGCGGACGCACGAACAGACGCACGCACGGACGGGCGGATGGACGCACGGGCGGCCGCACAGACGCACGCATGGATGGACAAAAGCAAGAACGAATGGACGGACGGAAGCTTCGCCCCGCTATCCATCATTCACTCCGTGGATATGCTGCCATTTTTTACCGCGAATCACGGCGAGTCTATAATCGGCCCCCGTTTCCCATGCGTTCGCATTCTTGCGCTTTCAGCGTCCTGCAGACGCCACCCGTGTTCGAGCGTTCATAAAGCTAATTTATCTTACCGAGAAGGGGTAGACGCCACAGCTATAAAGTCTTGCTTACTATGCCTGCAAAGAATACTATCAGTCAGTAGAAATCATAATTGTCCCCATCATGATCCACTGCAGAGCGAAGGGGTCTCTGTGTTTAGATAAAGTGCTTAGCGATTTAGACTTCTTGGTACTCTGCTATGGGAGAGCGTAAGGCCGTAGCGTGTGCCTCACATTGGATGAGGCTCGTGTTTAGGAAGAGCTTTCAACGATTAATAGTGCATAGTACTACACTATGGGAGAACATAAAGCCATCCCAACTACGAGCCAAAGCAAGACGAATCAGGATCACTATGTGTGTAGAAGAAGTGGTTAACAATTTTGAGTACCTGGTACTCTACTATAAGAAAGCATAAAGCCTTTCCGGTGATGCACTGCACCCGACCATTGGCGGAAAGCAGTGCGTTTAGAAGAAGTGGTTAACGATTTACAGTACTTGGTACTCTACTATGGGAGAGCTGAAAGCCGTCCCACGTGCCGGAAAGTTCAGCCGCACAATTAATGCATTTGTGTTTAGAAAAAGTGGTCAACAATTTCGAGTACTAAGTACTCGACTATGGGAGAGCCTAAAGCCGTCCCAGAACTAGAACAAGCAGTGATGATCGCTTTTATGGGGGGGGGGGTGTAAAAAGAGGGTAACGATTTAGAGTACTTGGTACTCAACTATGGGAGAGCATAAAGCCGTCCCGACCTGTGGGGTAAGCACACTTGCTTTACAACCATCATCATGGCTATGCGGGGAAAACGTAAGACTGCATGATGTTAGCACGCTCTACATCAAAGGGCCCCCCATGTTTGCTCTGGTGTCTCTCTGGTTTTGTCAGCATATCTAAAGCTAGGGATAACACCAGCCGTCATCGCAAATCGCTAGCTGAGGTATCATTTAGGTGTTCTTGATATCGTTTAGGTGTTCTTGATATTACCTGATTGATATACTATCAATCAGGTAAAAGAGAAATGCTCAGAGTATAACCAACCACTATACATAGCCTTCATAGATTACGAGAAGGCGTTTGATTCAGTAGAAATATCAGCCGTCATGCAAACACTGCGGAATCAGGGTGTAGATGAAGTATATATAAACATTCTGGAAGAAATCTGCAGGGGATCAACTGCTACCATAGTGCTTCATAAAGAAGGCAACAGAATACCAATCAAGAAGGGTGTAAGGCAGGGGGACACAATTTCCCCAATGCTATTTACCGCGTGCTTACAGGGGGTTTTCAGAAGCCTAGAATGGGAACAGTTAGGGATAAGAGTCAATGGAGAATACCTTAGTAACCTGCGCTTCGCCGATGACATTGCATTGCTGAGTAACTCGGGGGACGAATTGCAACTAATGATTACGGAGTTAGACAAGGAGAGCAGAAAGGTGGGTCTTAAAATTAATCTGCAGAAAACGAAAGTAATGTACAACAACCTCGGCGAGGAGCAGCGCTTCGAGATGGGTAATAGTGCACTTGAAGTTGTAAAAGACTATGTCTACTTAGGGCAGGTAATAACCGCAGAGCCGAACCACGAGATTGAAGTAACTAGAAGAATAAGAATGGGGTGGAGCACATTCGGCAAGCACTCTCAAATTATGACAGGTAGACTGCCACTATCCCTCAAGAGGAAGGTATATAACAGCTGTATCTTGCCGGTACTTAGCTACGGAGCAGAAACCTGGAGACTTACAAAGAGGGTTCAGCTTAAATTGAGGACGACGCAGCGAGCAATGGAAAGAAAAATGGTAGGTGTAACCTTAAGAGAAAAGAAGAGAGCAGAGTGGATTAGGGAACAAACGGGGGTTAAGGATATCATAGCTGAAATCAAGAAGAAGAAATGGACATGGGCAGGGCATGTAGCGCGTAGACAGGATAACCGCTGGTCATTAAGGGTAACTGACTGGATTCCCAGAGAAGGGAAGCGGGTTAGGGGGAGACAGAAGGTTAGGTGGGCAGATGAGATTAAGAAGTTTGCGGGTATAAATTGGCAGCAGCAAGCACAGGACCGGGTTAACTGGCGGAACATGGGAGAGGCCTTTGTCCTGCAGTGGACGTAGTCAGGCTGATGATGATGATGATGATGATGATATCGTTTAATCTAACATCAATAAAAGCAGAGTTTGGAGCATGCGTATTTGTAAATGTTGTGAGAGTGATTTAAAAACTACAAGAGAAAGCATTTTGAAAGATTCCAGGCTGTGATTAGACACCGGATCCAAACGTTTCAGCTTGGCTGATTAACAATGGTCGCGCGTGGGCAGTGATTTTCCACAGACGATACTATTTTCGGGGATACTTGAGCGCAGTAATTTTGTTTTGTCTGTATGTGCATTTTTCCGTCTGTCAGTCGCACGATTGAGCCACCCGACCGAAGTCTAAGCACTTGCTCAACCCCAAGCCCTCTTGAACTGGTGGCATCAGTTCATACTTGTGAACATTGTCGGTCGAAGAGCAAATATTACGCGTATCCGAGGCTCAGCATCAGTGCGTACGCGTTAGGTGATCGTGTTCCTTAAATAGAAAATACATAAATACGTGATGATAAAGACCCTAGTGTTGCTAACGTTGTGCTGAAAATGCGACGCTATGCACGAAAAGGACGGCCGGCAGAAGACTTTCGTCTTCCGACATTTGCAGCGAAGTGCGCAAATGCGCAGTCATTCTTTTTTTTTTTATTTCATCGCTCCATATAACTCGTTGCCATCCCGTTTTTCTGATTCCTCTGTATCCCCCCCGTATCACTCCGACCGGTCCCCTGTTGGCTCATTTCTCTAGCCTAATGTCACCCATAAAATATGGGCTGCCCTCGTTTGTTCTCCGTCTATTATATACTGCAGTGGAAGCATAACCACCTCTACTGTATGATGAGTGACAGTTTCGAGCCTTCGCTTTTGTATTCCTCGCAGCATGACAAGTGTCTTGCTCTAGTTTCTACCTTTTTTCTTTAATCCTTGGAAACGTAAAACCATCACAGTACACCCACATGGGCACATCCCAGCTTTTCAACAATCGTTGAGTTTCGAAAAAAAAAATCCTTAAATAAGAAATTTGCGTTTGGTGCGCGCAAACCACGCTCCCTTTTGCATCTATGTCGACCCTCAGCGCTCCAGTTTGCGCACTACACACTCCAGCAGCTCTTTGTTCCAGGCGCGCCTCAGTGAACCACAGTGAAAAAAATCCCCGCCGGTGCCGCGTCCCAGAACTGTCATGGCGGCATTCGACGTAGACAACCGCCACCGTATAGCGCCCGCTCCTCCTATACTCAAGGTTTCTGCGCGTTTGTCGTTGTTTCTTTGGATGGCTGTACGAATGAGCGTTCCGTCGTGCACTTCGAATTTTCGAGCAACACCGCGACGAGACGACAAACGAATCTCCGCGAAAAGAAACAAAACGGAGAACTGTTTCTTAGATGAAGAACAAACAAATCCAATTGTTTGCTCGCGCGTGCGTGCCCTCAAGAATGTAGCGGAACCACGAAAGTAATAATAATCGGAGTGGCGGTGATGACACGTATCCTGCCCCGCCGCGGTGGTCTAGTGGCTAAGGTACTCGGCTGCTGACCCGCAGGGCGCGGGTTCGAATCCCGGCTGCGGCGGCTGCATTTCCGATGGAGGCGGAAATGTTGTAGGCCCGTGTGCTCAGATTTGGGTGCACGTTAAAGAACCCCAGGTGGTCAAAATTTCCGGAGCACTCCACTACGGCGTCTCTCATAATCATATCGTGGTTTTGGGACGTTAAACCCCACAAATGAATCAATCAATCAATCAATGACACGTATCGGTTAGGCACGCCTTTCCGTTGAGAAAACAAGCATTGGCTGACTTGGTCACGACTTGGAGGGCAAGAGAACGATAGCCTCTGTGGAGGCCTTGTTATAACGGGTAAATATATGTCGTCGTGACGGGGCGAACGGAAACGGGGGTGCAATTGTGAGCTGCACTGAGGGCAGATGTGTGAAAATCGCAACGTTACATTACCATCAAACTGGTTATTGGAAGGAAGGAAGGAAGCAACAAAAGGGACAAGGCAGGGAGGTCAACCAGAAAATCAACCGGTCAACAGGTTGGCTACCCTACACTGGAGGATTGAGTTAGGGGACAAGAAGGCTCAGAAAGAGGGAAGAGAAGGAAAAGAAAAAGGGAGCGACTGACAGTAATTTCACTGCAGCGGGCAACAAGAATGTCTCGTTGTGTACCCCTCGATGTATACAACGGCAATCCGCCTTTTCCATTATCCTGTGCTGCCCTCCGGCGTTTTGGTGGCGTTTTAGTAGGGAGAACTGGCATTGCTATAACGGTGACCTCCGAGACCTGAAGGCGTTTCGCGTCACTTCTCCTCGCAGAAGGCTGCCAGAAGCATCGTGAAAACAGGCGCAGTGATTCGAAGCGAGTGTATTCAAGCATCCTCCTCAGCGATTGCGAGGCATTGTGTTCTGCAAAAGAGAGTGTAACAGGTATTGCAAGTACCCCCCTGCGGTGTACCGGTGGTTACGGCGGTGGACTGCTGATTCGAAGGTCGCGGGATCCAATCCCTGTCGTTGCGCCCTAATTTAGATGGAGGGGAAACGCTAGGGGCCTGTCTGCTTAAATTTAAGTGCCTGTTAAAGAACTCCAGGTGGTCGAAACTTACAATGTCCTCCTCTACTACGGTGTCCCTCGTTATCATATCGATATTTCCGTACTTTAAACACTATATTATTATTATTATTATTATTATTATTATTATTATTATTATTATTATTATTATTATTGCACGTAGTTTATTTTTGCCCTAAGCTTTCGTAGACATTACACAACTAGAGCACTCAGACGGATTGTTCTGGCAATATATATCTACAAAAAAAAAGTGTGAGAGCAATAGCTGCAGTTCAACAGGGAATGTCGAGATACAGAGAAGAACCGATAAGAATCTACAAAATGCCGTGCCGTGTTCTTTCAAGAGAGCCTGTCAGTAAACCGAGGCTGGTGCATCATCCTAAGCTGCAATCATTCCCTTCTTCCACTTTCTCTATCACACGCACGAGCGCTCACTGAGCTGATTCACAGTGTACTTCTTAAAACGTATATCCTAAGAGGCGGAATGGACGGCTAATCGTGAAATTCTTCCTCGCTTCACCTGCAGTGCTCCTTGGACAAACTGAATTTCCGACTGAAACAAACAGAAACCCCACAAAATCCCACTGGCTTGCCTGGCAAGCATGTACGTACGCGCATACAACTTTACACACCGTCATACGAAAGAGAACAACAACACAAAAAAAATTGAGGAGAGACGCACAACGCCTCACTGACCTCGAAGGCGCAGCAGCCCTTCGATAAGCGATATCGACGGGGTTCAAGCTCGCTCAACCACAACCGACCCCATCGCCGTGTGCGAGCCGTCTTCGGGTGATGTAGCTCGAAGCGCGGAGTGCGTGGAAGAATATGGCGCATGCTGAACGATAGACCACCCATGTGGAGCGTACGGTGCTGACCAGGCGTTAAGGGCCGATGCTGCTCTTCTTTCTTCTTTTAGATGCGGAGCATCTAATACTCGAGGCTTGTAGTGCGGCGCCGTCCGCAAGCTTCCTCCTCCTTCTTCCACCATCTGTGCATCCCTTCCTCCTCTACACACCGCGTGCGCTTCTCCTCTTCACGAAAATTCGCTAGCTGTATAATGTAGCGCGCATGTGCCGTCACGCTTCGAGAACATCGGCAGCTGACGCGCGCGCATGCGCCGTCGCGCTTCGAGAACATCGGCAGCTGACGCGCGCGCATGCGCCGTTGCGCTTCTCCCCCTTCTCGAACATTCGACAGCTGACAGTGCATGCGCCGTCGCGCTGTATATATACTCAAGGTCGGCGCTCGCTCGCTCAGTTGCCGCTCGTCGGTTGGTTTGTACGGCGCGTCGACGTCCAAGGTCGCGGTGAAATGAATTCCAACGAATCCACAAACACAATGATCGACGTCCCTTCGACCAGCGCCGCTTTTTCGCATACGTGTGTACGTGTTCACTCATTTAACACCCCCTCCTACAACCACGTTAACCAATTAAGCCATCGACCCAAGTAAGTCGCAATTTAACACCCCATTTCACAACCACGTTAACCAATTTAGCCATCGACCCAAGTAAGTCGCACTTTAACACCCCGTTAACCAATTATATGCTCCGCATCCTCCTCAGTGTTCCCCCGAGGGAAGCTGCGGGCAATTTTTTTTGTTCACGGTGTTCAGGAACGAGTGGCGAGAAGTCACGAGGACTTCTATGCCTGACACGACACCTTGGAGTTTTTTGAAAGCTAACTTGAGGGGACGCTGGTGCTGCCATCGTTCAGCCACCGTGGAAATGATTGACAGTACGCAAATTTGCCGAGTCTTCGCGTTTGCGGCTTGCGACACACTTCTGGCTTTGTTTGTTGCTTTGTTTTGGTTTTGTTTCGTATAAGAGATCGAACCACTGTGATCTTCGCGACTCGAGTCGAATCGGTGACACTAAAAGGTTCGGGTTGTGAAGTGCAATTGCTAAACCTTTGCTGTTTGTTCTCTCGCGAAGAAGTGGCTTCAAGCCGCGCGAAGCCAAATGGAGCCTAAAAAACGAATATAAGACTAATTCGTGTACTACCAATCATTCCCATGCTGACTGAAGAGCTGTGCGTTGCAGTTCCCGTAGACACTAGCCCCTAGAGTTCCCTCTATAGTACACTTATAGGAAATCATATGGATAACACAGTGGCATAAACCACTCCCCCCCTTTCCATCTATCTTTTGAAAATTATCTGCGCCCTTGTAGTTTCGTACTGCCTCGGGGATCAGAAGCACTGCATGTTTGCTGCGCCTTACGTGGTTTCGCAGGGCCTCCGGGATCGGCACACTTTTATTCGAGCGCCAATGTCTTGCGACGACGCCATCATGATTCGTCATAGTGACGTGACAATGAAGTCTAAAATTTTGGCAACCTGTGACACTGTGATGACGTCATCTGGTGATTTCATCACATCATGATGATCTTTCGCACCACTCTTGTAGACTCGGACTCTCACTACTCGAGTTTGGTGGAACATTTAAGGCCTTCGCCTTCATAAACACAATAGTTTTTTTTAATTAGAGCCAGACAAAAGATTGATCATATGGTCATCCTATTTGAAGTAAGCCGACGGCAAGTGCAACCAAGGTCCTGATTGGAGGCACTTACGATCTGTAATTTGCACTAATTTATTGACAGCTTCATTCTTCTTTCCTCCCGCAGACGTGTGACTTGAAATTGTTAACATGTAAAAAAAAAACGGAAGCATAGGAAAGTGTCGTAGACAATACAATGAATTGTCTTGTATACCTCTTTTCCTTTTACCTCTGTCCATTTTTTAAAGCTCAGCTAATTTTCAAGTCGCACCTGATGACGTAAAGGAGAAAGCACCGAACACAATTCATCGTAACTTTGAACACAACGTACAATGGACACCGACTTCACAGTCGATGCGCGACATGTAGTAAATATATACACTATTAGTGATTAGGACTCTACATAAGAATACGTGCATAGCGAAAATATCGTACATGTCACGCCGTGCCAGCGGACTTAAAACGCGAGCAGTTACACCCAGGCCAGTCGTTCGACAATGCACATCCGGAATGCAGCGACAGACAACAAGGAAACAATCGGGACACATCCGGAATACAGAAGCAGCCTACGCGTGAGACCGCAGTCTTGTTTACTCCGAAGAGGACGCAATAAAACATGGGTACGCGGATCTTGGAGAACAATTACGTCGTGACGCACACCGTATAAGTGACTTGGGACGCCCACAAGAGTGGCCCCCCGCAAGTAGCTCATAAAAAGAGAAAAACTTTGTACGATTGCGAACGAGGAAAAAGAAATCGCACGACACCTGGTGTTTCACACAAACTTAAAACGACTCGGCTGTTCGAAATCCGAGAATCTGCAGGCTCGTTCGAATGAGTCGGCGTAAAAGCGGAAGAGAGTCGTGCACGCGTGTATTCGAGTCTGATGGCGATGCTTACAACAGTCTTTGTTTTCTTGTTTATTTGACGATGACAGTGCTCATTCGTCCAGCCAATCAGTTTTGTTAATGAGCGTCAGGAAGATTAATCGTTATAAAAGCGACGTCCAAACTTTCTAAATTATCAGATGACTCAATTACTGGACTGAGATTGATATAAGATACTGTTTCTGTTACAACATCCGGTACATTGCTTTAGCCAGCGTTCGTTCAGCGGTATCCGACGCCAACCAACTAGCCAGTGCTTGTTAGCCAGCGTTCATTCGGCGGTATTCAACACCGACCAACTAGTCAGTGCCGGTTGTATCTGAGTAAACATATAGTAGTTCAATTTGAACAGTAGTAAGACACCTTCCAATGCAGGTTTGTTGGGTGGGGTATAGTGGGAGAGCTGGTCCCGGAAATGTCTCTATATGTTAGAACAATACGCGCGCACACGCACGCAAGCCCACACGCACGCGTGTAATTTTTCGCTTCAGTCCTTGTAGTTTCGTACATTGAACAAATTTTCCGTTTTATACGACACCGAGACACTAACGCAGTAGCGGACACTATGGAGAGTCGGCCTTCTGGAGAGTAATTTCATTAGCACAATAATACACGCATATCAATCTCATCCACGGTACATCTCTTTAGCACCCTCCCCGAGGTGCTCTGTTCTCAGGGGGGCAAGCGAGAAGTGGTCAGTAATTACTGTGCCTGCGTAGAAACTGATTGCGTGCACTTAAAAGATGTGCCCTCCGTTAAAATTTGCATTTAATTTTTTTTTTTTGGGGGGGGGGGGAAGGTGACGAGGGGCGATTTGTCAGTGCAACGACCGTCAATAAACTTTGTCTTCGTTTCCTTCATCCTGTGTCTCCCAATTTCGAAACATGTGGGTAGGCTTGTACAGCGCGATAAAATGCAGCAACCTACCTCTTAGTCAAAACATGTCGTCGCATTTAGGGTAGGCTCTCGCGGCAGAAATCGGAACTGCCACTGTACAGGCCCAAGCGCAGGAGCCCCAAACCGAGAGGGTGGAAGCCATTAGAGGATATCGACATACTCTTATAGGACAGGTGAGGGCAGCTTGATTCCCAGGATGGACTCCCTCCGGGTTCTCGGTATGACCATCCAGTCGAACGGCTCCAATAGCCTGACGTTTACGAGTCTCGCCAGAAAGACTGACAATGCCATCAGACTAATAAGAAGGGTCGCCAACAGGCAACTAGCACTTGGAGAAGATAACCTCGTAAGGTTAGTGCACACCTTTCTAATGTGCCATTTCACCTACGTTGCAGCCATGCACAACTGGCAGAGGTCGGAGCGTGATAAGCACAACACGTTAAGGAGAAAAGCCACCAAGAGAGCTCTCGGGCTTCCCATTTGCACAAGGTTGGACAGACTGTGCCGTCTCGGCACGCACAACAAGCTGGAAGAAATTGCAGAGGCACAGGAGAGGGCGCCATCAGCCAGGATGTTTACCACGCGTTCCGGTAGAAACATCCTGCGGGAACTGGCCGAGATTCCACCGATAGTGGTCAATTCTCGCTTCTGCAGCATTCTTCGTCAACACCAAGAACAAACTGCCGTTGTCCTCATTCCAAGAAACGTCCACCGGGAGCATAAAGAAGGTAGAAGACGGGCCAGGGCAAAGGCTCTATTACAAAGTACTCAGGAACATGCCAGGCACTACTCCTTCGTTGATGCGGCACGATATCCAGAGGGGAAGGCGTATGCGGCAGCGAGCATCAACCACGAGGAGAGTATCACCAACTCGACTGTGGTCCGGACCACGGTGGCTGAAGCAGCAGAGCAAGAGGCGATTGCGTTCACCTTGCTGGATAACAGGAGGTCCACAATTTACAAGGACTCGAGATCGGCGGTCCGAGCATTTACCAAGGGAACAATATCGGGATCAGCTTTGCGAATTCCTCGGGACAAAGACATGGAGCCACGCACACTCGTTTGGTTCCCAGCTCATATGGTACGCATTGAGGGAGCCCCACCCAATCTCAACGAGTCGGCCCACATAGCTGCGCGAGGACTAGTAAACCGCGTAGCTAACGGGGGCGTGGCGCTGATGTTCTGGAGAACCGTGATACTCCCATCTCGTATAACCAACTCACCAAATAGTTTTACCTGGCGCGGAGACGATACCCTCCTCCACACAGTAAATTAAGCAGACCTCTGGCTCTGACACTCAGGCTTCTTCAGGTCGGGGCGTATACCCTAACACCGCGCTGTCGAACAAACTTTGTCCCGAAATACAGCCATCTAATAATACATGTTCCTTCTGCGGCGATATAGCTAACTTAGAGCATATGCTCTGGCGATGCCCCGCGTTACACTGTGGGGAAATAATCTCGCCGTCCAAATGAGAGGTTGCTATTACAATCTCCGGACTTAAACGACAGTTATGGGCAGTCCACCGGGCCCGCGACGCAGCAGAGAGACATGGTCTTCCTGTCCCTGCGTGGGAGCGTCGCGCAACGTGCTAAAGCGCGTTCCAAAGGACCAAATAAAGCTCATCCATCCATCCGTCCATCGCTCAAAAACTGGCCGCGAGAAAAAGAACACCCTGGCTCAGCCATCTTCGCTCACAAAGACAAACAAAGAAATAATAAACACCGCAAAACACACACACAAAAAGAAAAAAGAAAACATAGAAGTCACGAGAACTCCTTACAATGACAGAGAGCTGGCTTTTGAAAAAGCGCTCAAAATTTGGCGTGCGTCTTCGGGTTGTCCTACGCGCGGGACAGAAACTGGTTTACATAAACGCAGTGCGCCTGGGTAAACCGGGCAAATCTACGCAACCTGTTTTCGCATCGCGGGCAGTCTGATGAACCATACGCATTAGGAGCTCCATGAAAAAGCGTCAGAGCACGATAATATTCACTGGCCGAAAATAAACAAGGGCTAAAACGTAATTGGTGTTAGCGTAGGAATAGTTGTTATACGTTCAGCGTGCTTGAATGCATAACGCGTACTTTTCTTTCTGTATTTGGGACGTATGCTTATTAATATAACTCTTGCACAATGCGGTAAGAAGCCTGTAAGGGGCTATAAATGAATAAATAAATGAATAACTGAATAAACCGAGTCAATGGAATATGTTAAGATGCCCTCCGGTATTTATTTAACCGACTGCATTTCGCGCTACCCTATGCCATAAGAATGCAGCTGGTGACACCGGTATGTATATATCTCTTTAAGGCATCGCACAAAGGGTAAACACCGCACAAATCAAGACACCGTGACATTGTTGGGTACCGATGGTGACCTGTAGATAAACCATAGCCGCGGACCGACGGCAGTTCGGAAGTACTTGAGCGTTCCGTTTGTCTATCCATATCGGTTCAGTACTTCATTGACGAGACGGAGCTCGTAGTGAGCCATCCCGAACTTGTTTGTTTCATTTATGGGGCGAAGCTAATTATGGCGTCACCCGATCGTTCCGTTATCGTTTGTAACCACCGGCGACACATACCCGAGAGATCGGTCCTTAGAATGTCCGCCGGATGGCGGTACTTGAGTATGATGAATACATGATGAAAAGGTGTGAGATGGCGGTACTTGAAGTGTTCACTAGATAGGCGGACGGACGGACTGATGGACGCATGAACGGACGGACAGACAGAGATGCGGGCGCATGGACAGATGGACAGATGGGGGATAGCCACACGAACAGACACACGGACTGACGGACAGACATACAAATGAACGAACTGATGGACGGCATAACGGATGAATGGACGGGCGCATGGATGGTGGCACGGACGGATGGAAGCACCGACGTCTCATGAACGGGCGAACACAAGGACGGATGCATGGACGGACGGAAGCAAGAACGAATGAACATACTGATGCACGGACGGACTGACGAATGCTTCGCCCCACCAATCGTCATTCACTCCGTAGATATGCTGTGACTTTTTATTCGTTTTGTTATTTTATGGTATTCTCTAGCTGTGAGGCATTCCCAAATTTTTTAATGCGACAATATTTTACATTTATGCAACGTTTGTACATTGACGTTTACTAAAACGAGAGGGGCTAGTATACGAAATATTTATATTGTTCCTCATAATAATCTTTGTTATCAGTGTCTACTGCGACCACAGACGTTGCACAGCGGGAGTAGGGGGGAGTAAGCTTAAGAGAATTCGCCCCCCCCCTTACGCTCACATGGAGGGGTGAGTAACATGAGCTATGCTTCACCGCATGTTATGCAACGTATTATTACCGACTGCGACCAGGCATGAGTTATACAGCCAATGTGTGCTGTATTCCTCAAGCTTCGATCTTCTGCATCTTTTTTGCCTGAAGCCGGTTTCTCTTTGAATAATTGAGAGCAAACGAGATTGAATAGGGGAGGCTGCACGTTGGCGCAGATGTGACTGCGTTGAAATGCGTCACCCGACTGCGAACTGCCCTTTGTGGCATGGTTTAATTGGTGGCTTAGAGGATTCCTCGGAATTGACGTGGGCTCACCTGTTTTAAATGGAGCACGTACCGCCGCGTGAATCAGTGCGTCACTCCTTTCCGCTTCATCCTGGGAAAAATAAATAACGGCGTAAATGTTAGTCGCTACCTTGTGACGTCAGCTGGCATCACCAATGAAACGAACGAGATCCAGGGGCTATACAATTACTTCTTCACAGTATCCAGGTATTTAAAGATCATAATTGTAAATCATGAAATCAATCGGAATAATACAGATCAATCAGTTGATACTATTTCAAATTATTGACTAGAGATGAAACGCAGACCATGTTAACATTCATGATGAAAGCGAATGTAAAAGTTAGTCAAGGTTCGTCATGTATTGAACCCTACAGGCAACGCCAGCGAGCTTCAAGAAAAACAAAAAGCAGACTTCACGAGCTCTGACCAGTATTAGCAGTCGTTTCCTCAATGTCTGGGCACACTAGCTAGACTATAGTCTATAGTTAGCCGCCATTGAGCAGCATTTGGCCAGAACTGTAGCGACAGTATTCGCCAATGCTGATTAGTACTGGTAGTATGCATGGTAACACGGTAGAAATGCGGCCAGATATTGCCAAAGAATCAATGAATTATTCAATCCACCCTTGTCTGAATGTTGATTGAATAATAGCAATAATCAAGAAAAACAAAAAGCAGACTTCACGAGCTCTGACCAGTATTAGCAGTCGTTTCCTCAATGTCTGGGCACACTAGCTAGACTATAGTCTATAGTTAGCCGCCATTGAGCAGCATTTGGCCAGAACTATAGCGACAGTATTAGCCAATGCTGATTAGTACTAGTAGTATGCATGGTAACACGGTAGAAATACGGTCAGATATTGTCAAAGAATCAATGAATTATTCAATCAACCCTTGTCTGAATGTTGATTGAATAATAAGAATAATCAAGAAAAACAAAAAGCAGACTTCACGAGCTCTGACCAGTATTAGCAGTCGTTTCCTCAATGTCTGGGCACACTAGCTTGACTATAGTCTATAGTTAGCCGCCATTGAGCAGCATTTGGCCAGAACTATAGCGACAGTATTCGCCAATGCTGATTAGTACTAGTATGCATGGTAACACGGTAGAAATACGGTCCACTATTGTCAAAGAATCAATGAATTATTCAATCAACTATTGTCCTAATGTTGATTGAATAATAGGGTTGTCGTAGAAGTAAAAGCCGTGTTAGGCTTGACGAAATCGGCGTCAATCCTTGAGAAAATAACCCATCACAAAATATGAGTAGAATGAGCACAGAAAGGCAATGTCTTTAGAAAAAGAATTAGCGCAAGCGGGAACTTGCACACGATGAAAACAAAGAAGGCAAAATCTGAGTGCTAATTGATTCTTTCGTCCAATCGCTAAGGGTCATGCAGTAACGTTGAGTTCCACAATATCTTAGGCATAAGTTGAGAAAGCCGGTGCTAAGTGCATTTTTTTGCGCTTCGAAGTTCGAAACAACCGGTTCTTCGAATGTCAACGCAATTGACGCCACAAAAATCGACAATTTACATTCAATTTCAATTTCACTTAGGGCCGTCTGAGAAGAACATTGCCTGACGACTCGCTTTGTTTAGAACACCGATATATAACTTGACTTCGGACAGTAACTTCTTTAAAAACCACAGATTCATAGCTGTCTTGGTACAATAGGGTAGGCGTGAACCTTTAACGTACTACCACTTACGTTTCGCTCAAAAAAAAGAAAAGTGAAGAAAAAGTCATAATTAAACGCCCTTCACATGATATACATATACGCAGTAGTATAAGAGATGGGCTTCGAACGAGGCTTCAACAAGTACACAGCATCGACAGAGCCACCCTTTACGTGCTACATTATAAAATGACAACTCGATCGAAGAACTCGTTGTGGTCTTCGTAGAACCACCCACTAAATGACGCAAGCCTTCTTTCTACCATTACCCATCTAGTGCCCTGTTGGCTAACTACGCCCCGAAGAGAAGTTTCCTCGTTTACAGGTAAACGGGCGTTATCTGCGTGAAGATGAACAACCTTACTTTCTGGACGCTGTCTACAACGTATAGATGCGTGTAGCTAGTCACGAAAATCGGATATGCTAATGTGGCACAATGTTATGACTATGGTCTATCTATCTTTCTGTCCAGACTCTTTCGCAACCTCGAGTAGACACCCTATATGATGCGATAGAAGTTGGCTGAAGTCCAAACCGGTACAGGTATGTCGGTCTTTGCTATGGCAAAATAACCAGTTGTGGCTTCTTCAAGGAGTCTCTTCAAAGGCACGCTCTCAGATGAAACAGCTAGGAACCAGCAAGGGTTGCAATGGGGCCCGGTGATTGTGGTTAATGGTCTAGTTTTTTATTATAAATATAAGCAGCGTTTTGTGATGTCCTTATGTGCCTTCGCGCGTCCGTGTTTCCTTAAAAAGAGCCAGGAGTGCCAGCGTGAACGGAGCAAGTTCATTGAGACCTCCATCACCGGTAGGATTAGCTCGAAAATGCCAGCAGGGATCCGTCACCGAGCTCTTCCCTTGTCCTACATTACACCCGTAGCGACTGCGCCACCGCCCAGTCGGCGCGCCCGCAAGCGTACACTTACCTAACCAGTCCGGCTGCCTGAAGATTTACTTTCATGTTCCGTATTAACGAGTGTTTGCCAATCCTCTCAACCGCCGCCTTATAGCAACGCCGATTACTTCCTTGTTAACTAGTCAGGCGTAAACGAAGCGGCAGCCGTTGCCCGGATACTGTTGGTCGTTCAGCAAATCGGTAATTTCAGGGAGCACTTTGTCACGACTGGCACAGACGCGTACAACTATAGGTAAGACGCGCACCTAAACGTTACAGGTTAGAATAAATCATACCAAGGGCACGTGGAGTTTGTCGGAGTTTATCAGTACTTGCATTGATGCGCCGATTTGAGGTACTCGACTGTCGCCCCCCCCCCCCCACGGTCCGCCATGGTGGTGGAGTGGTTAAAGTGCTCGACGGCTGTTCTGAAAGTCGCTGTTTCGGCCAGGACAGTGGCGGTCGCGATTTTGATGGAGGCAAAATACAATAGGTGCGCGCGCTGTGCGATGCTAGTCAACGTTAAAGAACATGCGGAGTCCTTTGTTCCGACGCACCTCACAATCATACCGTGGTTTTGGCACGTCAGAAGTTAATAATATCGACTGTCGCCTCGCCAGCGAGGCAATCCTTCACAGGCCGGGCAAATAGTGCCCTTGACCGAGAAACCAGATGGAAGGAAAGATGCCGTTTGGAGATGCCCCTCGTTTGTCCTTACCGTATACAGATCGTGCCAATCTTTTTACCTTGTTAATGCGTTTGGAAGGCGGTGTTCTGTAGTTCGCTTTGTTGTCGTCAGGCGATACCACTGTCGGTGAAGCCACAATTTGTACCACGATAATTGCTTGATCTTTGAGATATGAGGCCAGTGGCCACTGGCTTAACATTTTGATAGAATTGAATAACTCCAATGTGAGCAGCTCTGTCCTGGGTAACTTAATGCCATCGTCGGCGAATTGCACTCGTGGAGGTCGCTACGATGACCGGATGAAACGGGGCACCGGGGTGATTTGATGAAGATGCCGTAAGTTTACCCGTCATGAAACTCAGTACAGTGTGAAAACACGGACATGAGATAATAGAACCAGATTGTGTCCGCGTCTTGTGTCCGTGTTTTGCGTGCCTTATACCGTCCTTCGTAATAAATTCCCACCTGATGCTCGGTCGTCATATGCCTCTATTTTCAAAGCGAACACTCGTTTCGATATCTGTGCCACTTGGTCGAGAAAAAAAAAAGACAGTACGAACGGCAAGCTGGGCGTTCACCGAAGACCACAGAAGACAGCATGAGTAACCGTCCGAAAGCTCCGCTAACCGCAGGACATAAAGAAGCGTGGCCTCTTTCGGTGACTCTCACTGCATTCTGAAAGTCCGTACACCAGGGGTCGCTTCAGCAACGCCCTCTCTGCGGGAGC
The DNA here is from genome assembly GCF_043290135.1 of Rhipicephalus microplus. NCBI lineage: Eukaryota > Metazoa > Arthropoda > Arachnida > Ixodida > Ixodidae > Rhipicephalus > Rhipicephalus microplus. The sequence goes on along the minus strand of NC_134709.1, from coordinate 26,342,606 downwards.
ACGCTCGCGCCAAATCAACACTCGAGCACGTCTACAGAATCCTAGATGACCCGACCTATACAGCACTGACGACGTCTTTGCCGAACGCATGTCTTCATAACCACAACGCTTCGCCTTGTCCAAGACACTGTGGGTGGTTTTATCGTTTTTCTTTTCATAGCGTAATAAATATAACGACGATTCGAAGGTGAGACTCACATGACCGAAACGCCGGCTGTTTCCTCGAAGCGGGAAGAATAATGTCCAGCGAAAACAAGAAGGACCGTACAGAAACCTCGATTTTTCGCTTTTCCTCCATGCTCTCTGATCAGAATGATCTAAGAGTAGGTACGGCTCTTTTCCTCTACGTTTCCAGGCTTCCAATAACACTACGATGGGCGATCCCTGCTTGACGTCTATATAGCTCATTGGTTTTCGTATGGTCAGTTGCGTCTGGATTTGGACACACTGTATACACCGGCTGCGCCATCTGCTGGTCGTCGCTGAGGGGTATACGGACAAAAGGCGATTCGGCCATTCGCCGCCCGGCAACACTTCACTTTTGTTTCTCGGAACGAGCGTACAATCCATTTGGTCCCGATGGTCCGTTGAGGCGCGATTCTCGCGGGTACGGCAAGTTGCTTGTACGGGCGTCGTATTCATTGAAGATGCACTGCAGCACCGGTGCGTGCGGAAAAATTGACTTAACGACTTCGGAGAGCTAGGTATAGCTATACAGGTGGAAAGATACGTCGGACTCTCCGACCGTGAGAAGGATAGGGGTAAAGCCGAGTTCCCAACCTAGACGGCGAGTGAAATGGGGAAGTCAGAAAGAGTGGCTTAACGATGAACCGGGAGTCGGAAATAGCGCTCCTGCTCTCGGAAAGGTGCAGTGCCAGCGTATGATCGTATGTGGCATCTGTTCAACGGAACATGGGAAAAACGCTGTAGACAAAAAAGTAAGAAACGGGGATGTGAATAGCTGAGGTTCGCTTGTTCTGATGACGCGACTCGTCAAGGACGTAACACCAATAAAAAAGCTAGCACGTTCCCACAAGACTGCAGTGTAAAAAGCTAAAGAGTGTGATATATGTGTAACGCCTAGTGAGGTGTCTTAAGACTGTTGAATCGGAAGCTGATAAGAGCACTGAGGAATCGCATGTTCCAATAAGAAGTGTATACGAAGCCGCTAGGGAAAATAATGTGCGTTTATTGACAGGTGGACTTTAGTATAACAAGAAGGTGATGACAAGTGTTTGAGACTAATATGTAACAATAAGTGACGAGTTTGCTACAAATAGTACCAAACCGTGGCCTCTGAGATGGCGGGCACGCGGCGGGTTTACGCCGTGCCCGCCATCTCAGAGGCCACGGTTTGGTGCGTCGTTAGCACGAAAGGCTCCCCCGACGCGTATGAAATTTCGGCCGGGCGGAGATTGCGCGTCGCAACGTCGCTACAAGCACCTGAGAACGTCCACGGCCAAGCGCCTGAGAACGTCCAGCAAGCGCCTGAGAACGTCCACGGCACCTACATCTCTTTACAAACATAGAATAGGTTTATATTGGTTAAATTAGAATGATGAAGTATTCGTTAAGCGCCGTCGCGGTGGTGTAGTGGCTAAGGCACTCGGCTGCTGACCCGCAGGTCGCGAGATCGAATCCCGGCGGTGGTGGCCCCATTTTGGTGGAGGCGAAAATGCTCTAGGGCCACGTGCTCTGATTTGGGTGCGTGTGAAAAAACCCCAAGCGGTCGACATTTCCGGAGACCTACACTATGGTGTCTCTTATAATCATATCGTGGTTTTGAAGCGTTAAATCCCCCATATTAATTGAAGTATTCGTTCGTTACATATCTCTTTTTTTATCCTAGGTGCTTTAAGCTCAATAAACTCATGCAAATACTGGTGTGAGATAGGCACCTGCTATTGTGGTAAGGGACGATTAGGATCGTATTTATTGATCGCGATCAGTAGTGATCGCTTCTGTACGCTGCAAGCTAATCCGGATTGTGCTTGGAGGACTTGTCAACCAAATCGTGATATATGTGTCGGATGACGACGCGCAGGATGCGATGGCCTTGACGCAGTGTTGTCTGATCGCGATTAAAGAAGTGACCATGCAGAAGCAGCCGATCCAGATCAAGTCTGATACGGGACTACCCTAATCTTGATAGTATCTGATCACTACTTAAAGGTGTCCTCGTGACACCGCTTTAACTTTCGTGACCTTTCCAAGAAAGAAATGTCGCCTACAGCGAAATATACATATGCAGGCAAATGCTTTCAAAGCATGTAGGCTGAAGTGTACAATCCACCCGCTGCGGTGATATAATGGTGAAGTTTCTCGAATTCTGAGACGAAGGTCGCGGGATCGAATCCCGGCCGCAGTGGCCACATTTCCATTAAGACAAAATACTGAAGTCTCGTGTGCGTAGATGTAGGCGCTGGTTAAAAGATCCCAAGTGGCCGAGGGGGAGAGAGAGAGAACATAAGGGGAAAGGCAGGGAGGTTAACCAGGGCTGAGCCCCGGTAGGCTACCCTGCACTGGGGAAGGAAAGTTATAGAGGAGGAGAGAAAAGGTCACTGACTGGGCCGACGCGCAACAGTTTCAAGTGGTCGAAACTTTCATAGCACTCTATGACAATGTCTTCCGTAATCGTATTGTGGTTTTCGGACATAAAACTCGAACGATCATCAAATTAATCAAAGAGAACGCGGAGTTACCTAGTCTGATTGTAGCGTACTCTAGAGCAATATTATGGGAAAAAAAAACTCGAGCACGGCTTGTACGAACTGTGTTTTTTTTTTCTCTTTTTCCTATAAGGAAATGTTCAATCAACCAAGACAAAGGTAGTGGATAGTCCAGGAGCTTACATGAACGTAGTGCGTTCGTCTTAGGCTGCAGAAAATGTGTGCAGCCACCGCGTTTTAGCACACGCATGTCGCTGAAGATTTCCCCCAGCCTTAAATGCGAGAGAGGCAACAAAAAGAAAAAAAGGAAAAAAGAAACGGGGATGCGTGAGACGTCTGGTGCTACAATGCGTCTACGATTAGAGATGGCGTTGCGTGATTCAGGAGAACCACGTACGACCCCTAAAGAGCACGAGCTTGCACTTATTTAATTCGTGATCTGCGCATGCTCAGAAACAACGAAGTCCTTAGCATTATAGCCCCGCGCTCGCACAGAGCGGTTGCGTGTTCGCTCAGTCCAGAGAGTTGAACAAAAGGGCAAGCGGTCTCTGTCACTGACTTGTGCCATCGCTTAGTGCACCAAGAATGAAACGGGCGCACTCAAATTCGAGGTAGATCACTGTTACGAAGAGAGTCGAGAAGTGTAATTACACTCGCAGTTAGCAAAGGTGATGGGGCTAAGTGTACGCACACTTTGACCCCCTCCGGGATTTTCATAGTCCGTAAACTGGACATTCGGGCAGTGCATATACTATAAGCCCGTGTGACTGGACAGTCAAGAAAGTTTGCGCTGTAGACGTTGTTCTTATGTGTACTGCGGATGACCGAAGCGACCTCCGAGATGAGGCCACTTGCTTCGTAGATGTGACCTTAATTGCTTTAGAGTTGAGTGGAACGAGATAGATATGGATCACTGAGGCGCAGCTTGTCACCTTACTGCTAATATACCCCACGTATGAAAATGGCACGCCAATCTATCGTTAAAAGGACATTGTGACTTAGAGACACGCGGACAAATAGAAATAGAATGAATTGAATACAAATAGAAACAAATAGAAAAAGATCCAAGTATAGGCAACTACGCGCCCTAGTAGGTATTGTTGACATTGGCCGTATTCCCTCCCGAAAAGGAACATAAGTCTCAGTCGCAACTTCCGTTAGAAGAGTAAGAGGTTGTCTTACTCCGTTTGTACTCTCTTGAAAAAAAAAAAACCAGTGACGAGGAGAGAAGGAGGAAGTCGGTATTGTGGTATCCTATAATTAACAGACAGACAACCTACATAGTTCTACGTAAGAAGATGAGTAAGCAACGTATTCGATCATCTCATGCAGCTTATTAACAATAATGAAGGAGCATCCCACGATTACCTAATGAGCGCACAAATGCTATTTGTTTCTGTTCACAAGCTAGCTCATGGTGTCCTAAGGTCATTCATATTACAAAGAAAAAACGCACTTCATGTAAACGAGTTTACTTAAGTGAACCGCCACACTACGCATACCTCTGTCATATGCGCCTGTGACAAAACAATTTCGTCTGGACATCCAGACACGCGGTACACTACACCCATGACTGTGCTATCCACTCCGTTGGCAAGAGGAGGCAGCCACGGGAGCTGTTGTAGTGTAAAGTACTAGGAAAGTGGGCACGACGGACGTGCAGTTTGCTATAGGACGGTACAGCTGGGCTTGCCAGAAATGCATCGCGAGGAACGCGAGCCGCCGAAGAATTTTGCATGCCTCTATACACTTGTTGCTTCGCCGCTCGTCTTTCAACTCTCTTAATTTCCTTCAATTCATTCTTCCATTAGCGGGTTCGAAAAACTGAATCTCCTGGCTGTTCTCTCTCAAGAATAAGTTCGTGCACAAGTCACTCTTTCAGTGAGTTACCTCAGTAGCCGGGCTGACACTTCCACCCCAGTGCAGGGTAGCATACCGGTTGTACATGTAGATGTAGATTTAAAATCCTAAACTTCTGACTCACACCCACCCTAGGCATTGGTTAAGAATCGGACAGCTTAGAATATATATATATATATATATATATATATATATATATATATATATATATATATATATATATATATATATATATATATATAACCAAGAAAGATAATCATTTTTTGATTTCGTACAACAAACATATTCCTAGTATCTGGTTAACCTCTCTGCTTTCCCCTTTTCCTCTATCTTAATCAAAATGTAAAAAAAAACGTGTGGGCCCGTATTCGCAATTTTGTGAGTACGGGCCGAGGTATTCTTTTTACGGATACGTTTTTAAATGTCCTACTCTGAAAATTGTGGTAAGATAACTTTTGAGCACACAGCGATACGAGATACATCTTGAGGGAGTCGGCTAACCAGTGGGAAAATGTTCCTAAAGAAGGACATTGTGACTTCAGCCAGAACTGAAGTTTTGTGGAGAATAACGGTGATATGATCGTGCGGCACGCCGTTGAGTGACGTGGCCTCTAATCATTTACCACCCGGGCTTTTGACCACCTAAATCTAACCCCTGTATTCACAAACGCTCCTCGACTCGACTTACAGCCTTCACTTGACAGAATTGAGCACTGCGCTACCTCTCGGCTGAAAATGACGCTGCGCTACTCAAGAATCGCAGCAGATTATTGCTGATATGTAGTGACCTTCCGTGCCCTCAGGCGGCGCTCCCATCGGCTTTCTCGAGTGAAGGTGAAGCGTTCAGTGAAGGGACTTTCTAGAACACGGGGGTAAGTACTATATGTGTCATTGCATTTTTGCCAGTGACATGGTCTTAATGAGTTCGCACGTTGCCCAGTTGTTGTAGCTGTCCCGTGAGGATTGCGTATCTGCTGCGCAACAGCGCCACTTTCGTCTCGCTTTCCCACGAATCACATCTGCAGTACAAAAATACGTTATAGGCGTGTATGCCAGTTGGCGGGATTCATTAATAATCGTAACATTCGTGTTTACATGAGGAGGAGGAGGAGGAAAGTTTAAGTGGAAGGACAGGGAGGTCAGCCAGTTCTTAGACCGGCTGGCTACCCTGTGCTGGGGAAAGGGGTGAGGAGAATAAAAGATGATAAAAAGAAATGTTGCGAAAAGAGAGAGAGAGAAATTACAAAAAATAAAAATAGCGACAGAATTTCGATATGATTATGAGGAATGCTATAGTGGGGGACTCGCTAAATTTCGATCACCTGGGTACCGACATCCCATAGTAAACGGACCTCTAGAATTTTACCACTATCGAAATGCGACCGCGCCGCAGGTGGGATCGAATCCGTGACCTTCAGTTCAACGGCCGAGCACTGTAACCACAACATTACCACGGCAGACCAGGATCCAATATACTCGTCTCTCTCATCCGACCAAGATGGAGTATAATAACAGAGAGAAAAAAACAATAAATAACCTAGCCTTCGCTGAGTTTACATGACGGGTGGTGTAGCAGATTAGTTTTCAGTGCTCTTAAACTTAACCGGAACAAACGAACAAACAAACAAACAAACAAAAGAAGAACGTACATGCGATAACTAACCTAAACTAGCCCATGTGATTTCGAGGCACCACGAATACTGGAAAATTAAACGGGTTCCGCGCGGCTAACGAAGATAACGCGATAAATAAAAGCACACTGCGTCGAGCCCGAAGAGAGAGAGTGTGCAGGAACCGTACCAGGAAGTTCTGCGCGGTAATTAGCGGGCCACCCAACAATTCCACGCCTACACATAACACATACAGCTGTCGGCAGTAATATGCGGAAGAAAACGACAGCAAAAGAAAAGCAGTGGTATTTTGCAGCGCGAGGGGTGTACATACACGCAACGAATTGCGAGGCATGGCACGTCTGTATAATAAGAGGAAGAGGCGGAAAGAAAGAAAGAAAAAACAATGCGCGTACCATGGCGATAAGAATCGGTTCCACTTTCGAACCCGGCAGCTCATACAGTTCCGCACGGTTCAGCCAACAGTGCAAGACTTCCCAGACCTGCATACGTGTCACGGTCGGCCGCGTATTGAGAATAGTTACACCGATTACGAAGCTGATTCGGACACAGGCTTAACCGTACTCCGACTGATTGGACGAAAGAGCGTGGAAAGGGGAGGGGGGAGGAAGAATAAGAATAATTATTATTAATGTTGTGAGCACAGTCACCGACTCTTCTTTATCAATTGGACGTGTCATCATCATTTGTATAATTTCCTCATCTGTTGATATCATCATCAGTGTGTGCCAGCTCGAGCTCGCCTCGAATAAAGCTCTTCCTCATAAGTGGTGGACGGTGCTTCTCGATCCCCAAGTCCTCTCGCACGTTACCACTGGATCTCCGCTCGGGTCGTCGTCTACTACCACCCGCCATGGCAGTGCAAGGCAATCCCGGTCCATCCAACACACACAGATGATGATATCTACAGATGAGGAAGTTATACAAATGATGATGACACGTCCAATTGATAAAGAAGAGTCGGTGACTGCGCTCACACTAATGGTTTAACATGCACCAACCACGATATGATTATAACACACGCCGTAGTTGAGGGCTCCGGAAACCTTGACCTTGTAGGGTTCTGTCTACTTGTACTGTGCACTGACATCACACAGTAGACGGGCCTGTGGCATTTTCGCCTCTCTCGAAATCAGACCTCCGCAGCTGAGATCGAACGCGTGGCGTTCGGGTCAGCAGCCGAGCGACAAAGTAGTATTCCGAGAGAACTGCGCGGTTACCCCCGAAAAGGCCTCTTTGCTCCTCTAAAGGACGAAATGTGCGCAAAAAATTTCGCACGCACGGCAAGTATTTAATTTCATTTCATTTGATTTTATTACCTTTAAAGGTCCCCAGGGGGACATTACATAAGGGGTGGGGTTACAAAAAACGTACAAAAAAGCCATGAATTAGCTTGAAAAATGGCTTGTGACGCTATGCATAAATGTTGATGGACAGGTGATTGCTGCAATATGGTGGGGGAGGTCATTCCAGTCTTTTTCTGCACGAAGAAAAAATGAGGCAGCAAAAGTAACGGTGCGGGAACGTTGACGGGCAACTTGAAAGACATGGCCAATGCGATATGACCTGCGAAATGGTGGGGGAATGTAAGGTTCGATTGCAAGTGGACTGTGAAAAAGTTTATGAAACAAGCAAAGGGTGGCAATGCGGCGGCGGGAAGATAGGGGGGACAGGCCAGTATAGGGCACTTGTTCCCTTGTCCATGGAGTGAAGCGCCCATTTGTTGGCGTAACTGCAGGAGTGTAAGCTCCGTGTGCAAACAACTTATCGCTGTCTACATAAACCTGTTTCCTTTGAGACGGTGCCTTAGCGTGGTGTGGTGTAGTGGTCAGTGCACGTGCATGCTGGCTGTGAGGGGTCGTGAGTTTGTATCCCGTGTGTTTGCTGCTAAATTTTTTTTTCGAAATTTATTTCTGAATGTGATGCTTCTTGCATACCGATTGTACATCTATAATCGAATGCCTGCACGCACTCCGAAAGGCTAATCAAGTCAACCAAAATATGATTTTCCTTTTGTGCAAAATAACTCTCAATCCCTTGAGGAGCATATCCACGAGAGCTCGGAGGAACTTCGCGGTTACTCCCAAAATGGAGGAATGGCAGGTTAGTTGGTTGGTTGGTTGGTTGTTCCTCGGAGTCTTGGCGCAACCCACCGGGGGGGGGGGGGATCCACCATGATACGGAGGTTAGTTACTCCCTTCTTAAAGGAGCAACCTTCCTCCTTTACTTCTTAGAGTGTAACCACTATACCACTGCGGATGACGCCTGCCTTCGACTTCCGTGTTTTCTTGCAAGTTGCTTCGTTAGCGCGATTGTTCTTGGTTATTACTCCTCAGTCAGTAAGTCGGTCGGTCAATCATCATCATCATCAGTATATTATTATTATTATTATTATTATTATTATTATTATTATTATTATTATTATTATTATTATTATTATTATTATTATTATTATTATTATTATTATTATTATTATTATTATACGTGCTTCTCTGCACCTCGAAGGCTATGCTGGTGCTATGCAACAAGACGTGTCTTGGGACAGCCCATTGCCTGTAATGCCTGCGAATTTCACGATGTCGTCACACTGTCTCATAAATATGCCGTCTACCACGGTGCTTTCTATCTCTCTCGCATACCGTACTCTAACCCAAACAGACCCCGCGCATTACTTGACCCCCTTCGGATTTAATTGCCTCTAATAATGTCCCAGTTTATGCATGTGTCCCGGTACATTCTGCTACAGCCGATCACTTTTTAGGCGCGCAGCCCTGCCGCCGTTGTCCCTGTTCCCGATCTGTCCCAATGCTGACTGCCGCATTAATTGAACACGTACTTCACGTTTTTACACACCAAAGTTTAGTTCAGCCTGAGAGGCCCATGTAGTACAGTACTTCCATTTTGTATATGTTTATGGTGCGGACCGAGGATTTGTTCTGCTTGCCTCGCAATAAAGTATGTACATACAGCGCCGTATTGCTCTCATCCGCGGCAGAAAGCACTAGATTCGATATACTTACGTTGCTGGCCATGCTTACAAACACAGTCATCGGGACTATTCGCGTGTTGCAGTCGCAAGGATACGCAAAACGCAGTATCCAACTCAAACCTATAGAACACGTAGTGGTCGTCCTATTCCTCCCGTGCAAACTACAGGTTTGGTCCATGGTAGAAGTGTGAACGACCGCTAAAGTATGAAGTATAGCCGCAAAGCCAGAAAAGAAGCCGAGACGGGGACACTCTACGAGTATACGGTAGCACGCGCAAACATTGTAGGGCAAGGAACAACAAGCCGCACAGCTCGCTTTTGACCAGTCGAGCAAACAAATGTGCTGCGGCGCGGACTCTCAAGAACTACATGAATAAATGCAGAAACGTACGGCGGCGGCGTTCCCTTTCAAACAATGGGGTGTCCAGGCCAGCGGGGCTGGCCAAAAAAACAAAAACAAAATCGTGGCAGACGCGTTGCGGCAACGTGCAGCGAACGCCACGCCATGCCCTCCCAAGCGTGGCCAGCCGCAATATATATATATATATATATATATATATATATATATATATATATATATATATATATATATATATATATATATATATATATATATATATATATATATTGTGCGTCTCTCTATGGTTTATGCCGTGCACGACGTGAGTGGCATTGTCTGAATCCAGCAGCAGCACTCCTCGTTCGAACGATGGCCGTAGTTGGCTGCAGTGTCGAGAAAGAGGGCGCTGTCATCGCCCGCCCGGACCGCGTAGATTTTACGTTTTATTGCATAGCGAACAGCGCTAAACAAGCTAAACACGCGAAGGCGCGCGCCCGGTTATCTGTGTAGTGTCGAATGTAGATTATAATTCGAGCATCGTCGTGTACAGCATTAGGATTGCGCTCGCTTCATATTTTTTGTTTAACAAAATATTTTTTTTTGTTATTGTGGCATTAGTGCAAAACCAGTTCGTGAACAATGCAGTCCGAATCGTTGGTCGCACAGTTTGTGTTTCTCAGTAATGAAAATTCGTTCTTAATTTATTCCTCATATACGCCTAGACCTAGATACATACCGATATCACCACAGCGGCCACCCCGGCGGGAGAATCGGTCTCCATCACAAAAGTGGATCCCCCGTTCAGCGGCTTAAATGATAGCGGCTACTTCCACGGTGCCCGCGTGGACTGGTCTCCAGGAAGTCTCCTCTATACAATGCTATACTTATTACACGCTCCTCTTCACTTCCTCTCGCCTCTCTCTCGCTTCTCGGACGCGGTGTGACTACGAACTAACGCGATATAGTTTGATTCGTCGAGGAAGTGGCGACGACGTACTTCTTGACAGCGTTGAAATGAATCACCCGTGAGAAGGAGTACAGCAAACATTTACGGCCGAGAAATTGCGTACTGCGCTTGGCCGGCTGTGCCTGGAAGTGGAGGTGACGACTTGCATGTGTATTCTTGTCGTGCACGAAGCACTGCACGCAACTAACGCGGGACGATGGGATGGGTCCATTACCAAGTCACCTCCCTACGAACGCGTGCCGCGCCAAGGGAGTGGTGCATGAACAGGTGGTTGGATATAAGCGGCATAGGCTAACCGGGCACGCGCCTGCAATAATGTCTGATTCGCGTCTACACCGCTAACTTTCCTCAACTCTCTCTCTCTCTCCCAAACCACAAATCCTCCTCGGCCAACACCAACGCTTGCGGCCGGTCTGGCAACAATTACAGTCGCGCCGTTGTCTTTTCTACGTCCTTCTTTTTAAAAGCGCGCACAAAAGCGAAACTGGAGTACGCTGAATGCGGACCATGGGGAGGTGAAACAAAAGAACTGTACCGGCACGCTGCAACCGCATTTCGACGCCTCGTTGAATGGAGGGCGCGTCGCGCTGCGAAAGGCGCGGACAGTGGTCAAAGACGTCCACGACGACGCGGGAGAGTCCGTCCAGTTGGAATCGTTTCGCACACCCCATGGTTCAGTTACTGCCTTCATCAAGCGTTCCGAGACCATGCGTAGAGGTCCCTCCTGCCTCTCACTATGTACGTATACCTCCGCATCAGAAGGAGTGTACACGAGACGTTCTTCCTTGCTTCGTGGTTGACAAACGGTCCAGAATGAAGTGGACGCGCGTGCATGTGCGCCGCGGACATTATTTGTATGCACCACCTGTTTTCTTTCCTGGTACACGCGCTTTTTGTTCGCATCCAGGCGCATTGTCCACACGAACGCACGCATTGCAGAGTAAGCTTGCGACAAAGCGGTGGACGTAAGGGCGGTATACGCTTGGCGTTGACTCCGAGATTTAGAAAGGAGAATGTGGTGGACACAGGAACAGAAACTCGGAGGACTGTTAGTATACTACGTGGCCTCTTGAGACGTGTAGCTGCAGATCTTGGCTAATGCAGATTAGTGAACGTCAGTATACATGTCAAGCCACGTCGGAGAATGTTGGCTTGTGGACACTCGCTCCCTTTTAATTTCTTTTCCCCTTTTCCCTCAAAGAGCAAATGGAGAAAGGGCCGAGCCAGGTTTCGCGTCATCATCGAAAAGCAGGAATCAACGTGTTGTACAGTTCACCAACCCACTCTCAATATATATTTGAACCTCGCATCACGGAGAAATAGAGTTTCAGGCAGAGTCAAACACGTTAACGTTCTGGTAACGTAACGTAAGTAAGCTCGCGCACGACTGCGTTCGTCTCTCTCTCTCTCTCTTTCCACTTTGTGACAGACTATTGGTGACATTGATCAATGGCACTCTAATTATTTGCTCGCATATGCCGATGATTAACACTTTTTTTTTCGGGTATGCTATGCAGACGTGTCTGATCGCAAGCGATCATATTCGTGAGGCACCACATACGGTGGAACACGTGCTCTCTGTCGGAGAATCAGCATCTGCATCACATTAGTCATTGTGCAGATCAGTATTGATATGCTGTTCGAATTATCTGACGCCCAATTCTCTCTACAAAAAGGCCCCGCCGCGGTGGTCTAGTGGCTGAGGTACTCGGCTGCTTACTCGCAGGTCGCGGGAGCGAATACCGGCTGCGGCGGCTGCATTTCCGATGGAGGCGGAAATGTTGTAGGCCCGTGTGCTCTATTTGGGTGCACGTTAAAGAACCGCAGGTGGTCGAACTTTCCGGAGCCCACCACTACGGTGTCTCTCATAATCATATGGTGGTTTTGGGACGTTAAACCCAACACATCAATCAATCTGTACAAATAGCCCATGTATGACAAACGGAAGGCCTGGCTATTTTTGAAATAGCAACATTACCTCGTTTTTTTTTCCGGGGCGAAGCACCTTATTGGCGATGCTTGTCCGGTGTTCTTTGTCGCGGCTACATTATGTGGGGAAGCGCTCGGGTAATGTACAAAGCAAGAGAAGATTTAACAATTCTCTAACAACAATCGCAATTGTGACAGAGCAACGTAAAACGCCTACAAGCACAAACAGTCGGCGAATCACTTCAACGTAGACATTGTGGACCTTAGGGCTTAGCTTCGCCTACTCGTCATGACTCACTTCGTCGAGATGCGTGGAATTCTTTGGTTAAATCAACCCTTCCAGCTATTCCGCTGTCGCAGCCCTTTCGGGATAAAATTCCGTGACTAAATCATTAGCTGAGATGAGTTTAATGCCCCGGACCTAAAGGTTATGTGCGGTTGAAGAAAATGTTTCTCAATTCTGCAAATACTAGACATTTTAAACGTCGTCAGCTCAAGTTCTCAGTGAAAACAAGGAGGGACTGCTGGAGAAACACTAAATGTTCTGTCAAATAGTTGGCGACTACAATTTAACTTTACTTTTGCAAATGTTCGGAATATCTGTACTACGTATGTACTGCAGGCTATCGCAGAAATCAACAGGTTTCTGATTCTTATTTAGGGACGGCGTACTGCTCTCCCATAGTTGAGTACCAAGTACTCAGAATCGTGAAACATTTTTTTCTAAACAAACAAGCTGAAAGCCTGTTATGTCTCATTAAACCTGCATATTGATCATTAGCAACGACGTCCTGCGGCGTTCGCGTCAGCATGAGCGAAGGATAAAATCATCACCACGTGAGGACTTCTTCATGAGGTCACTAGAATTTACGACGTCACCTGACGTATAATCGCATGAATACTACGTCACTTGACGTTGTCGCTTGATTAAAAGTGTGGCGATCATGGAGGCAACGTAAAGCAGATTAGGGGCAGAAACTTTTCGGGGGGGGGGGGGAGGCGGGAGAACATCAGCAGATTGACTGAGAAGAAGAAAAAGTTCACTGACACTGTATGTTCCAAGGTGTTTTCGACTGACTATGCCATGCTTTTTTGTTTGTGTGTTTGTTGTTGTTTTACCCACTTTTCTCTCTTTTCTTGTTTTTCATACTTTTTTCGTAGTTTGTTTGCACTCTCTCGGCAACCACTTGATCAATGAGAGAGTGTGAGGTGGACAGGTCACAGCTGAAGCCTTTGCAGGGCACGGACGGACGGACGAACTGATGGACTTGAGTACAATACATTAGAGGATTTCGCCTTAAAAGTGGCTTTCGCCCTCGAGTTGTCTTAGACAAGTACATTAGGAACCCTGTGACCTCGTATTTCAAGAGGGCAAAAACACACAGAGAAATGCATGAAGACAGAAACACAACAACACACGGTCGCCTGGCCGGAACGTTTTTCGTCGCGCCTTTGTGGAAGCCGATGGGCTCGTGTACGCGCGGCAACCGCAGCGCTTGCCTGGTGTACGTATCGCGTACGGTGTACTTATACACCGCCGTGGCGCGCCGCAGGTATCGGCTACGCGATGCCCGAGGCCTGCCTGCGGCGGCCGGGAAACAAACGGAACGAGAACAATGGGCGTAATGAGCGGCGACAGGCGGAAGCCAGCGCCGCTCCACACGAAGCCACGTACGAATCCTTTCGACAAGGAGCCGGAACTAGCATCGCTTTCCTTTGCCTCTCTCTCTCTCTCTTTAACCTCGCCGTCTTGTAGAGGTAGACACCGAGAAACAATTCGCGTTTTGGAAGAGGGCTGAAAACGTGTACCGGTGTACAGGGAGGCTGTCGTCGTCGTCATCATTGTCGTAGTAGTAGTAGTAGTAGTAGTAGTAGTAGTAGTAGTAGTAGTAGTAGTAGTAGTAGTAGTAGTAGTAGTAGTAGTAGTAGCAGTGGTATTGGAAGCGGTAGTATGTTATAATATCTGGCGTTTTACGTGCTGAAACCACGATATGATTGTGAAAGATGCTGTCGTCAGCTACGTTTTGTCAGCAACGTGTGACTAAACAGTGTCATAAACTAATACGAGGGCTGTTTTAGACTTCACCAAAAGCACTGGGCTGGATACTAAGCTGTAGGGTAGTATGCTAAGTGGCTACTGTACATACGCAACACGTCTTTCTGTCCCCATCATCATCCTTCATTCCTCTTTCTTTCCCCTTCCCTTATGCCCTGTGTATACATATAGAGTAGCAGGCTATAGGGCACACTAGCTCAGGCCGACCTCTCTGCCTTCTAATGAATTCTCACTCTCGCCCCCTCTCTCTTTCCAAGCAGCAAAAATAAGTACTGAACGCAACTAATCCATTCCCTGCGTGGTGCATAGGAAATCCGCACGAAATGCATAAACGAAAGCGGCTACTGCCATAGAACTGCGAAGCCGTGAGCAAAACGGTGATATAGCCGTGTAGTACTGCTATTTATAGCCAAGCAATGTTCAGGTGCTCCTGGATCCGCGTATTACCCTAATAACACCGCGATACACGCCGACTCTTCTTTTTGATAACATCGACTGGTTTTCTGCTGGCCTACTTTTGCCGCGTGGTTTTTTGAGGCGTCTTTGCAGCTGTTTGAGCGTTACACTGCTTCCTCCTCCTGGCATTGGCCCATCGTATGCATGCATTGCTGCTGCCAAGTCGATGGCCTTGTTCTGACAAAACATCCGTCCGTGGTAAGGTGCCCAATACATTGCGCTTCGTTTCTCTTTATGCTCCGCATAACCTTTCTGATAACGCAGTCATCAATAGAGCTGAATTGATAATACAATAATAGCTAGTTGAAAGTCCGTTAATGAAATATTTTAGTTTTTCCTTGTTTATGACGATTTTCAATGACCAGCTTGCGACGCAAATGACCCGTTTTAAATAAACATAAAATTACCAAATTTTTGTGTATATAATGTGTGTAGGCTGAGACAGTAGACCGAAACACAAACGTAAAAAGAGCAGGTAATGCCAAGAACTATAGAACAAGCGGCTAATACTGAAGCGGGTATGTTTGCGTTATGACATCGCTGACCCAGCGCTGGCTTTCCGACATTCAGCCAAACTATATGCCAACTTCGGAAAAAGTCGGCATAAATACCGGCCCTACATCGTATTTGCGGGAAAATCCCATAACCTAACTGCACTAAGTCGTTGTTCGCAACTTATCTTGTGTCAATACCGCTCAACGCTGGCAACGTTACAAAGCAGGCCTGGATGCCCACTGCAGCCAGCATTGTCAGTCGTGTGCATGGTATATACTTTGGTGAGCTTCTATGTACACAGTGTCTGCTCCAATATTTTTATCAGCCTTTCCATTGTCTACGCTATTGTCTCTTGCCAGTCCTTTGATTGGGTGTCATCTCCTTGGCTGATATTGGCTGTCGTGTCCAAGGGTGTCCATATACTTGCTGTCGAAACATTAATGTTAATCATGACGGCACTTCGACTTAAAGAAATCCGACTTATCATAGAATTAATTTGCTTGTAGTAAAGTTATTCGCTTCTTGAAACAACGTCGTGTATAGTACATGCTAATAATATGCAGGGCTTTACGTTCAAAACACGATATGACTATGAGAGACGCCGTAGTGGACGGCTCCGGAAGTTTTGACAATGTGTTGATCTCTAACGTCAATGGACATCACACAGTACGTGCGTGCCTCTGCCATTTCGCCTTCGTCGAAATGCGACCACCCTAGCCGGAATCGAACCCGTGACCTTTGAGTCAGCAGCCGAGCATCCTAGCCACTGATCCACGGAGGCGTACGGGAATAGAATACCGTGTCTATGTGCCACAAATATTTGTTCTTTTATTGGACAAACTTTGATTCGGCACTTTCAGATCTATACGAACGCTGAATTGGAAATATTCTTAGGCAAGAACCATGCATGGTCCGACTCGCTTTGAATCGTTTAAGGACCACTTAGAACATGTTCACAACAGGAGAAACGAATGTATTCGATTCGACTCGACCTGGCGCCCTGCCATTGACGTCTCATTCGACAAAGGCAAGCGCCATCGGCATTGAACAAACGGGGCGCAGAAACAGCGAACTCGAACTGTGTCACGAACTTCTCAAAGCTCTGGGTCTGTTCAAGACAGGTTTGAGTGTCGATACACACACGCACACACACGAAGCCAAAACTTCTCGTGACGTCAGACGCTCTCCTCTTGACCCTGAATTTCACTGACTGACGGTCCGAGTATAGAATGCGAGGAATAAAACAAATAAGGCGAGACGTCGAAAAAAAAGTGGGCCGTCTAATTTCGCGTTTTCGGTGGCGAGCGTGAAGCGACGCTGGCAATCTCTGGGGCCACGGTTCGACAGACGGACGATGTAGACCGGACGATGCTGAAGTCGACTTCTCAGAAGGTCTTTTTTTTTTGTTTACATCTTCTGCCAGCGTATGTACGGAGCCAGTGTTGGCCCGGCTAACGTGCGTGCTACCGCAGAAGAGGGCCGCTGGTGCATGATGGAAATATTGCGTGTTGCCCCTTGCAGTCCCGTACACGGTCCGCTATTCTTTTGTTACGGTGCCCCGCTTAAGTTATGGGAAGAAGACCAGTTTTGTGTCATTCCGTGGCACGAACGAAGGGCTTACGATCGCTCCGTTATTTGTTTTGCCGCACGACTTCGCAGAAGGTCGTCGAGCGCACGCGACTTTTGACACGACCGAAGGGTTAGGAGGGAGGTTCATGACCTCTAACTGGACTCTCTTAAAGCTACTGAACTGTTTTCTTTTGTACACTGGTACTGCCTCTGTATTCGGTTCCAAGATTGAGCTGCGTTGCACAAATTGTAATAAAAGGGATCCTGAAACTGTTTTGACGATTTTGTACAATCACATTGGACTGGTAGACCAAGTCCAAAGACTCATTTACAAACCCATTTGAGCTCTCCGAGTAAACTGTATAATTTATTATGAAGCTTTAAAGCTGTAGTGAGTGAGTGAGAATTTATTAGAAGGCAGAGAGGTCGGCCCGAGCTAGTTCGCTCTAGCCTGCTACTCTACACAGGGGATAAGGGAAAGGGGAAGGAAAGAGGGATGAAGGGTGATGATGGGGACAAGAAGAGGTGATGCGTATGTACAGTAGCCACTTAGTATGGTACCCTACAGTCAAGTTTCTAGTCCAGTGCTTTTTAAAAAGTCTAGAACAGCCTTTGTAGCAGTTTTTGACACTAATTGGTCGTTCATTGCTGACAATATGTGGCTTTCACTTAATGGTGTTCGTAAAGCTATAAATCGCTGCAGATCACTGCGACTTGGCCAAACGCGTTTTCAGCCACCAATTCACAGAGTGACATGCTCTGCCCCACTGACGTCATCGTGGCTGCTGATCTGATTGGCTGTGGAACACAGAGAATTTATGTATTTTTAATATGCATGTTTAGATATGTACTTCAGTGGCTTTTTAAAATGGCGGCTGTCAGTTAGTTTAGCTCTCGAATGGTCAACCTACGTCGAGAATAAAGGCACGGCCAAGGCAGGTCAAGTCTCTCGCTGCTACACTTTTCATCTGAAAAATTTTTTGCCAGGCCAGTTTTTCATCAGGGAAGTTTATCGTCTGGCCACCTTTCTTCGTTTGCAACGTAGTTTCCTACAACGTTCACTAGAGGGAACTGTGGCGTTGCAATCGTTAAGCTACCAAGGCGATGGTGGACACTACATGCTCTCACCTAGTCCTGTTGCTCGCGGGTTCGAACATATACTTGAGGCATTGCTTACTGCTGTGTTTAGGCTTTTGTTTCGGATAAAAGAACGGTTTTCTGCAAACCTCGGGAGCTGATTTGAATTGGTCGGCCTAAAATGACCGAGGTGGTGGGTGGGACTGCTGAACTGTTTGCAGAACTCTATTTTGGTGCGACGAAGTGGCTGCAAGTGACACGGAGTCAAAAGAACGAAGCTTCGGCAAATTCAAGGCATCTCCATCCCCCCCCCCCAAAAAAAAAGACACTGCCGCGCGATTCATGGCATATCCTCCGCGGTGGGTCGAGCCATTTCTCTTGAGACCAACCAACCAACCAACCAACCAACCAACCAACCAGTTCGTTGAAGCGTCATGCGTTGCAGTTCCCATAGACACCAGCGCCAGATTTCCCCCTTGAGTTCTATTATGAAACTCAGCAGTCTACAAAGCCACCGCGTGACCAGACAGCACCGCGAGGATGTATTGCGCGAAAAAGAACACAAAAAAGAGCCTTTTAAGTATACGCACGTCGTCTTCGTAACTCTCGCGCTAGTGTCTTGTGCGTCTGGTTGAAGGAGTGAGAGAGAGTGAGGGATCTCGAAGAAATGGGTTTAGAATTACGTCACACTTACGACCTTCGTCCGGGCCAGACGACTTTTGTGAAACCTGCCACCGCCATTATGATAAAGTAGAAAGAGTTTTAAAAAGAACAGCAACAATAAAAGTGACACCAAGAGCGGCTGCAGCTGCTGCGGCAGGTCGTAATGGCTGCCGCTTCGTTTGGACGTGAAGGTAATACGGTGACGTGCTTTAGCGCGAAAATAAAAGAAAAAGGTAAAAAGTGCAAATTTGGCGAGAGACGTGAGTGTGTCCGAGGCAGCAGCGATGGGAAAAGGAAACGTTTTCAGGATTTTTTTTCTTATCTTTCCACAAAAGACGTGCAAGCGAGCCAAAATGGAGACGTACGCGCCATTGCGGTTAAAGAGAATGAAAAATATAAAGTGACGCCCTCACCAGGTGCAAGGATCTGTCGTAGAAAAAGAATAAGAAAAAGAAAGCTTAGAAATGCGAGACGACGACTAAGCACTGCATCCAGCCAGTAAGGAAAAGAAACATTATGCGGCCTGATAGAGATATCACGCGCGAGTCGTGCTAGAAAAAAAAAATCGTCGTCACGACCAAAAAATCGAGTCGCGCACGTTGGTACACCGCAAGGCGCTTTGCCTCCGGCGAACTTTCGGGACCACAGAGCGGCCATCCGTTTTTTTTTTCTCTCTTTTGTCTTGTCTTGGCTTCGTTTCGCCTCTTTCTTCCAAGGCCAAGAATTAAAAAAAAACAGCAGTACGAGGCGTGCTTGACGTATTCTGCGTAGAGAGATGAGCGAGAGCTAAGCAATGCGACTTGGAAGAAGTAAAAAAGGAATTGTGTGATCTCCAACGTTTCCTCTCTGTGCCACGAATTTACACAACTCTCTCTCTCACTCTCTCTCCATACCAAATGACGCGTGCGATGCCAGGGCCAGCAGACGACTAGATTACAAGCAGACGAACGAAAGTGTGCAGCACAGATGCTATAAACAACACACATAGAAGGAAAGTAAGGAGAAAGGCAATGGCTTTGCACGCCAAAGGTGCCACCAATGGCTGTTTTTTTTTTTTCTTACTTGGAAGAACCTTTGCACCGAGCGAAGGCAAATCGAATACGCTTCGGCAAGCCGCATTACCACGCTTCAGCGAAGTGTAGGCGTTTTTTTTTATCTGCTACTTTTAGCCTACGACATGCGTGACGAAGATGCGGGTTTCGGATCACCGTAAGAGACTATAGCCTCTGTGTGGTAGCCACGTGACGTCATCTGGCTAAATATAATGTTCCACACTCGCCGTCATGGCTGGGAGCGGCGCTGGCTATGTACTCGGGGTTTGCATGCCCAGAAAACCAGATTAGCTCAGTTGGTAGGGCGTGGGACGCATTCACCAATGGTTGTAGACTCGGTCCTCAAAGGTCGCATGTTATCTTTCAATCCACTCTAATTTTCTTTAGACTCGTATCACAATTACTACACTACCGTTATACAGGACTGCAAATAGCATCTGCTGTACCATATTCGGCTTCGTCGTCTGTTGGTTGCATCAGGTCGTGTGTAACAAAGAAATGAGCCCTTAGTCCATACCCTTTCCTTTGAGTATTTTGTAGAACTTGTGACCGAACGCGGCGTGGTACTGCATCGAAACACACTTCGGCGCTGCAGAAGCATCAGTGTAGATGTGAATAAACATAGACTAAATCAGACGCAGCCAAACCTACATATCTCTGCAGTGAATATCTGCCTGTTTTCCTGCTTACGGACGATGAAGCGCGGCACCGATAAATTTAGATGCTGATCACAATGATTCTATAACGAACTTTATCGCAAAGGGCAGAGCTTGGTTTGATACACAAGGAACAATCAAACTTGTCCAAATTTTGGTAGAGCAAAGTTAAATTCATAAATTCGTGTGTGCCCTGTCAGATTGATGACAGGACTGCTTTAAGGATTTCAGTGTTTCTATCGAAATTCGGTAGCCTTATCGGCTCTTCAAGCGCCTTTTACAAGAACGTAAATATATCGGGGACGTGTCTTTGCCATAGCAAACGTTTCTCTTAACCAACGCCTTCTTTATTAAGATGCCTGAGGAATGGCTCGTGTTGCCAGCGGAGTTGTCGCGCCTTCAGTTTTGAGCAAGCTCCGCGCTGTGGCGCTCGAGGCACACACTATTATCATGGCCTTCTTTACTTGTGGCCCCTAGGGGCGCGTCACTCGAGAGTTATTCGAGATCTGCAACCTTACCTGACTCTTTCGGAGGCTATGCAAAATGTCGAGTTGTTGCACCGTCCGCCACAGGTGACGCTAAAGACCGAGAGTAATCGAAAATGAAGGAGGGAAAGGGTGTGGCAGCTGTTTTTGTTGTCACGCGGCAGGCATCTAAATAGAGGAGGCTTTGTGTCAACATTTGTACATTCGCGCTGAATGCCACTTGCGACACGAAAACTCGCGGTCTCGCGAGTTCAAAAATTGCGCATGGCTTGCACTAACCCTTATTTGCGTTACTAAAAGCGGTTTTTTTTCGCAACATTTAGTTCTTGAAATAGAAACAAATTGAAACCATACGCATTCTTTGAACTCATCAGGCCATGTGCTCTTGTGTTGTAAAGTCATATTGAGCGCGCCTGTATACGTCCTCTTGCCAAAGACGGTAGGTATAATTGAACAAAAGTAGCATTACAGGCACCCCATTCAGCCTTGCTTATCATATTTAGACAATCACTGAAGCTGCAGCTTGGCTGCGGGCCAAACACCTAGCTGATACGATGGCGAATTTTGAAATTGCGACAGCCTTCTTGAATTTTTCGCAGGGTATCTATAATTTCGCTATATTGTAACGTTTTGCCTTGTTTCGTTACCTTGACACAATCGCAGAGGACATCGCCAATCCGTGAGCCAATCAGATATTACAAGACGGCCAATACATAGATGACAGAACCAGACAAGAATTCACTTCAACGCGTATCGTCAGGTTGAACCATATATTTCTCCAAATCCTGCGTACCGCCAATTTCGCCATGACCTCCTTTATTGCCGGTTGGCTGAAAATGCGCCAAAACCACTTTCATTTGCATAAGATTTCTGATTGATGCCTCTGCTCGTTCTGCTCGGCAGTGTCACAGCAACCGCCATGCATGCCGCCGTTTCGTATCACATTAGTAAGTTAGTGATGATCGGTTGGCTGATATTCAGAATACGGATGAAACATCGAGTCTGTAACAAAGACAAAAAAATACAAATACCTAAAAACAATTGTTGTGCTGTAGTACACTCTTTAGTGTCCTTGATGTAGTCGCACTATTTAACACTCAGCTTCAATTTTATGAACTGGATCCTTCGCTCAAGCTAAAGCTACCGTCACAACTTTCCCGCTCCGATGCGACATTGTTATGCCGCCTTTGGTTGGGTGCTGCATTCACAAAGGTGTACTCCTTTCGCATTGGTATGGCAGACACTCCTACATGCGACTACTGCGGAGCTGAAGAGACCATCGAACACGTCCTGTGCAGCTGCGCTTGCTGCGACACACAACGATGCCAGCTCCGGATGGTTTTCAATCAACTTGACCCCAGACCATTTTGTGTGCAGAAGATACTAGGACCTTGGGCATCTGCCTCAGTTGCGCGGAAAGCAACTAAAGCACTGCTACTTTACCTAAAGTCAACAAACCTGAGCGGCCACCTGTAGACTGTGTGTGCTCCCCGAGTGTGCTCGTGATTGTGTGTACCTTCTCATCTCTCTGCAACCTCTTTTCTCCCCTTTATCCCTTCCCCAGTGCAGGATAGCAAACCGGATGTGCGTCTGGTTAAACACCCTGCCTTTCCTTGCATCTGTATCTCTCTCTCTTCGCGCTACACTTCATCTGCCTCTACCTCGCAAATGGCGTAGCTGACAGCCGCTTTTAAGCAGACGATGAAGGATGCGAGCAAAAAAAAAAAATACGGACCTTCCTTTGTTCTCGCATTGCCCACCATGCTTAGTATCCTCTGTATATACTATCGCTCAAGCAGCCCTTTGCGTGGCTTTGTTACGATTTTTTTTATTTGGCTTCTTTCTTTCGTTTGTGGTGTGTTGAAACGACCTCGTTGTTTAAAAACGGAGCGAGCTTCTGCCGCGCACGGTGGCCATTACACCGTCGCTGACGTGCGTGGGAAGAGGATGGAATTGATGGGTGCCCCACGCGATGTTATTTGTGGACGTCGGTTTTTGTTTTGTTTTTTTCTTTCTCGTCACTTTCGACGTCGCGCTCTCCGTCGAAATAAACAAGGCAGAAAGGAATGACGCCCAGCGCCACCCTGCATGGGAGTGGAAATAGTTTCGCGCATGCCAAGCATGCGTTCAAGAATGGTCTGGGGGGAGTTTTACGAACCGCGCGGAATGAAAGAAAACGGTTAGCCGAACAACGTTTGTGTGTACAAAGCAGGCCCGAAATAACACGCCAGGTGGCACGGTTTGGTAAACGGGCTCGGCGTTCGTCGAGTTGTACGTCGGGCGTGCCACACACACAGACACAAAAGAAAGCGAAAAAACGCACCCAGCTTCTACGAATGCTTGACCAAACGTGCATGCCTATTTTTGAAGTTCTCGGAAGGCAACCCTCTGTTTGTGTTCGACGTGGCGTCTCGCACACCACCGATTCATGGTCGAACGTCTCCGAGCTATTTTAACGGGACTTTCAGTCTACGCTGATTCGTGTCGCCTCTGTTGAAACCGGCGAAACAAAAGAACAAAGAAAGTATAGACTGGGTGTTATGAATATGCACTATGAAATTATGGTTCGGTCGCACTTGCTCGTAAATATCCACAGTGGATTGCATGTAACCTTTAATCGCTTACAACCTAAGAATAATTGCAAGCTCCGCGCACATTCCTCTTTGTCCCTGGCATAGAGAATTTGTGTTTGTACCAAATGTTCGACGATTCAGAGTACGATGTACTCGACTATGGGAGAGCAATAAGGTGTCGCATCTGTGGATGTGTTTCGGAAAAAAATTACGCAGCGCCTATATATGCTCGACGGACGTGGCAAAACACGTTCTCACTTGTTTTTAGCACAATATATTAATTCTGCAGCTGAATCTAACCAGGGTTTTTTTTTTTTGCAGTTTAGTGCTTAAAATGACCTTTCGATGCATCGAACTACTGCACTGCGAACCGCAGGGAATTTACGATTACGTTACGAAGATGCTTTTTGTGTCGGCAAGTTACGTCATCGACGGGCCCGAGTATACCGACGGTGGGAACGATATCGCCATTTGCCGATTCGATTATTGTGACGTGAACATGACGACCATTGTAGGAACTTCCACCTTTGTCATTCATAACTTTGTATCTTAAAATCCTATAGTTGGCACAGACGCAGGACGAATAAAATACGGGACGAAAGATGCCAATTGATTGGTTCTAAAATAACAACACCAAAAATAGCCCCAAGTGATTCGTGAGGCAGTGAATTTCAGTAGTGAGGTCATTCTATGATCACTCGTGAAAGTGTTCGGGGTCCATTCCAAATGCATCACTTACACTTCATACATAGGAATCAGCGCTGTATTATTTCTTTTTTAGGCGAGAGCCCTATATGCCTCTTCGATTGCGAAAAGCGACATGATAATTATAGCGTCGTGATGACGTTATCTCGACGCAATAGGTATACAATATTTGTGACGTCATGATCCCGTCCCAACGGGAGATCGCACGATGACTTCACGTTATCATCAACGCGTCATCTTGTCATCAGATGGCATCAACATCGTTATCATGATCGCTATAATTATTATTGTTATCGTGTGATCTTGTGACGTCATGACACAGTGACGTCACAACAATGACGTCGTCGCATGACCACCGCTTGGTAAAAGGTGGGCCTATCCGGGGAGGCACTGAAAGACCACGTCGGGTGCCGAAAGTTTGAGGAGTTGGAGGAGAGGTGTGTCTTAATACAATCGATTAAGAAAAAAAAAAACACGCCATATCCACCAAGTGAATGATGATGAGTGAGCGAGCAATGGGATTGTTCGGTGTTGCCGTAAATCACCCGTGACATTGAGCACTCACGCATGTAAATAAATTACCAAGCAGTCTACAGTTATATACAGTGTTTATTGGTCTCAAGTGGTATATGTTGTGTTGAGTTGTGAATTTCGTTTTCCCCTTCATTATTACTGCTTTGTGTTATCAAATCTAGACTGAAGTTGGCAAAGACGAAGTCTGTGCAGGTTGCACTGGCGGTTGTTGGTGGTTTCGTCGTACGAAATGCATCGTAGGGCGTATCGAGACGTCGTAAACTGCGCAAGCAGTTGTTGTCTGTGATCATCCTCATCGTCATCATCGTCATCAACGTCATCGTCATCACGGCTACGGGACAAGCCTCGACATCAAGGATCTTGGCGCATAAAAGATATAACTATCACCTTCAAGCTGTCTTAGAAAATTCATAAAAAAACTCTGACCTTTTCTCTCTTTCTTACTCTCTCCATGTGCTTTAACGATTGAACGCGTGAAAGGCCGTTACCTCAAGCCAACGAAGATAACCTGCAGTTGCTACACAAAACAGTAAGCAAGACCAACACCTTCTCTAGAAAGGTGCCTGCCGCATGAGAAGAAAAACAGCTGCCACACCATTTCCCTCCTTCACTTTAAAATGTTCTCGGTCGCTAGCGTCACTTGTGGCGGACGGTGCAACAACGCAGCACTTTGCATAGCCTGCGAAACAGTAGTGCACAGTTGCAGGTCTCGAACAACTCTCGGCTGACGCGCCCCTATGGGCCGCAGATGAAAAACGCTTAACTGGTACCGCCCGTCGCCGTGATAATAGTGTCGGTCGGGAGCGTCACCGTGCGGAGCTTGTTTAAAACTGAAGGCAGGCCAACTCCGCTGGGAGCGCGAGCCGTTCCTCAGGCATCTTTCTAGAGGAGGCGTTGGCAAGACTAACGTGTCGGCACTGCTTCAGTAGGACTTAGCGCCGCAGACGGTTCGAAACGTGCAACACGCCGCGGCGCCACTGGCGAATGCATCAAGGGGGGCACGCTTGGCGGCGTCTGCCGCTGCGAAGTCTCGCAACAACGCGAAAGCCCGAGACGTACACGTTCGAAACGGAGTCACGTTTCTGCGTGACGCGTTGCTCGAGCGAGCTTTGAAAGACGTCACGCTGCTGGACGTTGGCATTGTATTAACAAAACGTATATCGTACAAGCCGCGTATACGACAGCAGGACGCGCTTCGGCTATTGCGTCGACCTCTGGCGGAGGCGGGGCACGGCGTGCGGATCGAAATGACGCGGCCATAGAACGATGCAGTAGATACAAGGGCGTAAGACGTGTTCATGTAAACATGGGGTTCGGCTGTAACACGCAGTGTAGGGAAGAGAATAAACATATCGTTTCACCGCGCAATATTGCACTGGAGTTGAAGTTTCGCATGCTCGCGTCTTTATCGATAGAAAATACAATAGTTGCGAATCCTTTTTGCAGTTGTCTAAGACCACTCGAACGCGACAGTATACTTAATTTTTTTTTCCCATCTCAGTCGACTGTACTTATTTAGCCAGCTTTATTTCCAAACCTTCGTATTTGTCACAAAAAAATTGAAAAAAAAATTTAAAATATCAAGGCATATCCACGAAGTGAATGATGATCAATGGGCGAGGCAGTGCTATCATTTGGTGCTACCGTGAATCACACGTGACATTGACCACTCGCGCTTGAAATTGAGTGACAAAGCGGTGTACGGTTGTGCAATAGTTATTGATCCTAAACGGCATATTGTGTTGAGTTGTGAAGTTTGTTTTGCCATTCTATCACTGCTTTGTGGTATCGGATTTGGCCTGAAGTTCGCAAAGACGTGATCTGTCCACGTTCCCCTGGTGGTTGTTTCCAGTCATATGAAATGTGTCGTAGAGCATATCAAGCGGTCTTACAGTGTACAAGCCAGTCGTTGTCCATGACCATAATCGTCACTATTTTCTTCGCCATTGTCATGGTACAAAGTGGGTACGTGGCATGTACTGTGAACGCTTGTTCCTCATCGTCGTCAGCATCATCAAAACTAGGCGCAACTACGCCAACGGATAAGCCTCGTCCTTAAAGGTCCCTGAAACGGTATTTTTTTTTCACATTATATTTTTGATCAGACCTCCACTGGAGCAAATCATTGGCACCAGAGTTCAATCGAAACACCCATTATTAACGGAGCTACGAGTACTAAAGAAGTACCCTCCTCCTCCGCTGCGCCTTTCACCCTCAGCTGCCCTCCACTCTTTCTTCGAGGGCTCGGGACAAAGCTCCGCCTTCACGGCGCCTGCGTCACGATGTGGCGTGAGACCGCATACGCCTAGATCCCGCCACCGATCCGATACTGGCAGTCTGTGTTGCGCGTTCCTCAGCCAATCATATCAGCTGGAAACGATAACGTCAGTGGGGCAGAGCG